>NW_016813019.1:830741-848057 GCF_001698545.2 Rhinopithecus bieti | reverse complement strand
TTAGACGGGGTATCGCTCTGTGGCCCAGGCTTGGGTGCAGTGGCCAGATCGCAGCTCCCTGCAAGCTCCGCCTCCTGGGTTTACGCCATTCTCCGGCCTCAGCCTCCCGAGTAGCTGGGACTACAGGCGCCCGCCACCTCTCTCGGCTAGTTTTTTGTATTTTTTTTTAGTAGAGACGGGGTTTCACCATGTTAGCCAGGATGGTCTCGATCTCCTGACCTTGTGATCCGCCCGCCTCGGCCTCCCAAAGTGCTGGGATTACAGGCTTGAGCCACCGCGCCCGGCCCACATGTGAGTACTTAACGCAAACTTCGTTTCATGTGCAAAACTATGAAAAATATTGCTCAAAATTACCTTTAGCCTGTGTCTATAAGGTGTATATGAAACCAGTGTTATGATGTATATGTTTTCTGTTTTTGTTCCTGGCTCATAACTCCCATAGCCCTTGTTATGGATGTGAGCCACCTTGCCTGGTTAATTTTTAAGTTTTTTTGTAGAGATGGGGTCTCGCTGTGTTGCCCAGGCTGGTCTTGAACTCCTGGGCTCAAGCGATCCTCCCACCTTGGCCTCCCAAAGCCCTGGTATTACAGCCCTCATTTCAGAAAAGGTCCCACCCCATACCCTGGGGGAAGGAATGGTGATATAAAGCCTCGTTAAAACCCATGAGGACAGTGGAGAGCATCAGGATAGCTGAACTTGTAGAGGTTCCTGGAAGGTGGTTTGTCCAGGGAGGGGACAGAAGCTCTGTGCCCCTTACCCTATGCCTTGGTCTATGCATTTCTTCATCTGTATCCTTTGTTATATCCTTTATGATAAACCGGGTAGGCTGGGCGTGGTGGCTCACACATACAATCCCAGCACTTTGGGAGGCTGAGGTAGGAGGATTGCTTGAGCCCAGGAGTTCAAGGCCAGCCTGGACATCATAGTGAGATCCTGTCTCTACTAGGAAAAAAAAAAAAAAGTAACCAGGAGTGGTGGCGCATGCCTGCAGTCCCAGCTGTTCAGTTTGCATTCCAACCTGGGTGACAGAGCAAGACCCTGTCTTGAAAAAAAAAGCTGGTAAACATTTTTCACTGAGTTTTGTTAGCCACTCCAGCAAATTAAACCCAAAGAGAGGGTGGTGGGAACCCTAACTTGAAGCTGGTTGGTCAGAAGTTCTGGAGCCCTAGACTTGTACTGGTGTGGGAGTGGGGGCAGTCTTGAGGACTGAGCCCTTAACCTGCAGGATCTGATATTATTTCCAGAAAGATTGTGTCGGAAGTGAATTAGAGGCTACCTAGTTGGTGTTCACTGCAGAATTGATTGCTTGCTTGCTCCTGGGAAGAAATCTACACATTTGGACACAAAAGTGTTCTGGGTTGGTATTGTGTTAGTGTGGAATCTAGAGGAAAAACACAGTTTGAGAGTTTTTCTGAAACAGGTAATGAATTTCACCTTTAGACTTGGGTCCCATCCTCAAGATATCTCATTATATATATGCACATATTTCAAAATACAAAAAAATCTGAAAATGGAAACACCTCCAGTCCCAAGCATTTCCAATGAGAGATATTCAACTTGTTTTTCCCCTTCCTTTCGGCACACCTAAACTGCCTGCCCCAACAAAACATTTTCCTGTCCCCACCCCTTGCCACACATACCCAGTAGTCCATTGGCAGGTCACAGAAAATTGAGGTACACGTATGATGGACATGAGAAGGATTGGGCAATAGTACTTGATATATGAGAGGGAGAAAAACCCACAAAACTTGTTTCAAAATTCAAAACATGAAACTGCGGGAAAATATAAGTCTGCTTGACATACAAACTAATGGCAGTAGGCTCTCCCCCTGTCTGTCAGATGGAAAAACACAAAAGACTGTTTCTTTCCAATTGGGACAGGTTGAATCCTGGAGGCCTGGGGCTGGCCCCACACATGCTAATAACAGAGCTGAGGTTACTGAAAGGCTGGGGGGAAGTCCTATTGAACCATTTCATCTTAACATAAGTTGGAGGAGAGTTAATTGGGCAAAGGACAGTTTAGCAATTTGCTTGATGGGGAATAACATGAGATGATTGTTTTTCCTTTGTAGGAGGGTGTTCATTACCTAGGTCCAACTCAAGAATTTTGAGAACTCTTGTTGTAGCTATCCCATGCTCACGAACCTCAGATAGGAACTGTGGTAAGGGCTTGTATTAGTCTGTTCTCATGCTGTTATGAAGGAATACCCAAGACTGGGTAATTTATAAAGAAAAGAGGTTTCACTGGCACAGTTGCTCACGGCTAGGGAAGCCTCAGGAAACTTACAATCATGGTGGAAGGCACCTCTTCACAGGGCAGCAGGAGAGAACGAATGTCAGCAGGGGAAATGGCAGGCACTTATAAAACCGTCAGATCTAATGAAAACTGTCACTATCATGAGAACAGCATGGGGGAAATTACCTCCCATGATTTGATTAAATTACCTCCCACCGGGTCCCTCCCACGACATGTGGGGATTATTGGGATTACAATTCAAGATGAGATTTGGGTGGGGACACAGCCATACCATATCAGGGCTGTTCCAGCAGGTCTGGGTTACCCTGGCGTGGAGCAACTCCAGGCAGTAGGGAGGATTTTGAGAAGGTCTAGTGTGCCTCTGGGGCAGCTGTTTTCCAATACTTGTTTATACTTGGCAGCCTTCAGGACTTCCACCCCCCTGATAGATGCGGAAAGCAGATCCCTCTGGAACAGACTCCAATATTGGAAATAAATGTACATCCATGGGAGATTGCCCAAATTAAGTATGGCATTCCTAAATAAGCCATTAAAAAGGATAGGGGCCAGGGGCTGTGGCTCACGCCTATAATCTCAGTGCTTTGGGAGGCTGAGGTTAGAGAATCACTGGAGGACAGGAGTTTGAGACCAGCCTCAGCAACATAGTGAGACCTCCATCTCTACCAAAAAAAAAAAAAGTAAAAAGGATAGGATAGGATAGAGGTTTATTTATCTTTCTAAGACAGAGAGTAAGAGTAGCCACTTTCTTTTTTTTAATTTTTTTTATTTTTATTTTTTTCTTGAGAGAGAATCTCACTCTGTTGCTGAGGCTGGAGTGCCGTGGCATTACCTTGGCTCACTGCAGCCTCCACCTCCTGGGTTCAAGCAATTCTCCTGCCTCAGCCTCCCGAGTAGCTGGGATTACAGGTGCACACCACCATGCCTGTCTAATGTTTGTGTCTTTCGTAGAGACAGGGTTTCACCATGTTGGCCAGGCTGGTCTCAAAGTCCTGACTTCAAGTGATCTGCTTGCCTTGGCCTCACAAAGTGATGGGATTGCAGGCATGAGTCACCACACCTGGCTGAAAATTTTATTTTTTCAATTATAATAGAGACAGGGTCTTGCCATGTTGCCCAGGCTGGTCTTAAACACCCGGGCTCAGGCAGTCCTCCCGCCTTGGCCTCCCAAAGTGCTGAGATTATAGATAAGCATGCACCACCATACCTGGCCTTATGTTTGTTTTCCTTTTTTTTTTTTTTTCTGAGAAGGAGTCTCCCTCTGTCCCCCAGGCTGGAGTGCAGTGGCACGATCTCGGCTCACTGCAAGCTCCACCTCCCGCGTTCATGCCATTCTCCTGCCTCAGCCTTGAGAGTAGCTGGGACTACAGGCGCCCGCAACCATACCTGGCTAATTTTTTGTATTTTTAGTAGAGGCGGAGTTTCACCATGTTAGCCAGGATGGTCTCGATCTCCTGACCTCACGATCCGCCCATCTCGGCCTCCCAAAGTGCTGGGATTACAGGCATGAGCCACTGTGCCTGGCCATGTTTGTTTTTCTTAAATTTTTTTTGTTTGTTTGTTTTTTTTTTTTTTTTTTGGGCTTTTTTTTTTTGAGACCAGAGTCTTGATCTTGTTGCCCCAGGCTGGAGTATAGTACAGTGGCACAATCTCAGCTCACTGTAACCTAACACCTCTGGGTTCAAGTGATTCTCCTGCCTCAGCCTCCGAGTAGCTTGGGATTACAGGCATACGCCACCACACACCCAGCTAATTTCGTATTTTTAGTTAATGAGACGGGATTTTCTCCATGTTGGTCAGGCTGGTCTTGAACTCCTGACCTCAGGTGATCCGCCTGCCCTCAGCCTCGCACAAAATGCTGGGGATTACAAGTGGTGAGCCACTGCACCCAGCCATTTTAATAAGGTGGGGTCTCACTATGTTGTCGAGGCTGGACTCTGGGCTTCAGGCAATCTCTCTGCTTGACCTCCCAAAGTGTTTGGATTACAGGGTGAGCCATGGCGCCCAGCCATCACAATTTTAGATGTTCACTTTTGCTCCAGAAAATCTAGTTTTAGGAATTTACCTTAAGAAAGAAAAAATAAGTGTGAATAAGATAGATGTACATATATGAAGTTTGCTGCAGTATTATTTAGAATAGCGTAATACTGGAAATAAATTTATACTGATAGGAGTTTTGGGCATTTATAGTATGTGTTCCTGAATAAGCCATTAAGCTGGGCGCGGTGGCTCAAACCTGTAATCCCAAGCACTTTTGAGAGGGCAGAGGCGGGCAAGATCACCAGGTCAGGAGATCGAAGACCATCCTGGCTAACACGGTAAACCTCGTCTCTGCTAAAAATACAAAAAAAAAAAAAAAAAAAAAAGCCGGGCGTGGTGGCAGGTGCCTGTAGTCTCCAGCCACTTGGGAAGGTGAAGCCAGGAGAATGGGCGTGAACCTCAGGGAGGTGGAGCTCGCAGTGAGCTGAGATCGCGCCACTGCACTCCAGCCTGGGTGACAGAGCGAGACTCTGTCTCAAAATAAATAATAAATGAAACCATTAAAAGGGAAGTAGTACTGTGCTCGTATATTGACATGAAAAGCTATTAATTTGAAAAAATTACAGAAAATTAAAAAGTTAAAAAAAATTTTTTTCACCATTGTGTCTGCAAAAAAGAAAATATGTTTAAGAAATTGTATGGTCAAATGGTCGTTCACTCCAATGTAATCTCAGCCCATTTTACTGAAGGCGCGCAGGAGGGTAGATGCAATGGAGGTCAAGATATCGAGACCCATCCTGGCCAACCCATGGTGAACCCCCATCCCTCCTTTTTTTTTTTTTTTTTGAGACCCGGAGTCTCCGCTCCTGTCACCCCAAGCGGAAGTGGCACTGGCCCAGGATCTCAAGCTCAGCTGCAAGCTCCGTCCCTTCCCGTGGTTTCACGCCATTCTCCTGCCTCAGCCCTCCCCGAGTAGCTGGGACTGACAGGCGCCCGCCACCTCGGCCTGGCATAGTTTTTTGTAATTTTTTAGTAAGGGAACCGGGGGTTTCAACCCAGTGTTAGGCCAGGATGGTCTCGATCTCCTTGACCCGTGTTTGTGACCCCCCGCCTCGGGGCCTCCCAAAGTGCTGGGATTACAGGCTTGAGCCACCGCGCCCGGCCGGTGAAACCCCATCTCTACCAAAAATACAAAAAACTAGTCAGGTGTGGTGGTGTGCACCTGTAGTCCCAGCCACTTGGGAGGCTGAGGCAGGAGAATCGCTTGAACCCAGGAGGCGGAGGTTGCAGTGAGCCGAGATTGTGCCACTGCACTCCAGCCTGGTGACAGTGAGACTCTGTCTCAAAAAAAAAAAGTAATAATAATGATTTCGTATAGTACTAAAAACATGTAAAAGGAGTATATACTCCAAACAATAATGGTCGTTCCTCAGGGGTGAGGTTATGGGAAGGTCTTTGTTTTCTCTTTCTTTCTGTCTTTGACAAATATCACATGCTATCAGAGAAACTAATAAAGATATTTTTGTTAAAAATATAGCTGGGCACGGTGGCTCATGCCTGTAATCCCAGCACTTTGGGAGGCTGAGGTGGGTGATCACCTGAGGTCAGGAGTTTGAGACAAGCCTGACCAACATGGAGAAACCTCATCTCTACTAAAAAAATTAGCTGGGTGTGGTGGCGCATGCCTGTAACCCCAGCTACTTAGGAGGCTGAGGCAGGAGAATCGCTTGAACCCAGGAGGCAGAGGTTGCAGTGAGCTGAGATCACACCATTGCACTCCAGCCTGGGCAACAAGAGCAAAATTCCATCTCAAAAAAAGAAAAAAAAATACATATATATATGCAAAATGCATAGAGAAGCTTTATTATTATTCTCCTTTCATCAGTCTTCCCTCCTGCTCCAGCTTTTTTTCTTCTTTTTTTTCTTTTTTTCTATACAGAGTCTCGCTGTGTCCCCCAGTCTGGAGTGCAGTGGTGTGATCTTGGCTCAGTGCAACCTCCACCTCTTGGGTTCAAATGATTCTCCTGCTTCAGCCTCCCAAGTAGCTGAGATTACAGGTGTGTGACATCACACCCAGCTAATTTTTTTATATTTTTAGTAGAAACGGGTTCTGCTATGTTGGTTGGGTGGGTCCCGCCATGTTGGTTGGGCGGGTCCCGAACTCATGACCTCAAGTGATCCACCCACCCCAGCCTCCCAAAGTGCTAGGATTGCAGGTGTGAGCCACCGTGCTTGGCCTCTGCCCCTGCTTTCTGATATGACTGGTTCTCAACTCTGCCAGCACATATTAGAATTATCTGGGAAGCCTTAAAAAACAGTAGTGCCTGAGCCCCACTCCGGAAGAATTGAATCTGGCTCCCTGGAGGTAGGGCTAGGCATTTATACTTTTTTTTTTTTTTGAGACAGAGTCTTGCTTTGTGGCCCAGGCTGGAGTGCAGGGGCGTGATCTCCACTGACCGCAAGCTCCGCCGCCTCCCGGGTTCAGGCCATTCTGCCTCAGCCTCCCGAGAAGCTGGGACTACAGGCGCCCGCCACCACGCCCGGCTAATGTTTTTGTATTTTTTGGTAGAGACGGGGTTTCACCATGTTTACCAGGATGGTCTCCATCTCCTGACCTCGTGATCCGCCCGCCTCGGCCTCCCAAAGTGCTGGGATTACAGGCGTGAGCCACCGCGCCCAGCCGGCATTTATACTTTTTAAAAGCACCCCAGATGTTTCTGATATGCAGCCAGGATTGTAAACCACTGACTATAATTTCAAGGGCGTTAAACATGAACAGGTCAAAATGACATAAGCGTGTAACTAATTACATTCAGCCTCATTAACTGTTGCTAACTGATCCTGGTGGGTGTTGGTCATGGAAAATAGCTAGTTAGAGGAAGAAATTACGTGTGAGATCAGAGGAAATTTCTTGTGGTGAGTTGGTATAACAGAGCAGAATAGGTCAGACTTGGGTTGCATCCTATTAATGCGGAACAGGCAAACCCCAAAACTGGGGTTTAGCCTAGGAGGGTTCTTAGCGTCACCCAGAAAGGAATTCAAGGGCCAGCCAGTGGTGTTAAATAGCAACTTTTATTGAAATAGCAGTGTGCAGCAGCAGCAGAGGTACTGCTCCTTGCAGGGTAGGGCTACCCCATAGGCAGTGTGCCCGAGTAGCCGCTCAGAGGCAGTTCTACAGTCACATTTATACACACTTTTAATTATATGCAAATTAAGGAGCGCTTTATGTAGAAAATTCTAGGAAAGGGGCAGTGACTTCTGGGAGTCGCCATGGCAATGGTAAACTGACAAGGTACACTGCTGGCAGTGTCTTATGGGAGGTGCTTCCCACCACACCTGTTTTAGTTAGTCCTCAATTTGGTCCGATGTCCCAGCCATTCCTCTGGAATCGGGTACTGCCTCCTACCTCACTGTCACTTGGCCAAGTTGGCCCAGTTACAATTGACTTCGGCCTCAGTTTCTTCTCTGTAAAATAGAAGCAATAAACCTACCGTGCAGGGTTGTATGGATCACAGATAATGGATGCTAAATGCCTGCTAGGTCAGTTGGTAGGTGAAGGGCAACCCTTAGTAATAGCAAAGACCGTACTTTGAAGAACTTATTCTAAAGAGTGGTAACCGAGATGTGTCCCTATGATGACCTGCTCAGGCCCAAAATGAAGGAATCGCGGGAAGGGCCTGAGGAGGCAGCAGAGAGCACAGTGGGGGCTTCTCTGCCTTCCAGAACTGACCAAGGCTGAATGTGAAACTTCTGTGGTCTCAAAGCCTCACCCCAAGGAAGAGGCCCTATGGCCCTGTGGCCCTGTGGCCCTGAGGGAGGAGCTCTACACACACACACACACGCACACACACGCTGCTTGCAGAAGAGAAGGAGAAGCGGCTAGGGGACTCTGCAAAAAAGAGGAAAGGAGAAAAAGAAGAGGACCTTTATTCTCTTTTGCCCCCGTGTGCCTGGGATGGAGATGCTTCTCCACCCAGCCTACGGCAAACCATCATTACAGTTCCCAAGTCCACCTTCAGCCACTGCGGAAAACACGGGACTTCTCTTGAAAATCAGGCTTAGAACACTGAAATGTGTCCCACTTTCAACATCAAAGAGGACATAATGGTAATCCTTTATTGAGCTCAGCACTTCACAGTTGATCTTGAGCATTTTGGAGTCCATTTAGGCTTCATAACAATCCTTCCAAGTGGCTGCAGCAGGAGACCTAGTTTCCAAAAGGGAAAACAGAACTGGCTCAAAGGACTAAGAGCTGGAGAGGGGCTGAACTAGGGCGCCAATCTTGATAGGACTCCAAGGCCAGTGGGTGCTTTTTCAAGACCACCAACGAGAGCTACCACTTTTTGGGTACATTCTCTGTGCGAGGAAAGTCCTGTAGTAGGTGTTCTATATAGGCTACATAATTTAATTTATTCCACTCCCCTCACAACTCTAAGCCATAGGAATGAGCAGGCCCACTTTACAGATGCTGGAAACAAGGCTTGACAAATGAAATGAGTTGTCCAGAGTCACAAAGCCTGTTGGTGGCAGAACTGCAACTTGGTCCTAGGACTACTCACTTTGATTTCAGTTTTCTCCTTTTGCAGCGCTCCTCCGTAGCTGATGGCCACAGCTACCCAGTGGTATCTATTCTAGTTACTTACCTGTCCTTCATGACCTCACCTAATCTCTTGGAATCTATTTACTTCTGTGTAAAATGGGGATAATAATATCTATGGTATAGGCTTGTAAGAATGACATAAGATCATTTTTGCAAAGTACATTGTAGATACATTTAAGTGTATCTGTATTTACAATATACTTTAGCTAGTGGTGATGAAGAGCCTGGGGTCAGAATGCTTAGGTTCAAATGATTTTAGCCATGTTATTTAACCTCTCTGTGCCTTAGTTTCCTTGTCTGTAGAATGGGGGTCTACCTACCTACCTCAGAGGGTCATTGTAAGGAGTAAGTAAAGTAACCCAGGTGAAGGCTACACACAGTAAGTGCTCAATAAATACTAGCTACTATATATTATATATATGTGTGTGTATATACACACACACACACACACACACACTATAAGTTCTGTTCCTTGTACTCTTTTTGTTTATTTAGAGACAGGGTCTTACTCTCACCCAGGCTGGAGTACAGTGGTGCAATCTTGGCTTACTGCAATCTCCACCTCCTGAGCTCAAGTGATCCTCCTACCTTAGCCTCCCAAGTATCTGGGACTACAGGCACATGCCACCATGCCTGGCTAATTTTTGTAGAGACAGGGTCTTGCTCTATTTCCCAGACTGGTCTCAAACTCCTGGGCTCAACCGATCTGCCTGCCTCTGCCTCCCAAAGTGCTCGGGTTATAGGCGGGAGCCGCCGCACCCAGCGCCTTATACCCTATTTAAGAATCCAATTTGTCCTGCAGTCCCCTGTACCATACTCTGCTTTTTCCCCAGTAACAGCTATCATCTTCTAAGATAATGCAATTAGCCACCTGCACTCCCTTTTACCACCCTCTACTTTCATTCTTTTTTCTTTTTTTCTTTCTTTTTTTTTCAGAGAAAGGGTCTCATTCTGTCACTCAGGCTGCAGTGCAGTCATAGCTCACTGCAGTCTCAAACTCCTGGGTTTAAGAGATCCTACCCCCTTAGCCTCCTGAGTAGTTGGGACTATAGGTGTGCACTATTATGCTTGGCTCATTTTAAAATTTTTTGTAGAGGCCGGGCGCGGTGGCTCACGCCTGTAATCGCAGCACTTTGGGAGGCCGAGGTGGGTGGATCACGAGGTCAGGAGTTCAAGACCATCCTGGCCAACATGGTGAAACCCTGTCTCTACTAAAAATACAAAAATTAGCTGGGCATGGTGGCGTGTGTTTGTAATCCTGGCTACTTGGGAGACTAAGGCATGAGGATTGCTTGAACCAGGACCCGGGAGGCAGAGGTTGCAGTGAGCCGAGATTGCGCCACTGCACTCCAGCCTGGGCTACAGAGCAAAACTCCCTCTCAAAAAAAAAAATTTTTTTTTTGTTAGAGATAGGATCTTGCTATGCTGCCCAGGCTTCTACTTTCATTCTCCAACATAGCTTATCTGCCTTTTTTTTTTTTTTTTTTTTTTTTTTTTTTTTTTTTTTGAGACAGAGTCTCGCTCTATCGCCCAGGCTGGAGTACAGTGGCCTGATCTCAGCTCACTGCAAACTCAGCCTCCCGGGTTCACGCTATTCTCCTGCCTCAGCCTCTTGAGTATCTGGAACTACAGGCCGCCACCACAACGCCTGGCTAAAACGCCTGGCTAATTTTTTTGTATTTTTAGTAGAGATGGGGTTTCACCGTGTTAGCCAGGATGGTCTTGATCTCCTGACCTCGTGATCCGCCCGCCTCGGCCTCCCAAAGTGCTGGGATTACAGGCATGAGTCACCGCGCCCGGCCTTGTCTGCCTATTTTTATTGCTTATTGTCTGTCTCCCTCCAGGACAAGGATTTTGTCCTTTTCTTCAGAGGTATTCCCAGCACCTACAACAGTCCCTGGCTCATAGTAGCTGCACAATACATATTAGCTACTATAGTAAAGTCTACCTGACTACCCTATTTAATAGAATATTCCCCACACTCAATCTCAATTCCTGATTCTCTTTAACCAACGTTTTTGCCTTTTTTTTGCAATAGTACTTATTGCCGTTTAAGACATTCTATAACTTATTATTTTGTAAGTCTCATGAAAGCAAGGGTTTTTGTATGTCTCGTCTCCCCTCCCCTCCCCTCCCCTCCCCCCTCTCCTCTCTTTTCGTGACACAGAGTCTCGCTCTGTCTCCCAGGCTGGAGGGCAGTGGCCGGATCTCAGCTCACTGCAAGCTCTGCCTCCCAGGTTTATGCCATTCTCCTGCGTCAGCCTCCCAAGTAGCTGGGACTACAGGCGCCCGCCACCTCACCCGGCTAGTTTTTTTTTTTTTATTTTTAGTAGAGACGGGTTTCACCGTGTTAGCCAGGATGGTCTTGATCTCCTGACCTCGTGATCCGCCCGCCTCGGCCTCCCAAAGTGCTGGGCTTACAGGCGTGAGCCACCCCGCCCGGCTGTAGGCTTTCTTATTCAGGTATCACCAACACCTAGGGCAGTGCCTGGCATACAGTAGGTAATTAATGGAGTGTTTGATGAGCGTATGAGACATGGTGTAGTGCCCATGGAAGTGGAGTCAGAAGGCCGCCTGCCGCTGCGGCAGAATTCCCGTGTGGCCTTCTCCCCGGGGCCTCAGTTTCCCCTCGCAGTTCCGATCCTCTGGCCCCGCGCTGGGGTGGAGCCGGCGGGGCCGTCGTGCAGCCCGTGGCCGCTAGGGACGCTGGTGCCCTCCCATCCCGCCCACTTCCCGGCCGGTCCGCCCCCAGCTAGAGAAGCCCCAGCCCGCGGTGTCCGATCCAGTTGCCCCGCGCCGGAGCCGACCCCGTAGCGCGCCATGGCCTGCTACATCTACCAGCTGCCCTCCTGGGTGCTGGACGACCTGTGCCGCAACATGGACACGCTCAGCGAGTGGGACTGGATGGAGTTCGGTAAGTATGGCCCGGGGCGGGGAGGGGGCCAGGGCGACTGGTGCCCCCAGCGATCCCGCCAGCCGCGGCACCCGGGTTAAGCGGGTCCCGATCCGAGGGCGTGCGAGGTGAGCCTCCTGGACTGGGCCCGCCGCGGACCTCGGCCCGTCACCTGAAGGTGCCGCGTGGTCTCTGAGGACGTCTATCGGGAGCTCTGTCGCCGAGCCGGGGCCGCCGCCACTGCGCTCTGAGTCCAGACAACGGTGGGTGCGGGGGCCCTCCTGTCACTGCTGCTGGCTCGATGACGGCCCCGGGTGGACATCCAGCCCACAACGGCGTGCGAAATGCGAGCCTCGACCCCGTCCTGCAGACAGCGCTGGCAAGTGCACGGTGGCTTGGCGGCCCGGCCGAGCTGCAGAGGGTCTCTCAGGGACCACGGTGCTGTCACTCCTTGGTTTGTGTGTGTGTGTATGTGTTTAGTTTTAGTGTATATTAGAAGGATCTATTACTTAACATATATATAGAAACGGAGTTTCGCTGTTGTCGCACAGGCTGGAGTGCAATGGCACGATCTCTGGCTCACTGCAACCTCCCCCTCTCGAGTTCAAGCGATTCTCCTTCCTTAGCCTCCCGAGTAGCTGAGATTACAGGCGATCGCCACCACCCCAATTAATTTTTTGTATTTGTAGTAGAGACGGGGTTTCACCATGTTGGCCTGGAACTCTTGATCTCAGGTGATCCACCTGCTTCTACCTCCCAAAGTGCTGGGATTACAGACGTGAGCCACTGCGCCCAGCGTATTTATCATATTTGTGATTAAATGTACGTTAACATTGTAGTTTTAAAATCAAATATTTACTTTTAGTATAAATTTTTTGATCACAGTATTTATGACTATAAACCTGTTTTGAGATCAGAACTAATAGGTTCAGTGTGTATAATGGGGCCTAAGCACAGGCACTTACTTTCACTCTATCGCAAGGTGCACAGTTCTAGATAATTCTGTGGGAAGGCACTCAGACATCCTCCATATGTTGTGTTTGTTGGTGCCTGATGGATGACTGGCGGAGAGGGCCATGGCCTCTGCTGGGGGGCTGCTTGCCTGTTGTCTCTGCTTTCCAAGTGGAGATCTGCATTCCAGACTCTTGCTGTATGACTTTGGGTCAGTTTCTTAACCTCTCTGAGCCTTAGCTTCTGAATCTGTATGTAAACTGGAGATGATAATTATAGCTTCTTCATAAAGTTGTGAGGAATGAAAATATTGTATAAGAGCACCAACACTTAAGTGTTAAATATTCTTTTTTTTAAAATTTTTTTAATTTTAATTTTATTTTGAGACAGCCTCATTTTGTGGCCCAGGCTGGAATGCAGTGGTGTGATCTCGACTCACTGCAGCTTCTGCCTCCTGGGTTCAAGTGATTCTCCTGCCTCAGCCTCCCGAG
The DNA here is from genome assembly GCF_001698545.2 of Rhinopithecus bieti. Classification (NCBI taxonomy): domain Eukaryota; kingdom Metazoa; phylum Chordata; class Mammalia; order Primates; family Cercopithecidae; genus Rhinopithecus; species Rhinopithecus bieti. The sequence continues at coordinate 834,888 of NW_016813019.1, read as the reverse complement.
TAGCTGGGATTACAGGCAGTCGCCACCACACTCAGCTAATTTTTATGTTTTTAGTAGAGATGGGGTTTCACCATGTTGGCCAGGCTGGTCTTGAACTCCTGACCTCAGGTGATTTGCCCGCCTTGGCCTCCCAAAGTGCTGGGATTACAGGTGTGAGCCACTGCGCCTGGTCCTGGCTTCATTACTTTGAATATCTCCTGGGCAGTGGACAAACTTTGCGTGGGACTCCCTCTCATTTTTTCCACATTGGCCCAGCCCTCAGTTACAAATGCCAGAACAACTTCTGTTTCTAGGAAATTCAATTAGAAGGCACACCTATGACTTAACAACAACAAAAAAAGCTTTATTGAGATATTCACATACCATAACATACACCTGTTTAAAGAGTACAATTTAGTGGCATTTAGAATATTCCCAGGGCTGTGTATCCATCTTCACAATCAATCTTAGAACATTTTAATCACCCCAAGAAGAAACTGTACCCCTTACCTGCCAATCCCTTCCTTCCATCTTCCCAAGTTTTAGACATTGCCTATTCTGGACATCTCATATAAATGGAACCATAATATATAGTGCTCTGTGACTGATATATTTCAGCTAGCATAAGGTTCATCCATGTTGTAGCATGCATCAGTACTTAGTTTCTTCTTATTATAGGATAATGTTCCATGGTATGGATATACTCCATTTTATTCATTTATCAATTGTTAGGCATTGGGTTCCTTTCACTTTTGAGCCATTATGAATAGTGCTGCTGTGAACAGTCATGTACAAGGTTTTGTGCAGTGGTGCAAACGTAGCTCACCGCAGCCTCAACCTCCTGGGCTCAAGTGATCCTCCTGTCTCCTGAGTAGCTGGGACTACAGGTGTGCACCGCCATGCCCAGCTAACTTTTGTATTTTTTGTAGAGACAGGTTTCACCATGTTACCCAGACTAATCTTGAACTCTGGAGCTCAAGCCATCTGCCCATCTCAGTTTCCCAAATTGCTGGGATTATAGGTGTGAGCCACCGTGCCTGGCTTTACGTTTAACTATTTGAGGAGCTACCAGATGTTTTCTAAAGTGGTTAAACCACCAGTGTATGTGGATGACCATTTCTCCATATCCTTGTCAACATGTGTTATTTTTTTTCTTTTTTTTTTTCCTTTTTGAGACAGAGTCTCGCTCTGTTGCCTAGGCTGGAATGCAGTGGCATGATCTCGGCTCGCTGCAACCTTAGCCTCCTGGGTTCAAGCGATTCTCGTGCCTCAGCCTCCCAAGCAGCTGGGATTACAGGCGTGAGCTACCGTGCCTGACTAATTTTTGTATCTTTAGTAGAGATGGGGTTTCACCATGTTGGCCAGGCCGGTCTTGAACTCCTAACCTCAGGTGATCTTCCTGCCTTGGCCTCCCAAAGTGTTGGGATTACAGGCGTGAAACACTGTGCCTGGCCGGTGAAGTGGCGTCTTACTGTGGTTTGATTTGCATTTCCCTAATGACTAATGCTGTGGAGCATCTTTTCCTGTGCTTATTGGCCATTTGCACATCTTGTTTGGAGAATATCTCTGCGAGGCTTCCCACTGGGGTGGATATGATCTGAACACCTCACCAGGCCTGTCGGCTCTGACACATCTGCCCAGTGCTGGTCTCTCTGACCTCCTCATCTTCCACACCCACTGTCACTCCCCTGCTCCAGCCGCACTGATCTCCCTGGGCCAGACACAGGGTCTTCGCAGGTGCTGTTCCCTCCGCCTGGGACATTCTTCCCCCTGTGTTACCTGGGGCTAGATTTCTAGTCTATTAGTTTCCTCCTGCTGTAGTTACAGATTACTACAAAGTTGGTGGCCTGTAACACCTCAAGTTTATTATCTCAGCATTCTGGAGGTCAGAAGTCCTAACTCAGGGCTGCTGTAGGGGTTTCCTTGCCTTGACTGGCTTCCTGAGGCCTGCAGCATCCTGTGGCTTGTGGCCCCTTCCTCCATCGTCAAAGCCACTGGTGTACATCATCACATCTGTCTCTGTGACCTCTGCTTCTACCGTCACCTATTCTCTGAATCTGACATTCTGGCCTTCCCCTTACAGGGACCCTGGTAATTACCTTGGCCAGACCCAGATAATCCAGGATAATCTCATCTCAGAATCCTTAATTTAATCAAATCTGCAAAGTCCCTTTTGTCATGTAAGATACCATATTCACAGGTCTCGGGGCTTAGGATATGGATGCTTTCCAAGGGTATTATTCTGTCTGTCATAGTCCTTCAGGTAAGCTCCCCTGGCACCTTCTTTGAAATCGAGAGGCCTTTCCTGCCCCTGTTCCTCTCTAGCCCATCACCGTGTTTCATTCCCCTCATTCCACTTCATGTTCTTTGATGTCCCCTCGTTCCTTAAGTGTTTCCGCCTGTCTCTTCTTATGGAGTGGAAGCACAGTGTGGTCAGGGGCCTTACCTGTCTAGTTTTTCACTCCTGTATTCCCAGAGCCTGGGCAGTGCCTAGCTAGAGGGCAGGTGCCTGAGTGAATGATGAGCTGCCAGGCCTTGGTGTGGTGAGGATGCAGACTGCCCCCTATTACACATTGGAGCTGGCCTGGAACCTTTGGTCAGCCCCCTTCCCACACTGGATCACAGCCAGCCGTGCCCCCAGCCCACTGCTCCTCGCCTAGTACCAGCGCTCCGGTTCCCTCTTCAGCCAAATGAACGAGTGACTGTGATCGTCCCTTCAGTCCTAAAAATTCTTGGCTTCCTGTGGGTCATTTTAGAAAGAAGACAGTCCCTCGGAGCTGATGGTGGTACTGGGAGAGTGTAGTGAGAACGCTAAAGTGATTCAGAAGATCCCGCAGCCATAGACAGACATGCTCTTTTGGACCCGACACTTGGCAGATAATCTGGCCACCCCTGGTTCTTGTCTCTGTGATGGCAGCTGCCTCTGATGGGCTTTGCCTGACCCTGTGTAAGATGGGTTTCCTACAGCTTCAGCCCCAGGTGTGTGCAGAGGGGCTCGACGCAGGGTGTCTTATGTGACCGCTCCCTGTCTCGTTCACTCATGCGTGTGCCAGCCTTTGTACACAGCCCTGCTTTGTCCCTGCCTGGCTGTGTGACATCAGGTGGTGACTGTCTCTCTCCAAGCCTTTAGTTTCCTCATCCATGAAGCACCCTCACAAAGTTGCTGAGAGGCTTAGGAGACTTAGCTGGTTGTAAAGGGTCAAGTTAGGGCTTTCCTCATCCCCTACCCAGGAAGGGGTGTGGGCATTTGATTCTAAGATGGGTCATTTCAGAAGGCTGTGCCATTCCTGCTCTGGAGGACTTTGAAGATAGGCAACGTTTTCAACTGCCTCGGTTGAACTCCTGCAGGATTCAGGCACTCAAGAGTGATAGTCCCAGTACTGTTAACCATCAGGGATAAAAACATTTTCAGGCCAGGTGCAGTGGCTTACACCTCTAATTTCAAACACTTTGGGAGGCCAAGTGGGGAAAATTTCTTGAAGCCAAGAATTTGAGACCAGCCTCGTGATCCGCCCGCCTTGGCCTCCCAAAGTGCTTGGATTACAGGTGTGAGCCACCGTGCCCAGCCTTTTTTTTTTTTTTTTTTGAGACGGAGTCTCGCTCTGTTGCCCAGGCTGGAGTCCAATGACATGATCTCGGCTCATTGCAAACTCCACCTCCTGGGTTCAACTGATTCTCCTGCCTCAGCCTCCAGAGTAGCTAGGACTACAGGCGCATGCCACCATGCTCTGCTAATTTTTGCATTTTTAGTAGAGATGGGCTGGGCGCGGTGGCTCAGGCTATAATCCCAGCACTTTGGGAGGCCAAGGTGGCTGGATCACGAGGTCAGGAGTTCGAAACCAGCCTGACCAAGATGGTGAAACTCTGTCTCTACTAAAAATGCAAAAATTGGCTGGGTGTGGTGGCTCATGCCTGTAATCCTAGCACTTTGGGAGGCTGAGGTGGGTGGATCACGAGGTCAGGAGATTGAGACCATCCTGGCTAACACGGTGAAACCCCATCTCTACTAAAAATACAAAAAATTAGCTGGGCATGGTGGCGGGCACCTGCAGTCCCAGCTACTTGGAGGCTGAGGCAAGAGAATGGCGTGAACCTGGGAGGCAGAGCTTGCAGTGAGTGGAGATCACGCCACTGCACTCCAGCCTGGGCGACAGAGCGAGACTCGGTC
>NW_016813019.1:818202-830120 GCF_001698545.2 Rhinopithecus bieti | reverse complement strand
TCAAAAAAAAAAAAAAAAAAGAAATTAGGCAGGATGGTGCTCGTCTGTAATCCCAGCTGCTCAGAAGGCTGAGGCAGGAGAATCACTTAAACCTGGGAGGCGGAGGTTGTGGTGAGCCAAGATTGTGCCACTGCACTCCAGCCTGGGCAACAGAACGAGACTCTGTCTCAAGAAAAAAAAAAAAAAAAAATGTAGAGACGGGCTTTTGTTATGTCGGCCAGGCTAGTCTCAAACTCCTGGCCTCAAGTGATCTGCTTGCCTCAGCCTCCCAAAGTGCTGAGATTACAGGCGTGAGCCACCGCATCTGGCCACAGAACAGGTTTTCATAGAGTATAGATAGTTTAACACTTATAGCTAATACTTATATCATGTTTATTTTGTGTCAAGCACTGTTCTGAGTGCTTCTGTACATGTAACTCGTCTAATCCTTGCAACAGTCTCTGAGGCAGGTGCTGCTATTATCCTTGTTTGACAGATGGGGAAAGTGAGGCTCAGAGAGAGATGAACACCTTCCCCAAACACACAGCAAGTAAGCAACAGAGACAGGATTTGAACCCAGGCCCCGAATCCCAATATCTGGCCTCTGAACCACCACTACTGTCCTGCTGACTTTAACACATGTTTTCGTATCTGTAGAAAAAGTCTGGAAGATTAGACACCAAAATACAACTGGTGGTGTCCTTGAGTCCTCCAAGTGGGATGGTCATGGGGACTTTCATTTTCTTATTTCTCAAAAGTTCTACTATGACCAGGTATTACCGGTCCATGTTGAGAAAAAGACTTCGGACTTAGCAGGCCTTGGTAGTGACTCATCCCCTCAAGATCTCTATCACATCCTGACTCTAAAGGGTCTGGTTGAGACTGGATATGGTGGCTCATGCCTGTGATCCCAGCACTTTGGGAGGCTAAGGAGGGCGGATCACTTGAGCTCAGGAGTTTGAGACCAGCCTGGCCAAGATGGTGAAACCCCATCTCTACTAAAAATACCAAAAAATTAGCCGAGAGTGGTGGCACATGCCCTGTAGCCCCAGCTACTTGGGAGGCTGAGGCAGGAGAATTGCTTGAACCTGGGAGGCATAGGCTGCAGTAAACTGAGATCATGCTACTGCACTCCAGCCTGGGCAACAGAGCAAGACTCTGTCTGGAAAAAACTAAATAAAATAAATAAAGGGTCTGGTTAAATGCTGATTGGTCAGCACCTTAAGATATGGCACTGTCATGGAACAAAAATGTCTAAGCTGGAAGGCACCTTAGAGTTTAATTCCTGTTTCTCTTGTATCACTATCACGAGTAAGGAAAGTTCAGCCCACGGAGAGTCAGGCTGTGGCTGAGTTCCTGCTGCCACCACCCACCAGGGGTGGCCCTGGGCTTCTGTTTTCTCATTACGTCATGCTGCCTCCCAAGATGGGAGTGTGTGTGGATGCTCAATGCTTCGTGCGGGGAGATGGTCCTTCCTTTTCCATCCGTTCTCTTCTCTGTATTGCTAGAAGCAGCCCCTGACCCAGCTGACATCACTTCCCACTGACTAGGAATCTGACTTGGGGTTTCCAGTGACTAATATAGCAATTTAGGAACTTTCCATCCTAACAGGGCACTTCTCCTGGAGGCTTTCTGTGTGCAGGAGGCTGTCACCAGCCCATTTTGTTCAAAGGGTAGGGGATTGTGCAATCTGATCGCAGCACTCACTGGCTCTGAAATCTTCTATGGTCCCTTGTAACTCTTAGGATCAAGTCCAAACTCCAAAGCTGAGCATTCGCTTGAGGGTCTTTGTTATGTGGTCCTGGACTTTATCTCTTGTCTTTCTTTCTTCTACTCGGCCCACCTATGTTTATATTTTCTTTTTGTTTGTTTTGCTTTACTTTTTTGAGATGGAGTCTCGCTCTGTCACCCCAGCTGGAGTGCGGTGGCGCTATCTCGGCTCACTGCAACTTCTGCCTCCCGGGTTCAAGTGATTCTCCTGCCTCAGCCTCCCGAGTAGCTGGGACTACAAGTGGGCACCACCACACTTGGCTAATTTTTTGTATGTTTAGCGGAGATGGGAGTTCACCATGTTGGCCAGGCTGGTCTCGAACTCTTGAACTTAGGTGATCCGCCCATCTCAGCCTCCCAAAGTGCTGGGATTACAGGCATGAGTCACTGCACCTGGCTGATTATTCCTAGTTTTAAAAAATGCCTTTCTCACTTCAGTAAACTCAGTGGAATACTGGTCATAAAAATCCATTAATGGGCCAGGTGCAGTGGCTCATGCCTGTATCAAAAAAAAAAAAAAAAAAATTAGCCAGGCATGGTGGTGTGTCTATAGTCCCAGCTGCTGGGGAGGCTGAGGTGGGACAATTGCTTGAGCCTGGGAGGCCAAGGCTGTGGTGGTCCATGTTTGCACCACTGCACTCATGCCACCTGGGCAACAGAGTGATGCCCTGTCTCAAAAAAAATAATAATAATTTTTAATTCTTATTTATTTTTTATATTTTTGAGAAAGAGTCTCACTCTGTCACCCAGGCTGGAGTGCAGCGGCACGATCTCAGCTCACTGCAACCTCCACCTCCTGGGTTCAAGTGATTCTCCTGTCTCAGTTTCCCGAGTAGCTGGGATTACAGGCATGTGTCACCAAGCCTGGGTAATTTTTGTATTTTTAGTAGAGACGGGGGTTTTACCATGTTGGCCAGGCCGGTATTGAACTCCTGACCTCAGGTGATCCACCCGCCTCGGCCTCCCAAAGTGCTAGGATTACAGGCATGAGCCACTGTGCCTGGTCCCTGTGGCATAATGTTAATAAATAAGACCAGGATGCAGAATCTCAGGCGAGGCACGGTGGCTCACACCTGCAATCCCAGCACTTTAAGAGGCTGAGGTGGGAAGATTGCTTGAGGCGAGGAGTGCAAGACCAGCCTGGTCAACATAGTGAGACCCCATCTCTTAAGAAAAGATACAAAATCTTACCTGCAGTGTGGCAACAACTATATCCAAAGACACATCTATGTAGAGGGGGTGATTTTTGGAAAGGAGGAGTACCCTAGTGGCCTTAGGAGGGTGGTGAGGTGCTGTGTAACTTCTCCCCCGTATTGTCCATGTTTTTTTTTTTTTTTTTTTTTTTTTGGTGAACAACCATCAATTTTATGGTAAAACACCAAAAGAAATAATACATTATTTTTATTGTTACCAGTGGTAGTTCCCTGCAAGTTTTGTCCCATACTTCAGAATAGGCAAAGTATTTTTTTATCCATGGCTCTCTCGATCCTTATAACAGTCCTCTGAAGACAATGTGGTATGTGTGTGTGTTTTCATTCAATCATTCACTTAGCATATCTTTTTGTTGTTGTTTTTGGAGACAAGGTCTCCCTCTGTTGCCCAGGCTGGAGTGCAGTGACATCATCATGGCTTGCTGCAGCCTCCAACTCCTGGGTTCAAGTGATCCTCCCATCTCAGCCTCCTGAGTAGCTAGGACTACAGATTCATGCCACCATGCCTGGCTGCTTTGTTTATTTTTTGTAGAGACAGGTCTTGCTGTGTTGCCCAGACTGGTTTTGAACTCCTGAGCTCCAGCAATCCCTCCTTGGCCTCCTAAAGTTTGGAACTGCAGGTGGAGCTGCTGCACCCAGCCTCATACACTTGTTGAGTTCCCCTGACCAGGACTGGGACTTAGCTGAGAGGAATGAGATGCCCGGAGCAAAATGGAAGGAGGCGCTGACACTCAGGGTCCTGCAGTGCCACCTGAAGATGAGTGCCTCCTGCATTTTCCTTCCCTAGGTGCCTAACCTGACTCACCCTCATCCTGGCCCCGCCTCCACTCTGAGCCAGGCCCTATTCTCAGTTCTGGGGAAGTAACCATGAACCAAACAGGTAGAGCTTCCTGCCTACATGGACCTTCCATTATAGAAGAGGAGGCAGCTAGTAGAGCTGGTACCCACTGAGGCTCCCATGGGCGCAGTGACTGCCCCAGGTATAGCAGTAGCTTCGACCCTCCTGTCCCGTGCTCTTTCTCTTAAGTCTTGTGTACTGGACTCCATGGGTGTCCAGCAGAGTCAGCGTTGTAACTTGGGCCACCTGTGGACCTCAGCTAATGGTGGTGTTTCCAGTGTGGACGGGGTGGTTGGGGAGGATGTCCTGGAAAAGCCCACCTAGTGGCTAGCGTGGGGACCTCTCCTGGAGGGACTGCCTCTCTGACTCTAAGCAGAGTCCTCTCCCTCCCTTCTAGCCTCCTACGTGATCACAGACCTGACCCAGCTGCGGAAGATCAAGTCCATGGAGCGGGTGCAGGGTGTGAGCATCACGCGGGAGCTGCTGTGGTGGTGGGGCATGCGGCAGGCCACCGTCCAGCAACTCGTGGACCTCCTGTGCCACCTGGAGCTCTACCGGGCTGCCCAGATCATCCTGAACTGTGAGTAACTGAGGGCCCTCCTTGGGTGGGGCCTATCATGCCCCTGAGCAGTTTCCGTCCATGTGAGTTGCACTCTCTGGCCTTAATACTTTTTTCCTCTTTTAATTAAAAAACTAATTTAATGAGTGAGTTTATCATGCACATAAGAAACTGGTAACAGGCCAGGCGTGGTGGCTCACGCCTGTAATCCCAGCACTTTGAGAGGCCAAGGCGGGTGGATCACCTGAGGTCAGGATTCGAGACTGGCCTGGCTAACATGGTGAAAACCTGTCTCTACTAAAAATACAAAATTAGCTGGGCTTGCTGGCCTGCGCCTGTAATCCCAGCTACTCGGGAGGCTGAGGCAGGAGAATCGCTTGAACCTGGGAGGTGGAGGTTGCAGTGAGCCAGGATTGCACCACTGCACTCCAGCCTGGGTGACAGAGTGAGACTTGGTCTCCAAAAGAAAAAAAAAGAAACTGGTAACAGTGGTTACCTGTGGGGAGAGGAACTGGGCAGCCAGAGAACACAGTGTTGGAGGGAGACTTTACTGTAAATTCTTTTGTACCTTTTAAATTTGGGCTATCTGTTCCAAAAATAAATACATTAATTAATTTTAAAACCCCAATAGCTATAACAAAATTCAAAAGCATTCAGTAAAATGATTCATATTGTCATCCTTTCCCCACTTTACATCCCAAGAAGTAATGACTTTGGCAAAAATTTCTGGCTTGTCTTACTAGAAATTTTCTCTGCATGGGCAAGGATATTATGCATCTGCGATCCCTTTCTAAAAAGCTTTTTTTTTTGAGACAGGGTCTTGCTCTGTTGCCCAGGCTGGAGAGCAGTAGTGTGATCAAAGCTCACTGCAGCCTTGATATCCTGGGCTCAAGTGATCCTCCTGCCTCAACTTACTGAGTACTTCGGACTATAGGCACATGCCACCATGTCTGACTAATTTTTCATTTTTTTATAGAGATCGAGGCTGGTCTTGAACTCCTGGTCTCAAGTGATGCTCCTGCTTTGGCCTCCCAACGTGCTGGGATTGTAGGCATGAGCCACATTACCCTGCCTGCAACCCCCTTTTGATACAGATAGCACATCATGTACTGTTACGATTTTTTTTCCACCTAGCAATAGACCTTGGGGACTGTTTCATATTGACACATTCTTTCTTTTTCTTTTTTTTTTTTTGAGACGGAGTCTCGGAGTCTCGCTCTGTCACCCAGGCTGGAGTGCGGTGGCGCAATCTCGGCTCATTGCAAACTCCTCCTCCCGGGTTCACGCCATTCTCCTGCCTCAGCCTCCTGAGTAGCTGGGACTACAGGCGCCCACCACCACGCCCGGCTAATTTTTTGTATTTTAGTAGAGACAGGGTTTCACCGTGTTAGCCAGGATGATCTCGATCTCCTGACCTCGTGATCCGCCTGCCTCAGCCTCCCAAAGTGCCGGGATTACAGGCATGAGCCACTGCGCCTGGCCGACACAGTCTTTCTAATAGCTACATTGTATTCTTTTGACAGATGTTCTGTGATTTGTTTAGCTTGCCCCTATTGAGATATGTTTATGTTCCTTCTAGCATTTTTTGGTTCTTTTTTTTTTTCTTTTTTTTTTGCGATGAAGTTTCGCTCTGTCGCCCAAGCTGGAGAGCAGTGGCACAATCTCAGCTCACCACAACCTCTACCTCCCATGTTCAAGAAGTTCTCCTGCCTCAGCCTCCCAAGTAGCTGGGATTACAGGTGCCCGCTACCACACCCAGCTAATTTTCTTTTTTTTTGTTTTTTTTGATATGGAGTCTTGCTCTGTTGCCCAGGCTAGAGTGCAGTGATGAGATCTTGACTCACTGAAGCCTCTGCCTCCCAGGTACAGGTGAGTCTCCTGCCTCAGCTTCCCGAGTAGCTGGGACCCACTACCATGCCTGGCTAATTTTTGTATTTTTAGTAGAGATAAGGTTTCACTATGTTGGCCAAGCTGGTCTGAAACTCCTGACCTCAAATGATCCACCTGCCTTGGCCTCCCAAAGTGCTGGGATTATAGGTGTGAGCCACCGCGCCCCGTCAACTTTTTGTATTTTTAGTAGAGACAGGGTTTCATTATGTTGGCCACGCTTGTCTTGAACTCCCAACCTCAGGTGATCTGCCCACCTTGGCCTCCCAAAGTGCTGGGATTACAGGTGTGAGCCACCATGTCCAGCCATTTTTCTGTTCTGTATAGTGTCATGATGTACTGTCCTAGATGTATAGAGCCTGTTTTGCACACATGTAAGTGTAGCCATGGGATGGCTTTCTGTTATAGTATTGGAATGTCTGGGTTGAAGATTTTTGCATTCTAAGTGTTGATTGATATTTGGTATTAACAAATTACGCTCCTCAGAAAACAGGATCATGTGTGGTGGGGACATATTTAGCTGGTAATACCTCCCTACCCTGAAGGGTGGCTGTGAAGGTGAAGAGCAGAATGTCAAGTGCCTGATGTTCAGCTGGTACTCAGCAGAAGGCAGTGGGAATGGGGGTTCTGGTTACCCCTACCCCTCCTCACATCGCCAAAGAGACCCCCTCAGTGTAGGGCTGGGAGCCACTCTTCTGCAGGTACTTAACTGAGCACCTGCCTGGTGCTGTCCTAGGTTCTGGAATACAGCACAGGCAAAGCGACAGGTCCTCTGCCCTCACGAGGGCACTCTTGTGAGGAGACAGTTAATACACAGGAAAACAAGTAAAGAAATGGGCAGGTGGATACAGTGACCAGATAGGGGAGCATCCTAGGACAGGGTGTGAAGGAAGGCCAGTGCGAGGATATGAACCTGGAGGAATAGGAAGAAGACAGCCATGTAACGCATTGGTAAGAGCCCAGGAGAGAGAGGCCAGCATGTGCAAGGGCCCTGAGGAGCCAGTGGTGGGAGCCCCAGACACCCGAGGAGGAGCTGTCCTGTCAGGGTTCCTGAGCTGGGAACCACCTGGCTGGACCAGCAGACCAGATTCAGCACCTGCCTGTCCCTCAGGTCTTCTGGAATCACTGAGAGCTTCCAGGAAAAGGGACTGGAAGCAAGGGCCTGAGGGTGGGGGCCTAGAGAGCACCACCCTCTGAGGTAAACCAGGAGAGCAGAGGATGGTGTGGTGGACCTGCAGGTGGAGAGATCTAGAGCTACAGCCCAGGCTGGGCTTTTGGGGGCATCATGGAGCAGAGCACACCAGGCACAGGGAGGCCAGTGGGGCAGCGAGAGCATCTCCTCCCTTCAGCTGCCAAGCGACTTTCCAGGCTGTCCTGTCTGAGGTAGGGAATGGGGTGATCTGGCTCCCAATGGGAGTGATGTTCCAGCACAGGACCATGGCTGGGCCTGCTTCTGCACAGGCCGGACCCTGACTCCACTGTGTGCCCCAGCAGCATAGTGGTGGCTCCTCTTGAGTCACGGTCCTCCCTATCCCCTGGACTTCTGTCTCCACCCCTGCTGGCCACCTCCCTAAGCCCACCTTCCTCCTCAGAGTGGAGAGGGTCAGCTGCCCAGGCCACAGCCTCCCCACTCCTGGAACCCACCTGAAACCCCTCCTGCCTGGTGCTCCTGAGCCGCTGCCGTTCCTTACATTCCTCCTGCGAAAGTTGTCAGAATCGACATGGAGTGATTTTGTATTTAAAAAAAAAATAATAAAATAACCCTTGGCTGCACGTGGTGGCTCATGCCTGTAATCCCAACACTTTGGGAGGCCGAGATGGGTGGATCACTTGAGGTTAGGAGTTTGAAACCAGCCAGACCAACATGGTGAAACCCTGTTTCTACTAAAAATACAAAAAAATTAGCTGGGTGCCTGTAATCCCAGCTACTCAAGAGGCTGAGGCAGGAGAATTGCTTGAACCTGGGAGGCAGAGGTTGCAGTGAGCCAAGATCGCACCACTGCCCTCCAGCCTGGGTGACAGAGCGAGACTCCATTTCAAAAATAAATAACCCTGACAAATAGAACTAGGGAAGGCCATGAAGGGAGAACTGTCATGCATAAAGGCCCGACAACAGTAATTGTCACGGAAGACTCTACAAAAACCACAACCTTGCATAAATACCATCATAACCACACACAAAAAATACCCCTGCGAGGACATCTGCCCAGCAAATGCCTGTCCGACCCTGGAGACTGTAATCACTCTTGCTATTCAAGGATAGTTATCTCAAAATAGTTACGTAATGCTCTTCACTTTTCCTTTGAAAAACCTCCCTGGATACACCCTTAGTTTACTATGGCATGTGTACTCTCATTCCGATGCCCTATTCCTGAGTAAGTATCATTTTCTTTTTTTTCTTTTTCTTCTTTTTTTTTTTTTTTTTGAAATGGAGTCTTGCTCTGTCACCCAGGCTGGAGGGCAGTGGTGCGATCTTGGCTCGCTGCAACCTCTGCCTCCTGAGTTCAAGCGATTCTCTTCCCTCAGCCTCCCGAGTAGCTGGGACTACAGGCTCCTGCCACCACACCTGGCTAATTTTTGTATTTTTAGTAGAGACGAGGTTTCACCATATTGGCCAGGCTGGAATCGAACTCCTGACCTGAGGTGATCCGCTGGCCTCGGCCTCCCAAACTGCTGGGATTACAGGTATGAGCCACTGCGCCCAGCTGCATCATTTTCTTGTAGAGAGCCTCTCCTTGTTTGTTATTTAGGTTGACACCCTGAAGGCCAGATCCTCATTCTGGCCCACCAGAGAGGCCAGGTGGTTTCACAGTGCAGTGGTGGGCGGCAGGCCTGAGTTTCAGTTCAGGCTCAGCCTTGATTGTGTGGCTCTGGACAAGTCCCTTCCTTTCCCTGGGCCCCAGACCTCTTGACCCCCTTGTCATCCAGCTCAAGTGCAGTCAGGAGCAGGGGTGGGAGTTCCAGCTAAGTCCACGTTGGAGAGGGGGATGATGGGGTGGGGCTGGCACCAGACCCCGATATTGCTCCCGCAACTCAGGCTGAGAGGTTGCAGGGGAGTCCCGATGCCTGAAAGCAGAGAAGCACCAGGGCTTTGAGACACAGTCTCTTGTTGGACACTCACCATTGATGTCAAAACCTGTTGACTAATCTCACACAGATTCTTAGCAATGTGAGGCCAAAAAACAATAAAGTGTGAAATTTCCAGAGATACTCTCATCTGAGTGTGATGCCTTTTTAGGGGAACACTGAGCACTTTTGAGGTGCTGGCAGCCCCCAAGGGTCTGCTCAAAGGAGCTCCTTCTCCACCCAAGGAACCTGGCCAAGAATGGCCAATGGGTGAAGGTCACACCCCGGCAGCCTGGATCCAGAGCCATCCTGCTTAGCTTCTTTTTTCTGAGATAGAGTCCCGCTCTGTTGCCCAGGCTGGAGTGTAGTGGTGTGATCTCAGCTCACTGCAACCTCTGCCTCCCGGGTTCAAGCGATTCTCCTGCTTCAGCCTCCTGAGTAGCTGTGATTACAGGCGCCTGCCACCATGCTCAGCTAATTTTTGTATTTTTAGTAGAGATGGGGTTTCACCATGTTGGCCAGGCTGGTCTTGAACTCCTGACCTCAGGTGATCTGCCTGCCTCAGCCACCCAAAGTGCTAGGATTACAGGTGTGCGCTACTGCGCCCGGCCACCCTGCTTAGCTTCCATGGAGGACTTCAGCTGCATCAGTTGCCTCTGAGTGCAGTGCTTGGGCGTCCAGGAAACACTAGTGATGCTCTTGCCCGTTGATCTCTGTTCTGCTTAAAACTTTACTAAAGGTCTGTGCTCTCCTGTTCTCACTGCCTCTACCCTCCTTTCTTGTTCCCCAGACCTCGTCTTTCTTCTAGCCCTGCTGATCAAAATTGCCCGAGGAGGAGAGATTAAGGCTGGTTTCCATATCCACAAAACCCCTGCTGTTCTTCTGTTATGGGCGTCTGGTCATGTTTTACTATTGGTTTGAATTCGCAGGCAAGGCACTTCCCCTTTCTGTATCATTTTTTTTTTTATTAGGAAAAAAAGTGCTGTAAATCCTTGTCACTTTTTGGAGGTGAATATAGAGAAGCATTTTAAATTTCTTATTCTACCTGGTCAGAGTCTCTTCCCTTCCCTAATTGTTTAATGTTTAACATCAGTTAAACATGCTTTTGCACTCACTTGCTTAGGATTGGTTATGAACTTGCTCATTATCGCTGGCAGTTTGAGAATCTGACCTCTGCCCACCACTTTATTTTATTTTATTTATTTATTTATTTATTTATTTATTTATTTCAGACGGAGTCTTTCTCTGTTGCCCAGGCTGGAGTGCAATGGTGCGATCTCAGCTCACTGCAACCTCCACCTCCCAGGTTCAAGAGATTCTCTTGCCTCAGCCTCCCAAGTAGCTGGGGTTACAAGCAAGCTCCACCATGCCTGGCCTAATTTTTTTTTTTTTTTTTTTTTGAGATGGAATTGCACTCTTATTACCCAGGCTGGAGGGCAGTGGCACGATCTCGGCTAAGTGCAACCTCTGTCTCCTGGATTCAGGTGATTTTCCTGCCTCAGCCTCCTGAGTAGCTGGGATTACAGGCATGTGCCATCATGCCCAGCTAGTTTTGTATTTTTAGTAGAGATGGGGTTTCTCCATGTTGGGCAGGCTAGTCTCGAACTCCCGACCTCAGGTGATTTGCCCACCTCGACCTCCCAAAGTGCTGGGATTATAGCCGTGAGCCACCACGCCTGGCTGGATGCCCACCACCTCTTAAAGGGTGTTAACAATAAATTTGAAGAAAACAGTACTTGAAAACCCCACATACCAAAAGTCCTGGACATGAAGTGGCTTCCTGAGGGACTTACCTCTCCATGGGATGTTCCTGGATGTGACTGTAGCCTTTTGAAGGCCCTGCTTGAACTGAGCGGTACGATTGGGGCTCACTGGGGGCCATATCCATGCATAGTCTCTTGAAATTGTGAACTGCGGAGGCTGCCTGGTCTGAATGGGTAGAGGGCTGGCTCCGTGGGTCTCTGTTCCTTGATTTTCCTCAGACTTAGTTGCCAAGGCCATAGTTATTTAATTTGTCAAACACTGAATATTCTCAGCTGTAGAATGGGCCAGGCACAGTGGCTCACACCTGTAATCCCAGCACTTTGGGAGGCTGAGCCAGGTGGATCACGAGGTCAGGAGATTGAGACCATCCTGGCTAACACAGTGAAACCCTGCCTCTACTAAAACAAACAAACAAACAAACAAAAATTAGCCAGGCGTGGTGGTGGGTGCCTGTAGTCCCAGCTACTTGGGAGGCTGAGGCAGGAGAATGGTGGGAACACGGGAGGTGGAGCTCACAGTGAGCTGAGATCGCACCACTGCACCCCAGCCTGGGCGACAGAGCGAGACTCCATCTCAAAAAAAAGAGAAGAAATACAATGGATCAGTACAGAAGGCTTAGAACAGAAAGCAGCTACCCATTCCTTGCCCTAGCAAATCTGCTGGCCAGAGTCAGCCCCTTTTTCCTCTTTTAGCCATCCATGTCTTGGTCTCCTCCATTAGCCTTCCAGGTTCACTACTTATCGGGGAAATCCCCACCCCAATATTCAACGTGGGTTCTTTTCTATTTCCCCAAGTGTCAGCTGGTCTGAGAAATAAAGGGAAAGAGAACAAAAGAGAGAAATTT
>NW_016813019.1:792668-816684 GCF_001698545.2 Rhinopithecus bieti | reverse complement strand
CCTTTTTTTTGAGACAGAGTCTCTCTCTGTCACCCAGGCCAGAGTGCAGTGGCGTGATCTCGGCTTACTGCAAGCTCTGCCTCCTGGGTTCATGCCATTCTCCTGCCTCAGCCTCCTGAGTAGCTGGGACTACAGGCGCCCGCAACCATGCCTGGATAATTTTTTTTTGTATCTTCAGTAGAGACGGGGTTTCACCGTGTTAGCCAGGATGGTCTTGATCTCCTGACCTCGTGATCCGCCACCTCGGCTGCCAAAGTGCTGGGATTACAGGCGTGAGCCACTGCGCCTGGCCAAAACTCCATTCCCTGTTAAAGGAGTAAGTTCTTTGCTTGGCCTATTTGGCAGCCCTTGGTTCTCAGTGATCTGTGATTCTCAAAGCATCGTAAGCATCAGTATCACCTGGGAACTTGTTAGAAGTGCAAATTATTGGGCCCCACCTCATCTGCTGATTCAGAAACTCTAGGGGTGAGGCCCAGCAGTCTGGCCTAAGTTCCCCAGGTGATTCTGATGCACCTTGAGGTTTAAGAACCAATGCTCTGGCCGGGCGTGGTGGTTCACACCTGTAATCCCAGCACTTTGGGAGGCCGAGGTGGGCGGATCACTTGAGGTCAGGAGTTTAAGACCAGCCTGACCAACATGGTGAAACATTGTCTCTACTAAAAATATAAAAATTAGGCCAGGCGTGGTGGCTCATGCCTGTAATCTCAGCTACTTGGGAGGCTGACGCAGGAGAATTGCTTGAACCTGGGAGGCAGAGGTTGCAGTGAGCTGAGATTGTGTCACTGCACTCCAACCTGGGCGACAGAACGACACTCAAAAATAAATAAAAATGGAAATACAAAAATTAGCCAGGCGTGGTGGTGCGTGCCTATAATCTCAGCTACTCGGGAGGCTGAGGCAAGAGAATCTCTTGAACCAGGAGGCAGAGGTTGCTGGGAGGCAGAGATTGCAATGAGCTGAGATTGCGCCACTGCACTTCAGCCTGGGTGACAGAGCAAGACTCCGTCTCAACAACAAAAAAAAGAACCACTGCTCTGATAGCTGGTCCTGAGTGATTTCTGGCTATGTTTGGAGGCAGGGGAAGTGGAGCTTCCATGTTCATTATTTTCTGTGGCCTTATGTGAAACGGAACTGGAAAGAATGTGCTTTTATTTAGGGCTCTTTGGCTTTCACAAACCACCTCCTGCTGCTGTGGGTCTGGGACTTGAGTGGAGCTGTAGGAATCAAATAATCCCCAGCTTTTTTTCAGATTCAGCTGTGGTTTCTTTGGCAACACAGTTCTGTCAAAAAACAAGAAGCTTCTGCTCTCTTGGCAGAAGAAAATCAGTTCTGCTGTGGTGATCACAGCCAAAGATCCAGCCTAGACACATCGTAATTCTTAGCCCTGAAGTGTTTGGTCTGTTACTTCTTGGCTTCTGTGCTCAGCCTCCCCAACCTCACCCCCCAATTTAATGTGCTTACCTGGAGCTTCCCTTGAAGCCACCTGAAACAGTAAGTTGGATGGGAAGGCAGGACTCTTAATTTGACTTTTGCCTTTGAGCTCTCTGTATTTGGCAGAAAACCTCTTCTGAGGGTCAATAGTAGAACTGAGAAAGGTGGAGCAGAGATTAGATAATTAGAAAGCTTAGTACCATGGTCTTCCCTGCTGCTGAGGCAGGAGGATCTTGAGATCCCCCAAAATGGGGATTCTTGTCGACTTGGATTGTTAGCTACAGGCTGGGTCTTTGTTTCCTTCCTTCCTTCCTTCCTTCCTTCCTTCCTTCCTTCCTTCCTGTCTTTCTCTCTCTCTCTCTCTCTCTCTCTCTCTCTTTCTTTCTTTCTTTCCTTTCTTCTTCTTTTTTTTTTTTTAGAGACAGAGTCTTGCTTTGTTGCCCAGGCTGGAATGCAGTGGTGCAATCATAGCTCACTGCTGTCTTGAACTCCTGGGCTCAAACAGTCCTCTTGCTTCAGCCTCCCAGGTAGCTAGGACTATAGGTGCAAATCACCATGCCCAGCTAATTTTTTTGTTTTTCAGATTTTGGAATTTTTGCATTATCTCCTTAGTGGCGGAGCATCCCTAATCGAAAATCCAATATCTGAAGTGCTCCAATGAGCATTTCTTTTGAGTGTCATGTTGTTGCTCAAAAAGTTTTGGATGTTGGAGCATTTTGGATTTCAGGTTTTCAGATTAGGGCAACTCCACCTGTTACCACTATTTTCAGTCCCTCTATAGGTTGGCTTTGCAGTGTTAATATACTTACATTTCTTCCATAAGCTATAGGCAGTGTCTCCTAATGCCCCATTTTGTAAGATGAAGCCCTTTCTTGTCCTCTCCTCTCCACTTTCACCTTCCATCTTCTGGCAAAGACTAGTTGAAAAATAGTCCTCTGTGAATTTTGGGACCTCTGAGCCTCCAGGGAAGAACTGGGTCTTGGATGAAGATTCACTCTCTGGGTCAGACAGGAAGGGGGAATACTGCCTTTGTGTCCTAGTTGAAAGCTTCCTCATTGTGATGGGGAGAGTACTACATGCATAGGGCATCTGCAGTGGCAGGTCATGGTCTAGGGTAGCATTTCCCACACCATGTGCCTCAGAAGACTGGTCCAGCAAGATACCCTTCTGCAAACAAAAGGGTTCATGAAACACTAAACTTAGGAAACCCTGCATACTTTATCACTGCCTCCACCTTTGGAGATTTACAATGCACACCAACTGTGAAGGCTCTGATAAGTCCTGCAGCAAAGAAACTTATTTAGGCTATTGTTTTCCATTCATATTTGACCATAGTATTCCTTTTCATTTGATACTTACTAATATGCCCATGAGATTAATATACTTTGTGAGTCACTGCTCTGGGGAAATGGTGACCATGGTGAGGGTGCTGGGCATCTCAGGGAAGCCCCATGATGGAGAACCTAGGGGGTCAGGGGCAGTACTTGTATGTTCAGACCAGCATCCAGCACGAAAAGAGTCTGTTTCTGGGGCTAGGGTCCACCATCACCCTAGGGCTTAACGACAAGAGTCCTACTCCAGAGAGGGATTTTTCCAGATGACCAGGCTTAGGAGGGGACCATGGGCTGGGCTCCAGACCTTATATGCTGGCACCTTAGGGGCTTAAGAGCAGGAATTGAGGCAGAGGTGAGTATCCCAGCTATGGCTCCCAGAGAGAGGAGAATCCACTATAATCAATGCTGAGCTCTAGAGCTGATTAAGTGCCTCCAAAGGCTGGGTTAGGGGCTGAGCCTGTAGATGGTAGGGAGCAGATGGCTCTGGCTCTGAGGGTGGAGGCTGGAAACCGGGTGCACTGGCCTGTGAGGTGAAATTCTCCCTTGGCCCTGCCACAGGGATTTAGATATGCAGGAGCTGGACAAGAGAATAAGGAACTAAAAATACATTTTTTGGCTTTTTTTGAGATGGAGTCTCACTCTGTCACCCAGGCTGGAGTGCAGTGACTCAATCTTGGCTTACTGCAACCTCTGCCTCCCAAGTTCACGTGATCCTTGTGCTTCAGCCTCTGAGTAGCTGGGATTACAGGCATGCACCACCACGCCTGGCTAATTTTTGTATTCTTATTTATTTATTTATTTATTTTTGAGATGGAGTTTCACTCTTGTTGCCCAGGCTGAAGTGCAATGGCGCAATCTCGGCTCACCACAACCTCCGCCTCCTGGGTTCAAGCGATTCTCCCGCCTCAGCCTCCCGAGTAGCTGGGATTACAAGCACGCGCCACCACGCCCGGCTTATTTTGTATTTTTAGTAGAGACGGGTTTCTTCATGTTGGTCAGGCTGGTCTCAAACTCCCGACCTCAGGTGATCCCCCTGCCTTGGCCTCCCAAAGTGCTGGGATTACAGGCGTGAGCCACCGTACCCTGCCTAATTTTTATATTTGTAGTAGAGATGGGGTTTTGCCGTGTTGGCCACGCTGGTCTTGAATCCCTGACCTCAGTGATCCACCCGCCTTGGCCTCCCAAAGTGCTGGGATTACAGGCATGAGCCACCACGCCTGGCCTAAAAATACATTTACTGAGTGCCTACTGTGTGCTAGATGCTGGGGATGCAACCATGAAAACATAGCCAAGGTCCCAGGCCTCAGGGAGTTTACAGTCCAGTGGGAGATGAATTGTAAGGAGCTAACACACAGGAGCTAACACACAGATGCATGTCACCCACTGCAGTATGAGTGCTGAAAGGATAAATGTAGGTCGGGTGGGGAAGGCAGGTAGGAGAGTACAAGATGAGAGGATCTCATCTCATCAAGGGAAGTTTCCCTGAGGCAGTGAAACTTGAGCCTCCTTCAAAAGGAATAGTGGACCAAGAAGTGAAGGACCACACAGACATATCTAGCCAGGGGGAGCAGCATGTACAAAGGCCCGGGGGTGGGCTGAGGCTGGGGACAGGGTAGGGTCAGGCCACATAGCGCCAAGCAGGCCACCGCCAAGAGTTTGCTTTCACCCAGGAGTGAAGGGAAGACGTTGGAGGGCTTCCACCTGGGAGTATCCCCTTGTTTTGGCCACCATATGGACTGGGAGGCCGGGCCTGTGAGGTTCCAGATGTCAACTGAGTAGGATAGGAAGACACCTGAGGAGTCTGAAGGGATTTGGGAGGTGACCAAGGTTTTCTCTTCCCATCTGTTTCTACTATCTTCCTGGAAGTCTTCAGTTTCACAATTTTCATGCAGTTTCTTCTTGGTTGTGCAACTCTGACAGTTTCTAACTTTGGGTTTGGCATCTCAGCCAGAGTCATTTCCTTCCTGGAGCTGGGCTCTCACTGAGTGGAAAATTTGGGGCTGCTATGTGAAATGAAACAGAAGAGAATAAACCCTTCCTCTCCCGAAGGGGCAGGGCTGTGCCAGGTCCAGACGGTGCTTGTGTGCCTGCTCTCTTGGAAGGGTGCCCCGCCTCCGCCCCTTTCCAGCTGCTAGGGCACAACAGAACATGCCTACATCTAGACCCTGGCCCACTGCAGACATGCCACTGGAGGTGACACTGTTGTGGGCCAAAACCACAGGCCAGGGGTCAGAGTACCTGGGTTCTAGTAGTAGCTTGTATTTAGCACCTGATATGTGCCAGGTAAGCATCTTTTCTCACAACTCTTATTATCCCTATTTTATAGAAAAGGAAACTGAGGCTCAGAGATTAAGTAATTTCCCAAGGCCACATAGCCCGTAGCGATGAGGCC
This sequence comes from Rhinopithecus bieti, assembly GCF_001698545.2. Taxonomy (NCBI): domain Eukaryota; kingdom Metazoa; phylum Chordata; class Mammalia; order Primates; family Cercopithecidae; genus Rhinopithecus; species Rhinopithecus bieti. Next base: position 811,527 of record NW_016813019.1, on the reverse strand, counting down.
AACATGGGAATTCAGGTCTGCCTGACCTTACCCCCTTGTTGGGTAGGTTACTAGATTGCATCAAGTCTCACTTTCCCCATCTGGAAAATGGGTAAAGACATTGCCCTATCTACTTTTTTTGTAGACTGGGAAGGTTCAAAGCATACGAGATGGTGAGGTTTTCTTTTTTCCTTCCCTTCTCCCTTCCTTCCTTCCTTCCTTCCTTCCTTCCTTCCTTCCTTCCTTCCTCCCTTCCTCCCTTCCTCCCTTCCTCCCTTCCTCCCTTCCTCCCTTCCTCCCTTCCTTCCACTGGCTAGAACCAGGCATGTCACCCAGCCTAACTGCTAAGGAGGCAGGATTATGAGAGGGAGCAGATGGTTATTTGGTAAGTACTCTCTCAGCTACAGGTTACCTCAGTTCCAGGGTGCTTACGATAAGATTCTGCCTAACTGTGGCCTACAGGGCCCTGCACAGTCTACCTTTGCCCAGCTCTTCGACCTCACCTCTACCACTTTCCCCCTCAGTCATTCCCCTCAGCCACTAGGGTCATCCTTCACTTGGGGGATATGCCAACTGTTTGCTCCCTAAGGACCTTTGCACATGTGTTCCCTCTCCTCAGAACACTGTCCCTCCCAGCTTCCCTGCATTCTTCTATGCTGGTCCTTTTCATCTTCTGGGTGTCTGCATATGTGGCCCCTCCTCACGGCAGCTTTTCCTGGCCAGCCTATGGAAGTAGGTCCATCAGGCACCCCTCTCTCGAGTTTGTCTTCAGTATAGAGCTCCTCCTAGTTTATAATTAGATGTTTTTTATTTAACTAGCTTAATGTCAGTATTATGGCAGTTTTGATAAAGGATTCCCCATTCCCTAACATAATGAAGGAATGAATGAGAGAGTCATTTCAGCAGCAGGTGGAGTACAAGTTCACTGGGGAACCAGGGATTGCACAATTAGGAAGGCAGGCTGTGCTCCCAGGTTTGCCTAATTTCAGGTCTAGCTTGAGTTGGGAGTGTGTGTGTGTGTGTGTGTGTTGTGTGTGACTGTGTATGGCCTGGAGGGCCAAACCCAGGGATTGGGAGGGAAAGGAAAAGAGAGGGCACAGAAAGCTGTGTTTGTCTCTGATAGGGCCAGCTGGCACGAGGTGCTTTAGTTATAGCTGAATCACTTTTGTTTGTTCTGGAAGGGCTCTATTCTGGCCACATGAGTCAGCTTAAGGACAAATTACTGTTTAGTTTGATGGGCGTGAAGGGTCGGGGGGATTTCCCGAGTGTGCTCACCCAGGAAAGACCTTGTTGCCGGCTCTGAGTCCCCTCTGCTCCAACAGCTGCTGGATTTGCCACTGTGTGAAATGTTCTCACGCAGCTAGTGTGACGGCCCAGGCGCCATCAGCCGAACACCCAGCACCCATAAACATCCTTTAATCCTTTCTCCCGAGGGAAGTGGGGCATAAACAAGCACATAATAAATAAATCTGCATTCTAGGCTTTGCTTTCTTCAGATATAAGACAATTACCTTATACTTGATAGCAATTATCCCCCAGAGCTGTTATCTGAATTAAATAGGCCACGGATATGGGAAAGAACTTAAGGAAAAAAGCCTGACCTAGAGTTAGAGATGGTAATTATAATAACAGTAGTAGGAGGCCAAGGCGGATGGATCACCGGAGTAGTAGGAGGCCAAGGCGGATGGTCAGGAGTTCGAGACCAGCCTGGCCAATATGGCAAACCCCATCTCTACTAAAAATACAAAAATTAGCCGGGCGTGATGGTATGTGCCTGTAATCCCAGTTACTTGGGAGGGTGAGGTAGGACAGTCGCTTGAACCCAGGAGGCAGAAGTTGCAGTGAGCAGAGATCGTGCCATTGTACTCCAGCCTGGGCAACAGAGTGAGACTGTAGCAAATGATGGTAGCTTAAATCTGCTGGGTGTTAATTTTTTTATCCTCATGGCAAGTCTCGGGGACGGGGGTCCACTTCCACATCTCATTTGTCGGATGAGGAAGCCAAGGCTTAGGAGGGTCCCCCTGCTGGTGAGCCCGACTACAGGACACGCTGCAGACTGCTGGGAGTTCATTTGCCTTCCATGGCATCAGTGATTCATGCTCATTAGGGAGAGCGCAGGCATTCCGAAAACAAATCAGAGAGAAAAACAAATCGTGCCTGGCAGCCAGCTCTGGTGAACCATGACAGGGGCACAGAGAAGCGCTTCTGCCCCTCCCCCATCTCCTCCTTGTATCTGGGACTCAGGCCTCATCACTGTGGGTTCTCAGCCTCATCAAGGCAGCTGTCAAAGATATCCAGATTCCAGGCTGGGTGCAGTGGCTCACACCTGTAATCCCAGAACTTTGGGAGGCCAAGGCAGGTAGATTGCTTGAGCCCAGGAGTTTGAGACCAGTTTGGGCAATATGGCAAACCCTGTCTCTACCAAAAAAACCAAAACCAAAAACAAAATTAGCCAGGCGTGGTGTCGTGCTCCTGTAGTCTCAGCTACTTGGGAGGCTGAGGTAGGTGGGAGGATTGCTTGAACCTGGGAGGTAGAGGCTGTAGTGAGCTATGGTTGCACCAGTGCACTCTAGCCTGGGCCACAGAGCAAGACTCTGCCTCAAAAACAAAAACAAAAAAATCCAGACTCTGAGAACCACCATGTCAACCTCCTGGTGCCTGTGACCACCTAAGCTGTAGATTAGCTGTTCCTTCCGTCACTTGCATCCCCTTCCCATCCTTGGGGGTCCCAGCAGGGAGAACACTGGGCTGCCCGCCTCCAGTGTGTGACAGGCTGGCTGCCAATGGTGTGGGCGCAGGCCTCCCCCTCCCCTGCTGCTGGGTTCCTGTGTTGCTTTGCCCTCACGGCCACTGTGCCTCTCGGGACTGTGCACCAAATCGCTGCCCACCTAGAATCGGTTTCCATTAGAATGTTTAAAATGTTAAAAATAGCCTTCCACCCTAAATGCTTCCTTCGGAGGCCTGAGTTGGGAATCAGAGGTTCTTTTCTATCTGCACCTTTCTGGCAGAACTGAAGGAGGGTGGCTGTTTGCACAGCGTTTCGGGCCCCTGCCCTGGGCCAGCCACTTCACATTTGTCATCATGGAGCCCTGGCACGGCCCTGGGAGGTGTGGGGTTATTATTCTGACTCCACAGGAGAGGCGCATGAAGCTCAGAGGGTTAGGAGGTCTGTGCCTGGGCGTGAAGCTGGAACTGTAGAGGCTGGGTCTGGTTCAAGCCAGAGCCGACGCTTCCCTACTTTTACTCTCGTGATCCCAGTTCTTCTCTTTGATCACAGTCTGTATTTTTGGATCTCACAGTCCTGCAGAATCAACTTTATGTGTGGAATTCTCTTGAGAATTTAATCCTGGGAGGAAAGAGTGCTGTCTTGGAAGCTTGAGGCTGCCCCTGTCTATCTGTGATAAGAAGTCCATGAGCAGCTCACTCCTGAGCCTTTGCCTTGGCAGACAGGAAGCTCAGCATGAGAGTTAAAGTTCGTTACAGCCCTTTCTTGTGGGCATTTGGCCTCCTTTGCCTCATCCTGCCTTTGGTGTTCTATTTTTATTTCACTTGCTCTCTGGTGTGCCAGCCTGAACAAGTGGGCGTTGCGTCTGTCTAGCGAGCAGGGAGCAGGTTTGGAGGGATGAGGACAGAGGCCATTTTCTCCACTTTCAGGTTTGGACAGTGAACAGGCATGCATGGACCTGCCCGCTCACCCAGCTCAGACCACACCGGTAGCTCCAGGGTGAAGATGAGGGCGGTTCATGTTTATACACATCATTTACTGCTTGCATTTTAAAGACACCTAAAAACTCAAAGCTCGCGAAGATGGGGGTTTCACAGGAAACCAAAACTTCTTGTTGGGGCTGACGTGGGGCTCTGTTAACTTACATCGGTGGCTTACATCCGTGGCTGGGTGTGGCCTGGTGCCTCTTGTGTGGGAGGGTGGATGTCAGCTTCAAGTGTGCTGACAGGTCTGGCCACAGGTAGCCCTGCCGACACTGCCCCTCTCCATCTGTTTCTCACCCCTGCTCACTTCCGAGTGCCCTGTGGTGCCAGGTGGGGCCACCGCATGTCACTGCAGAAAGAACAAGAAAAAGAAAGAGAAAAGCTGGACTCTATTTAGGATGAAAACATAATGACATTTTTTATCTTCCCCATGGGTGGAGCCCACAGAGGTCGGCCACAAATGGGTTGGTGGCCTTGATGTTCCTGCCAAGTGTGTTTTGACAGAGAGGCAAAGATTTGTGCTGAACAAAACATTATCCTGAATAGGACATTGGGCTGGGAGCAGTGGCTCACGCCTGTAATCCCAGCACTTTGGGAGGACAAGGTGGGAGGATCACTGGGGCCTAGGAGTTTGAGACCAGGCTGGGCAACATAGTGAGATGCTGTCTCTACAAAAAATTAAAAATTAGCTGGGCGTGATGTTGCCTGTAATCCCAGCTGCATGGGAGGCTAAGTGAGGAGGATAGCTTGAGCTCAGGAGTTTGAGGCTGCAGTGAGCTGTGATCACACCACTGCACTCCAGCCTGGGTGACAGAGCAAGATCCTGTCTCAAAAAAAAAAAAAAAAAAAAAAAAGGAACAAGACACTGAAGTTAAGTAAGGCTGTGAGTATCGCCCTCATCCCCATTTTACTGATGAGAACAATGAGGCTCAGCCAGGCAGGCCTCAGACAAGGAGAAGGTGCCTCATTTGCTGGGGTCATGGGCGGTGCTGGGTGTAGGTGAGACCTTTAGGGCGGATTTTATACTGTTGCGGGCCTGGCCTCTGCAGGAGGTCACTGTTGGGAAGTGATTTCAGTGAGCCTAGCCGGCCCTGAGCCAGGGGAGCCACTGCTGCCCTTTTGACACAGATGTCACAAGGATGACAAGCCTTTCCAGGAACACAGGACCCACCTGAGGCGGTTTGAGGGGGGAGGGTGGAGGGAGAGAGGCAGTGTTTCCCTGCCATAGAGGGGAGGCTGGGAAAGATGAGGACTGGGAGTGGCGGGGGGTGGCCTTCTAGGGGACACAGGCAGAGCTTTCATTTCTGTGCACCCTGGGAGCGACAGCTGTGTTCCAGACCCGTGCTTTAATCAGCACTCTCGCCGGCATTGTTCATTGTCATTCTGTACAAGGGACTGGTTTTTGTTGTTGTTTGAGACAGAGTTTCGCTCTGTTGCCTAGGCTGGAGTGCAGTGGCGCAATCTTAGCACACTGCAGCCTCTGCCTCCCGGGTTCAAGTGATTCTCCTGCTTCAACCTCCTGAGTAGCTGGGACTACAGGTGTGCACCACCACGCCTGGCTAATTTTTGTATTTTTAGTAGAGACGGGGTTTTGTCATGTTGGCACACAGGTGATCTGCCCGCCTTGGCCTCCCAAAATGCTGGGATTATAGGTGTGAGCCACCGTGCCTGGCCTAGGCACTGTTTGTTCTCCTCCTGGGCCTGTGGGATGCCATGAGGCAGATGGTGATCCTGTGATTCCTGCCAGCAAGGCCCTTGCTGGAGAGAAACTGGCTTCTAGACTCTGAGTTTCAGCCACAAAGGTCTTGCCCTGATGGCAGTCGGGATGGGGGGGGCGTGGCCCATTGAACCACCAAAGTGCCTGTGGAGCCCAGGTCAGGAGAGAAGTGCGTGCCCTCTGGGTGCCCTTCCGTCCGTGGTTCTGGGAGGAGACCCTGCCTTCCCGCCTCAGTGCTGCCTGCCTTCCTGTCTCCCTTGGGCAGGTCTTGTTCCCCACTGAGCCTCAGCTTCCTGACTTGAGATCTCCATGGTTGTGGGGAGGGGTGCTTGAAGTGAATGTATCAATACACGACGTGGATATTCGTTGGTGAAAAACAGAAGTGAGGCAGATCTGAATCTCATGAAGGGCTGATTTGTCATCTGCTCACTGGAGCCAGAGAGGTCTCCAGGGCAAACGCTACTCACACTAGCTTGGAAGATTCAGTTCTAGTCATTATTTTAGCTAGCTTGCAAACTGATTTTTTAAAAAGAAGTATACTTTACTGTGTAAATAATGCATAATCATTTTGTTGCAAAATTCTATGATACGAATAAATCACAAGGAAAAAACTCCACAATATAAAATCAGGCCAGGCGTGGTGGCTCACGTCTGTAATCCCAGCACTTTGGGAGGCTGAGGCAAGTGGATCACTTGAGGTCAGGAGTTCAAGACCAGCCTGGCCAACATGGTGAAACCCTATCTCTACTAAAACTACAGAAAAAAAAAATTATCTGGATGTGGTGATGGGCGCCTGTAATTCCAGCTACTCAGGTGGCTGAGGCAGGAGCATCGCTGGAACCCAGGAGGCAGAGGTTGCAGTGAGCCAAGATCCCGCCACTGTACTCCAGCCTGGCGACAGAGTGAGACTCTGTCTCAAAAAAAAAAAAAAAAAAAAAAACCACGAAAAGACTCCCATCCTACTCTTCTTATCGTCAGTACGTGGACTATTCACGAGACAACCAATATTTTAAGACTAGAAATACCACAGTAATAAAGGTCCCATATTTTGAGCTAAGCAGTGTCTCCATTAGTCTTCATAAAAGTTGTCCAAAGGAGGGCCGGGCACGGTGGCTCATGCCTGTAATCCCAGCACTTTGGGAGGCCGAGGTGGGCGGATCATGAGGTCAGGAGATCGAGACCATCTGGCTAACATGGTGAAACCCCGTCTCTACTAAAAATACAAAAAATTAGCCAGGTGTGGTGGTGGGAGCCTGTAGTCTCAGCTACTCGGAAGGCTGAGGCAGGAGAATGGTGTGAACCCGGGAGGCGGAGCTTGCAGTGAGCCTGGGACTGGTTTCACTGTTGTTGGCTGTTTCACTTGACACAAGTCGTTTCACTTATTTGAGCCTCAATATGCTCAAAAATAAAATGCAGATAAACCTATAAACTACCAGAGATTGTTGTGAAAGTTAAATCTGCATGGTGCCATACCAGTGTGGTGCTATGCAAATTTAGGTCTTATTGTTTTAGTTCAAAAGCATGGATTTGACAAGCAAGGTCCAAGGGTAACAACTGGTTTGTTTAGAGAGGCACAGTTCACCAGTTCAAAGAAATGTTGCGGGAGATGTTTTGTCCCAGCCCTACCTGGGACATCTGTTGTGACATCCCTGTGTCACGCTTTATGTCATGCTCTGTGTGACGTCAAGCGAGTCAGCAGCCTTCCCTGGGACTTCAGTGCCCCAGTTTTTGTCATTCTCAAACATGAGTCTATCCCAAACCACCAGAGAATGAGGGCCTTGAATGCAGGCCTATAGAGTCGGGTTTTATCTGGGAGGCAGTGGGGAGACAGAAAGATTCAGGCTAAGGACTGTGGACATTATCTAGGCAACGGGGAGCCCCATAAAGTCTTCAAGCAGGGAAGTGACGAGGCCAGATGTGTACTTTGGTAAGAGGCAGCCTGGCAAGGGTGTGGAGGCTGACTGAGCTGGCGGCAGGGCCCAGCCGGAAGGGATAAGATCAGGGCCCAGTGGAGGAGGGGAGAGGAAGCTGTTCCACAGAGCAGCTCTGAGAAGCAGGCTGGAAGCTGAGGTTGACACACCCTCGAAGCACCTTTGGGGTTTCCCAAGTTGATGTAAAGAGGAAAGGATTACCCTCGAGAAGGCAGGGGAGTTCTTCGGCCAGTCCTGCCTGCCTTTGGCATGTGATCTTAGCAAGTCATTTAACCTGCTCAGGCCTCAGTTTCCTCATCTCTGAACAGGGATGAAAGGCAGAGATGTTGTGAGGATTCACGTCTGTGCAGCTGGGCTTGGGCCCGGTGCAGCCTGTATTCAGTGGCCATAACTGCTGTCTTTTAGGATTCCTATCCATCAAGTGGGAAGGATGCGTGTGTCTCCACCGCCTGGAAGGGAGGTTGTAGGACAGCCAGAACTTTGATCCATAGGAGCTGGAGTGGGAACTTAGAGGGATGGTGTCTTTGACACACTCACATGTTCAGGGAAATGTGCAGTCTATAGCGCCCATCCCCATCTCTACTCTCCCTTCCCTCATGACACCCCAGTGGGAGGCAAATGGACGCCATTATCACCTCCGTTCTACATGTGAGGGAAGGGAGACCAAGAGGAGGAAGGTGACTTGTTGGAGGTCACACAGCTGGTTGGGTGGAAGCAGGTGTGTGTGACTCAGCACATCAGAGCTCCACCCTCGCCGGAACTGCCATGTTCAGCCACTGCTCTTTTTTTTTTTTTTTTTTTTTTTTTTGAGATGGAGCCTTACTCTGTCGCCCAGGGTGGAGTGCAGTGGTGCAATCTCAGCTCACAGCAATCTCCGCCTCCCTGGTTCAAGCGATTCTCCTGCCTCAGCCTCCCAAATAGCTGAGACTACAGGCGTGTGCCACCATGCCCGACTAATTTTTGTATTTTTAGTAGAGACGGGGTTTCACCATGTTGGCCGCGCTGGTCTCGAACTCCTGACTTCAGGCAGTCCCACCCACCTCGGCCTCCCAAAGTGCTGGGATTACAGGTGTAAGCCACCGTGCATGGCCCACAGCATTTTACAGATGGGGAGGCCGAGGCCAGAAAGGGAAAGCCCCTCCTGCCCTGCAATACCGTGCATTTGTGGCAGAGCCAGAATTAGAACCCAGGCCTCTGACTTCCAGACCCAGTCTCTCAATGGCTACCCCACTTCATGGAATAGTAATAACTTTCTTTCCACCTTGTTTTCAGGGAAACCAGTTCCTGAAATCAGGTGTCCCATTCCAGCCTTCCCTGACTGTGTGAAGCCAGAAAGGCCTTTGGCAGCTTCTGTAAGAAAGACTGAGGATGAACAGGAAGAGGGGCAGCCTGTGAAGATGGCCACCTTTCCAGGCCCAGGTATTTTAAATTTGACTTTTTTACTTGAAGCACATTTATTTAAGGAAATGAAGATATATCTATAAGGACATTCAGCTTAGCATATAAGAGCAAAACATTGAGGCTAGGCATGGTGGCTCATGCCTATAATCCCAGCTCTTTGTGAGGCTGAGGAGGGAAGATGGCTTGAGCCTGGGAGTTTGAAACTAGGCTAGGCAACCTGGTGAGACCTTGTCTCTACAAAAAATTAAAAAAAAAATATCCAGGCTGGAGTGCAGTGGCGCAGTCTCGGCTCACTGCAAGCTCCGCCTCCTGGGTTCACGCCATTCTCCTGCCTCAGCCTCCCAAGTAGCGGGGACTACAGGCGCCCGCCACCTCGCCCAGCTAATTTTTTGTATTTTTAGTAGAGATGGGGTTTCACTGTGTTAGCCAGATGGTCTCGATCTCCTGACCTCGTGATCCAACCGCCTCGGCCTCCCAAAGTGCTGGGATTACAGGCGTGAGCCACCGTGCCCAGCCATGTCTACGTCATTGTTGACAGTACTTTATTGTGACTGTCTGACATTAATTTTACCATCCTCCATTGTTGTTGCCAGATTTTTGCTTTCTTTAGGAACAGTCTCGCTCTGTCACCCAGGCTGGAGTGCAGTGGTGTGATGATAGCTCACCACAGCCTTGCACTCCTGGGCTCAAGCAGTCCCCCTACCTCAGCCTCCTGAATAGCTGGGACTACCAGGTGCATGCCACCATTCCTGGATATTTCACTCTGTCGCCAGGCTGGAGTGCAGTGGCACAGTCTCTGCTCACTGCAACCTCTGCCTCCTGGGTTCAAGTGGTGCTCCTGCCTCAGCCTCCTGAGTAGCTGGCACTACAGCTGTGCGCCACCACACCCAGCTAATTTTTTGTATTTTTGTTTTTTTTTTTTTGAGATGGAGTCTCGCTCTGTCGCCCAGGCTGGAGTGCAGTGGCCAGATCTCAGCTTACTGCAAGCTCCGCCTCCCGGGTTTATGCCATTCTCCTGCCTCAGCCTCCCGAGTAGCTGGGGCTACAGGCGCCCGCCACCTCGCCCGGCTAGTTTTTTTTTGTATTTTTTAGTAGAGACGGGGTTTCACCGTGTTAGCCAGGATGGTCTTGATCTCCTGACCTCGTGATCCGCCCGTCTCGGCCTCCCAAAGGATTGCAGGCTTGAGCCACTGTGCCCGGCCATTTTTTGTATTTTTAGTAGAGACAGGGTTTCACCATGTTCACCAGGATGGTCTTGATCTCTTGACCACCTGCCGTGACCTCCCAAAGTGCTGGGATTACAGGCATTAGCCACCGCGCCTGGCCGAGGAGGAAAATATGTGAGCAGAGGAGCCATGGACAGGCTATGAGCACCTCAGCAAAGGAGTCTCGAAGCTAGAATTCAGATAAAAGGGTTTTGAGCAGCTGAAATAACTGTCACAAAGTCTTAGCTGTAGGAGAGGCCACTGGCTATCAGTCAGAATCTGTTTACTTACTCTACACACAGTTTCACCAGCCTTGATAAAATACCAAGTACTGCATGTGTCACAGCTTGACCTTTGTGCTTTATAAACATCAGCTCTTTTTACCTGGACAAGGAACAGACCATTATTGCTCTTTTTACATTTGAGAAAGCTCAGAGAAGTGAGGCACGGTTCATCTGAGGTCAGATCTTGAGTAGTGCTGGAGCCAGCGCTTGAGCCGAATTCTGTCTGATACTAATAAAGGAGACGGGGCAGCTGGCGGTAGACCCGCTGCCAGCATCAGGGCAGGACATAGAAGACCCTATGTCAGATACAGTGCCGCTTCTTGGACCTGCAACGACACAGCTTGGCAGGACCAGAGGTGGTGCCTTTTGCTTGAGAAAGCAGGCATATTAGCCTCAGTAGAAAAGCAACAAAAAGGCCGAGGCAGGCGGATCACCTGAGGTCAGGAGTTTGAGACCAGCCTGGCCAACACGGCGAAACCCCATCTCTACTAAAAATATAAAAATCATCTGGGCATAGTCTCAGGCGCCTGTAATCCCAGCTACTTGGGAGGCTGAGGTAGGAGAATCACTTGACCCTGGGAGGCGGAGGTTGCAGTGAGCCGAGATCATGCCATTGCACTCCAGTCTGGGTGACAGAGAGAGACTCCGTCTCAAAAATAAAAACAAACAAAACAGAACAAAAAAGAAAAGAAAAAGAAAGCTTCTGGAAGGATTTCCATAGGAAATGGTTTGTTTTTTAGCTAAGTCCTGGCACTTGATCTGGCCTCAAATGAGCTGTGCCTCACGTTTGGAAACAAGATTATGTAGAAGCCCCAAGCCCCATCCATCACCATCACCCAACAAGTATCCCATCTTGTTCATCTACTCTCCTGCCCCATCTCCCTCCCCTCCCTTAGCCATTATTTGAAAACATTTTTATATGAAAAAATTACAAACATACAAAAGCCAAGAGCATAATGACCCTCCATGTCCCCATCATCTGGCTTCAGTAATAATCCACCCATGGCCAACTTCTGATTACTTTGTATTGAATCCAGGGAGATTTTCATATCCTTGATGGCAGGAGAATTCCTTCTCATTCTCCTCTCTCTGCCCTTGGACATAAAATGGGGGCCTTTAAAGATTGTGGTTGTGAGTTTCACCTACCACAGATAACTACCCCAGGCATGAGGAGCCCATCAGATTAGATCCCAGAGGAGGGGAGGGCTGGGTAGGGAGAGATGGAGAGTAATGGCTGCTGGGTCCTGTCTGATTTTCCAGACCAGAGTCCATTCATTTTCCCCAAGACCACAGGGATAAATAAACCCAATTAGCATCCCTCATATGTTGCAGGAGCAGGCCTCAGGGATTCCCCCAAACTGAGAGGCCTGGGGGAGCCTCCTGAGCAAACCCCAGGCATTAAGTCAGATAGGAAACTCATGACTTGTGTGAGGCAAGCTCTGACCTCAGACTCACTGGGCACAGAAGGACCCTGTGTGCAGTGAGAGCCCTGCCCTGTGGCCAGGCATGGCAGCAGGATGGAATTCAAGTTAGTATGGAGCAGTGGTTCCCAGAGTGTGGGGCCCACACCCGCCGTGGTGCACAGAACCTGGGTATTAGCACAAATATAGATCATGTGTAGAAGAACTAGGGACGTCATGGATATTACTGTTTAACACAAGGCTGAATACATAACACTGGAGTTAAAGTTGGTTGAAAGAAAACCGTCAAGTGACTCACAGTGAGGTGGCACAGACATGGCCAAAAACTTGGAGACTGGATGAACATAACTGCAGTCTGAGGGATGCAGGCCAAGGGTACTGAGCTGAGGCCAAGAGAAGGCAGGGCAAGGGTGGAGGTGGCCATCACAGAGTAGCCTTTCTGCAAGACAGGCGCCTTGTGCTGGCCAGCAGAGGCATGCATTAGTCCAGGTCCTTGGTGAGAGGCAGACACCAAGACAGGATAGGATTTCATCAACAAGATAGGATTTCATTAGAACAAATACTTGCAAGAAAATGGAGAGGGAGCCGGGCAAGGCTGGGAGAGCCTTGGGACCACAGTGCGCCATTTCCGAGGAAGGCTGGGTGAGCACTTGCTGTCCTGCCTTCAGTCTAAGGCAGACTCTCCAGGGTGTCCGTTGGCCATCACAGTCCTGTCTGCCTAGTGTACCCTCTGCACACAGTGCCTGGGGAACAGCCCCTGGGAAGCATGGTCGGGATGCAGATGCAGGGATTGACTGGAGCCAGTCACAGCCAGGCCCGTAGACAGCCAAGCTCCCAGCAGCTGGGGATCTCCAGCTTGCACTCTCCTGGCTGCTAGACTCACACAGCAGCAGGGCGAAGATCCCAGGAATGAGGCTGAGGGCAGCCCCTTGACAGGCTCCAGACCTTTTCTCAGGTGATTTCATTTTATCAGCTATCTGTGTGGGTTAATTGTTTAACCAGGCTGATTTTATTTTCAGTCTCATGAAATAAATTTTTGTTTTCTGAGACCAAGTCTCGCTCTGTTGCCCAGGCTAGAGTGCAGTGGTATGATCTCGGCTCACTGCAACCTCTGCCTCCCAGGTTTAAGCGATTCTTGTGCCTCAGCCTCCCAAGTAGCTGGGACTACAGGCATGCGCCACCATGCCCGGCTACTTTTTGTATTTTTTAGTAGAGACAGGGTTTTACCATGTTGGCCAGACTGGTCTCGAACTCCTGACCTCAGGTGATCCACCTGCCTCAGCCTCCCAAAGCACTGGGATTACAGGTGTGAGCCACTGTGCCCGGCCAAAGTAATTTTTTTTTTTTTTTGAGACGCAGTCTCGCTCTGTCGCCCAGGCTGGAGTGCAATGGCACATCTCAGCTCACGGCAACCTCTGCCTCCCTGGTTCAAGCAATTCTCCTGCCTTAGCCTCCCAAGTAGCTGGGATTACAGGCACCTGCCATCATGCCAGGCTAATTTTTGTATTTTTGTAGAGATGGGGTTTCACCATGTTGGCCAGACTGGTCTTGAACTCCTAACCTCAGGTGATCCACCTGCCTCGGCCTCCCAAAGTGCTGGGATTACAAGCCTGAGGCACCGTGCCCAGCCCAAAATAAATTTTTTAATAGCCAAAGTTCCAGATGAATCACTCCTTTCCTGATGTTGTAAGCCACAAATACCTGAAGCAGGTAGATTTANAAGTAATTTTTTTTTTTTTTTTTGAGACGCAGTCTCGCTCTGTCGCCCAGGCTGGAGTGCAATGGCACATCTCAGCTCACGGCAACCTCTGCCTCCCTGGTTCAAGCAATTCTCCTGCCTTAGCCTCCCAAGTAGCTGGGATTACAGGCACCTGCCATCATGCCAGGCTAATTTTGTATTTTGTAGAGATGGGGTTTCACCATGTTGGCCAGACTGGTCTTGAACTCCTAACCTCAGGTGATCCACCTGCCTCGGCCTCCCAAAGTGCTGGGATTACAAGCCTGAGGCACCGTGCCCAGCCCAAAATAAATTTTTTAATAGCCAAAGTTCCAGATGAATCACTCCTTTCCTGATGTTGTAAGCCACAAATACCTGAAGCAGGTAGATTTATCCAGTAATCTTGGAGTCAAGCGCAGGTTCCTTTGGAAGGGTCAGGTCCCCAATTACTCAGAAGCTGTCCTTGCCATGGGGCTCCCTGGGTATTTTCAGATGATGATGTTTGAAGCCTCTGGCCTCTGGCCAAGTCCTGCTTCTGTGCGGACGAGCCACCATGGCTCACCTCACCCACAGTCTGTGCCTCTGCTCACCCAGGAGACCCCCCGACCAGATGGCCTCATTAGTCTTCAGATTAATCTTCACATGGGGCCTAGTGAAGAAATTTCACCCTCTTTAACCTCATGTTTAAGTGACCCTAAACTACTTATCAAACATTCTGTCTTGTGAATCTTGTTCACTCACTAAGGGATTAAGGGCACAGGCACAGCTGAACGTGGTGGCTCACACCTATAATCCCAGCACTTTGAGAGGCCGAGGCAAGTGGATCACTTGAGGTCAGGAGTTCAAGACCAGCCTGGCCAACATGGTGAAACCCTATCTCTAATAAAAATACAAAAATTAGCCTGGCATCATGGCACATGCCTGTAGTCCCAGCTACTTGGGAGGCTGAGGCAGGAGAATCGCTTGAACCCAGGAGGTGGAGGTTGCAGTGAGCTGAGATAGTGCTACTGCACTCCAGCCTGGGCAACAGAGTGAGATTCTGTAAAAAAAAAAAAAAAGAGCATAGACGCTGGAACCACTGACTGTGTGCACTTGGAAAACTTACTTAACCTCTCCATGCCTCATTTCACCATCTGCAAAGAGGCAATGAAAATGGTGCAGTGGTACCTTATCTCCTGATTGGCATGAGGATTAGATGAGTTAATGCACTGAAAGGATTTTTTTTTTTTGAGACAGGGTCTCATTCTGTTTCCTAGGCTGGAGTGCAGTGGTGTGATCATGGCTCACTATAGCCTTGACCTCTTGGGCACAAGTGATCCTCAGCCTCCCAAGTAGCAGGGACCACAGGTGTACACCACCATACCTGGCTATTTAAAAAAATTTTTTTGTAGGGCCAGGCACGGTGGCTCACGCCTGTAATCCCAGCACTTTGGGAGGCCAAGACGGGTGGATCACGAGGTCAGGAGATCGAGACCATCCTGGCTAACATGGTGAAACCCTGTCTCTACAAAAATACAAAAAATTAGCCAGGCGTGGTGGTGGGCACCTGTAGTCCCAGCTACTCGGGAGGCTGAGGCAGGAGAATGGCATGAACCCGGGAGGCGGAGCTTGCAGTGAGCCGAGATCGCACCACTACACTCCAGCCTGGGCGGCACAGTGAGACTCCGTCTCAAAAAAAAAAAAGAAAAAAAAATCTTTTGTAGAAACGGGATCTTGTCATGTTGCCCAAGCTGATCTCAAACTCCTGGGCTGAAGCAATCCTCCTGCCTCAGCCTCCCAAAGTGCTGGGATTACAGATGTGAAGTATTTAGAACAGTGCCTGGCATGATGTTTGCTAATTTGTGTACCTAGATGTTAACTTACTACAGCCCCGGGCTCTTCTACTGGCCTACCTCTGCATGGGCTGGTTCCACTGCCCCATATCTGTTTATTGAAAACGTTTCTCCATCTTTCAAGCCCAGGTCAGGTACCCCTTCCTCTGTGAATACTCCTCATCTCCCAGCCTGTTATGGTCTCTCCTCCCTCTGACCTTGCTTTCCCGTGGGATGTATCCTCGGAGGACGGTTATTGCATCCCTGCCACGGTGGAGGTTTCTGGAAGCCAGGCTCGGTAGCTAGTTCACCTCTGTGTCTTTTTCTGCTCTTTGAGTAGGAGGTGAGATAGTGCAGGGCCTAGAAGTCAAACGGATTTCTGTCTGAATTTTGGCTATACCGTCTACTGGCTGGGTGGTCCTGAGCACTGCATCTACCTCCGGTGCCTTTGTGTCTCCACTTGTCAACTGGGATGATAAATAGGCCCCAAGTCGTAGGGGAGTCAGAGGCTTATCCTGAGGTGATGCTTGAGGAGTGTGTTGGCCGGCACATGGTGGGTGTCAGGAAGTGGCAGCAACAAGTGTTTGGGGAGTGAACAGGAGACTGGCATGGTTGGAGGACTAGACCAGGATCCCTCCTGTGTTCCTCCCCCAGGCTGCATCCTGACCCGCAATCCCTCCTTTCCAGGGTCCTCTCCAGCCAGAGCCCACCAACAGGACTTTCTCCAGCCTCCTGAAGAAGATGCCCCTCATTCCTTGAGAACCAACCTCCCCACTTCTTCTGATTCAAAGGTAAATCCACCCCTCAGCTGCAGCCCCCAAGCCATATCTCCCAGTATGTAGTTCCCTCTCTAAAATGCAATTTCTCTACCCCTTAAGACCAATTTAAGGGTGGGGAGGAGAAGGGAAATTGCCATCAAATTACCCCAAGCTTCTAAGACTGTAAGTAGAGGAGGTCAATAATAGTGGAGAGAGGGAGGGAGGGCACTTCAGTGAGTACACTTCTTGTTTTTTAATTTATTATTATTTTTGAGACAGAGTCTCACTGTGCTGCCCAGGCTGGAGTGCGGTGGCATGATCTCGGGTCACTGCAACCTCCACTTCCCGGGTTCAAGTGATTCTCCTGCCTCAGCCTCCCAAGTAGCTGGGATTACAGGTGCATGTCACCACGCTCAGCTAATTTTAGTAGATTTCTCTACTAAAAAATTGTATTTTTAGTAGAGAAGGGGTCTCACCATGTTGGCCAGGCTGGTCTCGAACTCCTGACCTCAGGTGATCCACCCGCCTCAGCCTCCCAAAGTGCTTGGATTACAGATGTGAGCCACCACACCTAGCTATTATTTTATTTTATTTTTGACCTGTGGTCCCAGCTACTTGGGAGGCTGAGGCGGGAGGATGGCTTCACCCCAGGAGGCAGAAGTTGCAGTGAGCCATGATCCTCCCACCACACTCCACCCTGGGTGACAGAGTGAGACCCTGTCTCAAAAGAAAAAAAAAAAAAAAAAATATGAACATATTGGCATGAAGATAAATAAAATCCAAGCTGGATTAAAAATGAGGACATTTCTTTGACTCTAAAAGTTCATTTATTTTCTTCTGATTTTAAAATAAATTAAAATGTTTTGATGACCCCTAAAAGTATTGTGAGTCTGAGACCCTTTGCATCCAGTGCCTGGGGGAGAAGCCAGCTTTGCATGAGTGTGGTTAATGAAGCTCTTCCATGTCCCAGGTGTGGCGTCACATGCCTGTAGTCCTGGCTACTCGGGAGGCTGAGGATCGCTTGAGCCAAGGAGTTGGAGACCAGCCTAGGCAACATAGGGAGGCCCCATCTCTAAATTAATAAATAGATCAGTCTTCTATGAAGGATAATCCCAACACTTTGGGAGGTTTGGGAGGTTGGGATGGGAGGATCACTTGAGCCCAGGAGTTTGAGACCAACCTGGGCAACAGTGTGAGATCCTGTCTCTACAAAAAAGTTTTTTTTTTTTTTTGAGGAGTCTTGCTTTGTCACCCAAGCTGGAGTGCAGTGGCACGATCTTAGTCACTGCAACCTCTGCCTCCCAGGTTCAAGCTATTCTCCTGCCTCATCCTCCCGAGTAGCTGGGATTACGTGCACATGCCAGCACGTTTGGCTAATTTTTTTGTAATTTTAGTGGAGACAGGGTTTTGCCATGTTGGCCAGGCTAGTCTCGAACTCCTGGCCTCATGTGATTCGCCCACCTCAGCATCCCAAAGTGCTGGGATTACAGGCATGAGCCACCGTGCCCGGCCAAAAAGTTTTTTTGAGACAGAGTCTCCCTCTGTTGCCCAGGCTGTCTCAGCTCACTGAAACCTCTGGTTCCCCAGTTTAAGCGATTCTCCTGCTTCAGCCTCCCGAGTATCTGGGATTATAGGTGTGTGCCACCATGCCTGGCTAATTTTTGTATTTTTAATAGAGAACAGGGTTTCACCATGTTGCCCAGGCTGGTCTTGAACTCCTGGCCTCAGATGATCCGCCTGCCTTTGCCTCCCACAATGGCGAGATTACAAGAGTGAACCACTGTGCCCGGACTCTACAAAAAGCTAAAAAATTAGGCATGGTGGCACACACCTATAGTCCCAGCTACTTGGGGACACTGAGATGAAAGGATTCCTTGAGCCTGGGAGGTTGAGGCTGTGGTGAGCTGACATCATGCCACTGCACTCCAGCCTTGGTGTCAAAGTGAGACCCTGTCTCAAAAACAAATCAAAACTATGTGTGTGGCATACCAGTTTTGTTAAATAAATCCTAATGTATCTAATAGGCCGGAAATATACCAACTTTAATAGCAGTTAAATGGATAATGGGGTTATGGATACTAATTTTCAAAAACTGTTAAGAGCATATGCAACTTTAAAAAATTTAAATTTAGGCCGGGCATGGTGGCTCGTGCCTGTAATCCCAGCACTTTGGGAGGTGGAGTCGGGTGGATCACGAGGTCAGGAGATGGAGAGCATCCTGGCTAACATGGTGAAACCCCATCTCTACTAAAAAAAATAGAAAAAATTAGTCGGACGTGGTGGCGGGCACCTGTAGTCCCAGCTACTCAGGAGGCTGAGGCAGGAGAATGGCTTGAACCCCGGAGGCGGAGCTTGCAGTGAGCCGAGATTGCACCACTGCCTCCAGCCTGAGCGACAGTGCAAGACTCTGTCTCAAAAAAAAAAAAAATTTTTTTAAATTTCCGTACATCTGTTTTAAAGAGAGAAGTTATTAAAAAGGGAAGCAGAACTTCTCTTTATAGGCTTATGTACACATGCAGTCTCTGGAATTCTGTTTAGAGCAGGTTTGTCTTGCTTGCCCATGGGTTGTGTGCAGCCCAGGATGGCTTTGAATGTGGCCCAACACAAATTCATAAAGTTTCTTAAAACATTATGAGTTTTTTTGCAATTTTTTAAAGCTCATCAGCTGGCCAGGCGCGGTGGCTCAAGCCTATAATCCCAGCACTTTGGGAGGCCAAGATGGCCGGATCACGAGGTCAGGAGATCGAGACCATCCTGGCTAACACGGCGAAACCCCGTCTCTACTAAAAATACAAAAAAAATTAGCCGGGCGAGGTGGCGGGCGCCTGTGGTCCCAGCTACTCAGGAGGCTGAGGCGGGAGAATGGCGTGAACCCAGGAGGCGGAGGTTGCAGTGACCTGAGATCCGGCCACTGCACTCCAGCCTGG
>NW_016813019.1:780369-790519 GCF_001698545.2 Rhinopithecus bieti | reverse complement strand
AAATAAATAAAATTTAAAAAATAAGAAAGAAAATTGACCAGGTATGGTGGTTCATACCTGTAATCCCAGAACTTTGATGCCGAGGCAAGAGGATTGCTTGAGCCAAGGAGTTTGAGACCAGCTTGGGCAACATAACGATATCCTGTCTCAACTGAAAAAAAAATATATATAAAAACATTTTTTTGACTGGGCATGGTGGCTCACACCTATAATCCCAGCACTTTGGGAGGCTGAGGTGAGTGGGTCACTTAAGCCCAGGAGTTCGAGATCAGCCTGGGCAACATGGCAAAACCCCATCTCTACAAAAAATACAAAAATTAGCTGGGTGTGGTGGTGCATGCCTGCAGTCCCAACTACTCGGGAGGCTGAGGTGGGAGGATCATTTGAGCCCAGGAGGCAGAGTTCGCAGTGAGCCGAGATTACGACACTACATTCCAGCCTGAGCAACAAAGTGAGTCTCTGTCTCAAAAATAAATAAAGGCCGGGCATGGTGGCTCACACCTGTAATGCCAGCACTTTGGGAGGCCAAGGTGGGCAGATCAGTTGAGGTCAGTTTGAGACCAGCCTGGCCAACATGGCAAAACCTCATGTCTATCATACAAATGTCAGCCTGGCGTGTAGGCACGCACCTGTAGTCCCAGCTACTCAGGAGGCTGAGGAATGAGAATCACTTGAGCCCAGGAAGTGGAGGTTGCAGTGAGCCCAGATCGCACCACTGCACTCCAGCCTGGGCAACAGAGTGAGACTCTGTCTCAAAAAAAAAAAAAAATTAATTAATTATTTAAACAGTAAAAATTTAAACATAAAGAAAATTATAAATAAGAAAACAAACTATTTTTCACAGCACCTATAAATAAGCAGTACTGTTTTAATATTTTGATATATTTTCTTTTTTAATTGTTAAAACTTTTTTTGTAGGGACAGGATCTTGCTATGTTGCCCAGGCTGGTTTTGAACTCCCTGGCTCAAGTTATCCTCCTACTTTGGCCTCTGAAGTGTTGGGATTTTAGATGTGAGCCATTGTGCCGGGCCCATATTTCGATATGTTTTCTTTAATGCTTTCTCTATACATACATGTATATGAATACTCACATGTGTACATACATACACACACATAGATACACACACACACATCTAATAAAAACTAGAAGTATGATTCCCTTTCCAATTTGGCTTAGTGTTTTCACGGAGTCGGCAGTCACTCCTTTATTCATCAATTCAGAAAATGTGAGTAGTCAAGCCCTTTTCTAGGCTCTAGGGAGTGTAGGCCAGAAGCATACAGAGCCCCTGCCTTGGGGAAGTTTATGGTCCAGTGGGGAGACATGTAAATAACTCTAATGAGTATGCAAAAGCGAGTAATAGGTTGGCTTGCGGGAAGCAGAGAAGGGCGGAGAGATATGGCAGGAGGCCATTTACAATAGTCTGAATCAGAGCCTGACCCAATCCAAGTGACCCAAGGCAGAGGAGAGGGGAATGAAGGGACATTTTAAAAGTTATTTGTGGCAGTGAATGGTGACTGATATGGGAGATAAGAAGGTTTCTAGGAAACTGGGTGGGTGGTGATGTGCCTTTCTGGGATGGGTGAAGAAGCAGGTATGGGACTTGTTGAGGCTAGGATGATGTTGACCTGAGCATCAGGATGCAAGCTGACATTCAGGTCTGGAACTTAGGATGGGGCTGGCGATAAGAGATTTGGGAATGTTCCCTATAGCAATGGGAGGTTCTTGGAGGAACAACATGCTAAACAAGATAAGGAGTCCAGCTGGCAGAAAGAGGAAGGCAAAGGAGGGGGGTCTTAGTGAAAAGGGCCAAGAAAGAGTGGTGAGAGACGTAGGAGGAGAGTCAGGAGGGAATGGTGACTGAGAACCAGCAGAAGAGGATTTCAGGAAAGAACCCAGTCCCAGAGTCAGGCAGATGTGGGATCTGGTCCTGGCTTTACTGCTTGCTAGTTTCTGACCTTGGGCAAGTCCCTTAACCTCTCAGTCTCTGTTTCTGGAGATGGGGCAGTTGAGGTGTCATGTGCTGCAGAGCAGTAAAGCAGGGTGAGGACCGCCACACTCCTTGAAGGCAGGCAGTTTTCATCTTTCCACTCTGGGGCCAGGCCCTTAGGGGTCAGAGCATGTGGTACCTGGGAGGTTACTGGTTGGAGGAGGAGAAGGCAGAAGAGGGGTGGGACATGAGGAAGTAGATCATTCTTTCCGTCTGACTCCTCACCCCTGCACTGATGCCCGATTCCAGATGCTGCCACCCCAATGTCTTACCTGTGCTGGGCTTCTGTGCTGCAAGACAGTTTCACAGCTTCATCTACCCCTACATGGCAAATGGTTCCCTACAGGACAGACTGCAGGGTCAGGTAAGGGACTGGGTCATGGTCAGAGAATGGGACCAGGCTGCACCCAGCCGTGGGGTCAAGGGTTAAGGACTTACAGAAGTTCAGAGGGGAGAGGGACCATCTAGGTGAGACCAGGGAGACTTCAAGGAGAGAAGTGGGGCCAGGATACATAAAATCTGGTTAAGCGCTCACTTTGGCAGCATGTGTACCAAAATTGGAACGATACAGAGAAGATCAGCATGGCTCCTGAATGAGGATGATAAAATATGAAAAGGAAAAAGAAAAGCACAAAAGATCTGATTAAAATCTTCAGGAAAATCTATACAAAAATTTGATGAGAGGCATTTCATTCAAATCAAGAGCATGACAAAGGTATCTCATAGAACGAACTTCGTTCATCATGGTTCTGGAGGTGTTAGCCAATGCAGTAGGACAAGAAAAAGAATTAAGAGGTAAAGAGTATGGAAAAGTGGAGGTGAATTTTTGTTACAAAATGTTCTTCTAATATATACCTATTTGCTTGTGTGTTTATGGAATATCTCTGGAAAGATACACAAGAAGCTGGTTCACTGGCTACTGCTAGGGAGGAGAACTAGGTGAAAGAGTTATTCCATAACAGAATTATTGCTTCCCATGGCAGAGACCAGACAAAGCAGTTATTCATGGCATACTAATGATCATTAGCTTTTCTGGGCACTCACTGTGTGCAGGTTGCTTTGATAAGGGTTTTGCACAGGTCATCTCCTCCAGGCCGTGCCACAACCAAAGCACTTTCTTCTCCCATTTTTCAAAAGAGGAATCTCTGACACATAGAGACAAAGTGAGTTGCCCAAGGGAACATAGGAGACAAGTGTCAGGCCAGAGCTTACACTGGGTTCATCTGGCTCTAGGTTTCAGAGTTTTTTAGAAGAAATTAGCAGGGGCTGTCCAGGCCAGTTCTTAGTGGATGTGGGTCCTACTCCAGGGCTTCAAAAATAGGTGATGAGGCTGGGCACAGTGGCTCACTCTTATAATCCCAGCACTTTGGGAAGCTGAGGCAGGTGGATCACTTGAGGTCAGAAGTTTGAGACCAGCCTGACCAATATGGTGAAACCCTGTCTCTACTAAAAATATAAGAATTAGTCAGGCATAGTGGTATGTGCCTGTGTACCAGCTACTCAGGAGGCTGAGACAGGAGAATCACTTGAACCCGGGAGGCAGAGGTTGCAGTGAGCTGAGATTGTGCCACTGCACTCCAGCCTGGGTAACAAAGTGAGACTCTGTCTCAAAAAAAAAAAAAAAAAAAAAAGTGATGGTTTAGCCTGGTAGAGTCAGTCTTAGAACAACAGTGGGAGCAAATGAGAGGCTTCAGCCCACCCCACAGTCCCCATCAGCCCTGGTGAGGTTTCCCCTAATACAGATAAAATCAGCGTAAGGCCCAGGTGCTTGACTCTCAAACACAAGCTCCCTAGCTCCTCTCCCAACCAGCCTCTTTTAGAGAGAAATTCCAGAGCAGCCACTATAATAGACATGATGAAAATAACCGCTGATTGAGCACCTACTGTGTGGCAGGTGCTATGCTAGGGGCATACCATATATTTCCTTGAATCCTTACAGCAACCCTAAAACATAGTGATTAACATTTCCATTTTATACCCAAGGAAACTGAAGCTCAGAGACGTTAAGTGTCTTTTTCCAAAATTACATAGCTGGTGCATGTCTGAACTGGGAGTTACCTCTAGATCTGTCTGATGTCAAAACCCATAGTATAGGGTGAGGCACATGGCTCATGCCTGTAATACCAGCACTTTGGGAGAGCGAGGTGGGTGGATCGCTTGAGCCCAGGAGTTCGAGACTAGTGTGGCCAACATGGCCACATTTCCTATATCCATGAAAAATACAAAAATTAGCTGGGAGTAGTGGCACGTGCCTGTGATCCCAGCTACTTGGCAGTCTGAGGCGGGAGAGTCACTTGAACCTGGGATTTTAAGGCTACAGTGAGCTATGATGCTGCACTCCAGCCTGGGTGACAGAGTAAGACGCTGTCTCAAAAGAAGCAAACAAACAAACAAACAAACAAAAACAATGAAAAAACTCACAGTATCATGCTGAGCCCTCTGGCAGAGGACATGAAGGGCAGGAGGAGGGTCAGGAGCTGGGGACCCTGCCATCAGGACTTTTTTTTTTTTTTTTTTTTTTTTTTGAGACAGAGTCTCGCTTTGTTGCCAGGCTGGAGTACAGTGGCACAATCTCAGCTCACTGCAAGCTCTGCCTCCTGGATTCACGTCATTCTCCTGCCTCAGCCTCCCAAGTAGTTCGGACTACAGGTACCTGCCGCCATGCTCAGATAATTTTTTGTATTTTTAGTAGAGACGGGGTTTTACTGTGTTAGCCAGGATGGTCTCGATCTCCTGACGTCGTGATCTGCCTGCCTCGGCCTCCCAAAGTGCTGGGATTATAGGCGTGAGCCACCTGCCCGGCCACCATCAAGACTTTAAAAAGGTACATTGTGACTGTTTGTCCTCCTGTTTTTCTTTCTCTTAGGGTGGCTCCGACCCCCTCCCCTGGCCCCAGCGTGTCAGCATCTGCTCAGGGCTGCTCTGTGCCATCGAGTACCTGCATGGTCTGGAGATCATCCACAGCAATGTCAAGAGGTGAGAGAGGTGTGCTGGACCTTGCTGGGGCCTGGGCTGCAAGGGTAGAACTGGCACCTATTCCGGGCTCACCTCTCCGCTGCCACTCACCCCTGTCCTGTTTGTTTTTCTCTTCCCACCTCCTCTCCTCTGCCCTCCCCTGGATGTCTTTTTCTCTGTTATGCCCTCAAAAATCAGTGTTTCCGGGCTGTGCTCTGAGTCTAATTGCTCTCAGCATGAATTCCCTACCTGTCACATTTGTCTTTTGGAGCTGCTGTTTTCCCAAGAAGCCCTCCACACCTTGCTGCATCTCACTGTCCACTCAGCAGCTGGCCTGGACCCCAACCTTGAACTTTGGGCCATGTCTGCCAATCCCCTGGGATTTCGAGCTCCTCGTTCAGTGTCTTCTCTGAGACCTGTTCCTTCCTTGTGTAGCTGTTGGTGTTAGCATCTTGTCTGGAAGGCTCCTGCAGCTTAGGCCTGCACCCCTGCATCTCAGTGCCATGCATACAAGAGGGAGAGGTCCCCATCTAGGCACGGTTAGGATAGGGAGGGATTCCGAAGATACCAGAAAATCTGGCAGAACTGGCTTCAGAGACACAGAACTCATATTTCTCCAAAGTTCTCTTTCCATTTGACTTGTGGAAGTCCTTTCCTCTTTTCTCTCCCCCAATTTTTTTTTTTTGTGTTTTGAGACAGAGTTTCACTCTTGTCACCCAGTCTGGAGTGCAGTGGTGTGATCTCAGCTCACTGCAACCTCCACCTCCCTGGTTCAAGTGATTCTCCTGCCTTAGCCTCCTGAGTAGCTGGGATTACAGGTGCTTGCCACCACATCCAGTTAATTTTTGTATTTTTAGTAGATAGGCTTTCACTATATTGACCAGGCTGGTCTCAAACTCCTGACTTCAGGTGATCTACCCACCTTGGTCTCCCAAAGTGCTGGGATTAGAGGTGTGAGCCACCGCCCCTAGCCCTCTGCCCCAATTTTTATTTAATTGCAGCAGTAATTGTTATAGCAGTCAAGTAAATGAAAGGGTGAGAGAGGTCACCACTGACCTACCCCATGACTCATCAGCTGGCCTCTAGGTTTTGTTTCTTTTTTCAGTTCCTGCCCACACAAATCCTTAGTCTGTAGGTTGCACCTGGGTACCAATTCACATCCTGTTTTTTACCCCTTCATTTAAATATAGTAAACATTTCGCTACATTGTATACCATCATGTTTTTTAGTGTCTTGTTAATCTTCCCTTGAAGGAATTTGCCCATAATTTACTTAACCACTCCTTGCACACATGATAAAAACATTTTTTTAAATTTTTTTGGCCGGGTGCAGTGGCTCGTGCCTGTAATCCCAGCACTTTGGGCGGCTGAGGCAGGCAGATCACAAGGTCAGGAGATCGAGACAATCCTGGCTAACATGGTGAAATGCTGTCTCTACTAAAAATACAAAAAATTTTTTTTTTTTTTTTTTGAGACAGAGTCTCGCTCTGTTGTCCAGGCTGGAGTGCAGTGGCGCAATTTCTGCTCACTGCAAGCTCCGCCTCCCAGGTTCACGCCGTTCTCCTGCCTCAGCCTCCCGTGTAGCTGGGACGGCAGACACCTGCCACCACTCCCGGCTAATTTTTTGTATTTTTAGTACAAATACTGCCTTGGCCTCCCAAAGTGCTGGGATTACAGGCATGAGTCACTGCGCCTGGCCAAAAAAAATTTTTTTTTTTGACAGGGTCTTGCTCTTTTGCCCAGGCTGGAGTACAGTGGTGCAATCTCTGCTCACCACAGCTTCCCATCTCAGCCTCCCAAGTAGCTGGGACTACAGGCATGCACCACTGTGCCCAACTAAATTTCTTTGTTTTAGTAGAGATGAGGTCTTGCCATGCTGCCCACACTGGTCTCAAACTCCTGGGCTCAGGCGATCCTCCTGTTTCGGCCTCACGAAGTATTGGGATTACAGGCATGAGTCACTGCACCTGGCCTGCACTAAATATCGGTACACATGTGGCTTAGCTTTTTCCCATTTTGGAGTATGTTCTCAGTGTTTGCTCCTGTGGGTTAGAAGACTGGGTCAAATGATTTTTTTTTTTTTTTTTTTTTGAGACAGTGTGTCACTGTGTTGCCCAGGCTGGAGTGCACTTCTGCCTCCTGGGTTCAAGCCATTCTCCTGCCTCAGCCTCCTGAGTAGCTGGGACTACAGGCGCCCACCACCACACCTGGCTAATTTTTGTATTTTTGGTAGAGATGGAGTTTCAGCATGTTGGCCAGGCTGGTCTTGAACTCCTGACCTCAGGTGATCTGCCCATCTCTGCCTCCCAAAGTGCTGGGATTACAGGCGTGAGCTACTGTGCCTGGCTAAGAGGGATTTTTTTTTTCTTTTTTTTGAGACGGAGTCTCGCTCTGTCGCCCAGGCTGGAGTGCAGTGGCGCAATCTCGGCTCACTGCAAGCTCCGCCTCCCGGGTTCATGCCATTCTCCTGCCTCAGCCTCCCGAGTAGCTGGGACTACAGGCGCCCGCCATCTCGCCCGGCTAGTTTTTTGTATTTTTTAGTAGAGACGGGGTTTCACCGTGTAGGCCAGGATGGTCTCGATCTCCTGACCTCGTGATCCACCCGTCTCGGCCTCCCAAAGTGCTGGGATTCCAGGCTTGAGCCACCGCGCCCGGCTTTTTTTTTTTTTTTTTTTTTTTTTTAAACATGATCTGGGCAGGTTTAGTCACAAAGGATGCTGGCCACTTAGACCTGAGTCAGCCATGCCAGAGCTAGGGGTTGGAACAGTTGTGGAAGAGACTGAGTCTGCACAGCCTATAGGCTTGGCAAGCTGAGGCTGATCAGGGTTGGCATCTGTGGGAATTAGGGAGGCTGCACTTCTTTGCCCACATTCCTGGGGCAGCAAGACTAATTCTGAACTCCATCTCCATTTGCTGGAGGGAGTATGCTCCTGATGTCCTCTCTTCCCCAGTCAGGGCTGGCTCAGAAGCTCCATGCTGAGGGTCTTTAGAGACCTCAACTTGCAGGAGCTGATGTTGCTCTGCCACTATATTGTCTCCCCAAAGGGTCTTCATGGCAACCTATTGTTATCCAGCTCAAAATGAGAAGGTTCTCTCCCCTTTCGTTTCCACAGCTCTAATGTCTTGCTGGACCAAAATCTCACCCCCAAGCTTGCTCACCCAATGGCTCACCTGTGTCCTGTCAACAAAAGGTCAAAATACACCGTGATGAAGACTCACCTGTTCCAGGCGTCAGTTGCGTATCTGCCAGAGGATTTCATCCGGGTGGGGCAGCTGACGAAGCGAGTGGACATCTTCAGCTGTGGAATAGTAAGAGCGTCCTTCTCTGCTTAGACTGGGGCCCGCCCTGATTTGTCCTTTCCATGGCTCCTTTGTAATCACAGGATACGGTAGAGGCACACAGACGGGTTCCATCAAAGTTCAGCAGGGGCTGTCAAACCGTGGCCCACAGGCCACTGTGGCCTGTGGCCTATTTTGTGTGATCTGTGAGCTAAGAGTAGTTCTACATTTATAAAGGATTATATTTTTAAACCAAAGAATATGTGATAGAGACTGAACATGCCTCACAAAAGCTCACATATTTACTGTGTGGCCTGTTACAGAAGAAATTTGCCAGCCCTTGAAGGAAAACCACTCATGAGTATCCAGGTTCTAGTAGGCTCCAGATATCCTCACCTGACTGCCCTAATTCCCATCCAGCCATCCACCTGTCCATCCAGCTGTCTATTTGTCCTTATTTGTTCATCGCTGTCTGATCATCCATCCACTTTTTAGCTGCCCATCCATTCAGTGACCGTTGACCCACCCAGCATCCCATCCTACCACCACCACCATCCTTGTCTGCTATTGTGTTGTGCCAGGCACTAGGAATATGAGTGTAACGAAAACACAGGCCGTCCCCTCAGGAGCTCTTGGTCTGCATGTAGCAGTCTACAAAGTATATTTCTATAGAACTCCAGTTCCTTCGGATCTCTAGGATTGATGGGTTAAAAGGGTTTATGCCTTGACAGACTTGGAAATATTGCATTAGGCAAAGTCAAGCAGGTTTCTTTACCACAAGATTAATTCAAGCTGGTAGGATGGTAATGAGCCTTTAATCTGGGACTTGTGAATTCACCAGAGAGGGGTATGCAGTGTTTTCCAAGCTTGTTTGACTGTGGAACCTTGTTTTCTCAGAATATCTGTCCTCATCAGTGTTCCATGGAACCCAGTCTGGGAAATGCTGCTGAGAAGAGTGACAGGTTGGCTTCAGCCACGTGCATACAGCTGCCCTGTGGGCCTCACTCTCTCTTCTTCTCTAGCCTTGAACTCTGTACTTCCTCTCTCTGACCACAGTCTCCTGTCTGTCTACCTCTGCCACTAGAACCGTGGCCCTGAGTCACCCCTGCCCTCAGCAAGAACCCCAGATTCTGTACTCCTGTGTCTCCCAGCAGGTTCCTCTGCCTCCCTCAGCCCCACTGCGAGTTGTTCAGTGAAGCTCAGCAGGGCTAGTCCAGGCTCCTGCTCGTTTAAGAACCAGGTGGATGGGCAGGGAGTGGTGGCATATGCCTGAAATCTCAGTACTTTGGGAGGCCGAGGTGGGCAGATCACCTGAGGTCAGGAGTTCAAGACCAACCTGGCCAACATGGTGAAACCCCGGCTCTACTAAAAATACAAAAATTAGACGAGTGTAGTGGCATGTGCCTCTCATCACAGCTACTTGGGAGGCTGAGTCAGGAGAATCGCTTGAACCTGGGAGGCAGAGATTGCAGTGAGCCGAGATCATACTGTTGTACTCCAGCCTGGGCAAAAGAGCAAGACTCTATCCAAAAAAAACAAAAAGAAAAGAATCAGGGGGACGGAACCCCTAGGCCCAGCTCAGTTACTTTCAGCTGTGTGACCTACACCCAACACCTCTGTCTCTGGGCCTCAGTTATGCCTTCTGTAAGATGGGGCTAACGATATACATGGAGACGAATGGGATAATATATATAAGCAGGTGAGCATGGTACCCTGCACCCTGCACCTACCAAGAATATTATGATGACTGTGGTTATTGTTATTCCCACCTTTACACCCTCCTTCTGATATCTGTTTACTCTTGACCCTCTAACCGGTGTGTTAGTGTCACAGGTTACTTCCTCATCCATCTATTCACCCTCCCACCCATCCACCCACGCACCCACCCTCCCACCCACTCACCCATCCACCTACCCACCTGTCCACCC
>NW_016813019.1:767376-777830 GCF_001698545.2 Rhinopithecus bieti | reverse complement strand
AAAAAAAAAAAAAAAAAAAAAAAAAAAAAAAATTTGGAATGTTTACAGAAAGCACACTTCTTCTCTACATATCAGGCAATTCGTTAGGGATTTTCCTCAAATTGATAAAAGTTAATTTCTGCCCTTTTAAATAAGTTTCGTTAATAAAAACAATTTCCATTTTGTAGGCCAAAGATCTGATATACATAGTCATTTAAAAAAATATAACAACCTGACTAGGCGTGGTGGCTCACACCTCTAATCCCAGCACTTTGGAGGAGGCCAAGGCAGGTGGATCACTTGAGGCCAGGAGTTCGAGACCAGCCTGGGCAACATGGCAAAACCCCATCTCTACTAAAAATACAAAAATTAGCTGAGCGTAGTGGCGCATACCTGTAATTCCAGCTACTTGGGAGGCTGAGTCAGGAGAATCGCTTGAACTCTGGAGATGGAGGTTGCAGTGAGCCGAGATTGTGCCACTGTACTCCAGCCTGGGTGACAGAGTGAGACCCTGTCTCAAAAGAGAGTAAAAATATAACAACCTAGCCTGACTTTGTGTTAAATACTTTCCATACATTATCTACCTAAATCATCTCAACTTTTCCATGATAGAGTCATTATGTTCATCTGCAGATGAGGAAAGCTGGCTCTGAGGTTGGCCTAGGATCTCGGTTGGAGTTACCAAGTGTCAGAGCTGGAATTCTGAGTCAGGTCTCCCTGCCCTGAGATCCTGAGTTCTTAACCACATCTGCCTCCTGCTTGTTTCTTGTGACAGTCCAACCATATGAATTCAGTATTATCATTCCCATTTATAGCTGAGAAAACTGAGGGCAAGCTGAAGTGACTTGTCTCACACCCCTCAGTGAGACCAGTGGTGGAACTGTGGTTTAATTGAACCCATGGCTTGTGCAGAGTTTCAAATCTCATGCAAGCTCTAGTCTTCCTCATCAGTTTGAGAGGGGGCACCTTTTCCTACTAGATATTGAGGCCATTGGAACAGACAGATTTTTTTTTTTTTCTGGTGTCTGGGCCCCAGAAGCATCCCCTGGGCTCTGGGGTAGGGAGGCTGAAGGCCTCCCCACTACATGCAGAAAGTCACGACATGTTCCTTTGCTGAACTCTGTGAGTTCCACCCCTTTTGGCCAGTCAATCCCATATGCTGCAGAGAGGTCTGTCTGGGCAGCTCAGATGTGGTTTGGGGCTGTTTGGGGGCAGTTTCTCATCTCCTGACTATTTTCTTGAGATGCATTTCCCAGCAGTCCTCTGGGGCTCCCAGGACAAGTATCACAGTAGAAAGAGGCTTTTGAGGCACTGACATGAAATTGTCTAGAATTATTTTTTTGCTAATGATTTCTAAAAATGTGGAAAATAACCATTTTTTAAAATGTAGTTTCTTACTCTAGACTCTTGTATGGTCTCTTATTGTGTTCTGTTGTGGTAGGTACAATCCTATGGTTAATCAAGATTTGAGTCAGGGAGGAAAGCTTGCTGACTTCCTGTGGCCCAGGGTAGGAGGAAGCAGGCCTCCCCCAGGCTTGGGAAAGTGTTCGTTGCCACAGTGTTTTCTGAGGGCATTTGGTGGTTTCCACCAAAATTGAAAATATGGGTACCCTCTGACGCGGCAATTCCATTTGTGCCTAGAGAAACATGCACACATGTGAGGAGAGACAGATGAACAAGGATATTTGTAGTGGCATTTTTTTTTTTCCGAGACAGAGTCTCGCTCTGTTGCCCAGGCTGGAGTGCAGTGGCGTGATCTTGGCTCACTGCAACCTCCACCCCACCGGGTCCTGAGTAGCTGGGACGACTGGTGCATGTCACCATACCCGGCTAATTTTTGTATTGTTTTGGTAGAGATGGGGTTTTGCCATGTTGGCCAGGCTGCTCTCAAACTCCTGACATAACTCAGGTGATCTGCCCACCTTGGCCTCCCAAAGTGTTGGAATTACAGGAGTGAGCCACTGTGCCCGACCAATTTTAATTAATTTGATTTAGAGATAGGGAGGGGTCTTGCCCTGTCACTCAGGCTGGAGTGCAGTGGCATGATTGTAGCTCACTACAGCCTCGAATGCCTGGGCTCAAGCGATCTTCCCATCTTGGCCTCCCAAAGTATGAGGATTACAGGTGTGAGCCATGGCGCCCAGACTGTATGAGTTTTGACAAACGTATACAGTCATGTAACCACCACCACAATCAAGATACGGAATATTTTTGTCACCCCAGAAAATTCCCGCCACTTCCAAGACCTGGCAACTACTCATCTAATTTCTGTCCACATAGGTCTATCTTCTTTAGAGGGTCATATCAATGGGCCCACGGAGGATGCATCCATTTGTTTCTGTCCCCCTTCATGTAGCATGGTGCTTAGATTCATCCATGTTGTTGATGTGCCAGTAATTCATTCCTTTTCATTGCTGAAGAGTATTCCATTGTATGGATAGATGACTGTTTATCCATTTACTAGTTGCTGGACATTTGGGTTATTTCCAGGTTTTGGCAATTCTGAATAAAGCCAACAGAAACATTCTTATTTTAAAAAATGAAAAAGAGGCCGGGCGTGGTGGCTCACGGCTGTAATCCCGGCACTTTGGGAGGCTGAGGTGGGTGGATCACTTGAGCTCAGGAGTTCAAGACCAGCCTGGGCAACATGGTGAAATCCCATCTCTATTAAAAATACAAAATTAGCTGGGTGGGTGGCGAGTGCCTGTAGTCCCAGCTACTCAAGAGGCTGAAGCAGGAGAATCGCTTGAACATGGGAGGTGGAGTGCAGTGAGTCGAGACTGCGCCACAGCACTCCAGCCTGGGCAATAGAGTAAGACTCTGTCTCAAAAAAATAAAAAAGTAAATTGAAAAAGACATGTATGTTCTGACAGGGACATATCTCCAAGTGAAAAAAGCAAATTCAGAATAGTATATAATATGATCACATTTTTGCTAAAAATAGATGGAAGAATGAATGAAAACATTGTATCACATATTTTCTTCTCTATAAATTGAGGATAATAGTAGTACTCTCCTGACAAGGTATGTTTGTTTGTTTGTTATCATTTTTGGAGATGAGGTCTTCCTTTGTCAAGAAGGCTGGAGAAGTGCGGTGGCATGATCATAGCTCGCTGCCACCTCGGACTCCTGGGCTCAAGGGATCCTCTCACCTTAGCCTCCCGAGTAGCTGGGATTATAGGCATGAGCCACTGTGCCCAGCATCTGACAGGGTTATTGAAGGTTAAATAATATGTGAGATGTCTAAAACAGTAACTAGAACATAATAAACAATATATGTTAACTATTCATTATTATCATTATTATTTGAGATAGGATCTCTGCCACCTAGGCTAGAGGGTAGTGGTGCAATCATGGCTCACTGTAACCTTGAACCCATGGCCTCAAGTGATCCCCTGCTTTAGCCTCCCAAGTAATTGGGACTACAAGCACGTGCCACCACTCCTAGCTAATTTTTATTTTATTTATTTTCATTTTGAGACAGTCTCACTCTGTCACCCAGGCCAGAGTACAGTGGTGCAGTCTCGGCTCACTGCAGCCTCTGCCTCCTGCCTTCAATTGATTCTCCTGCAACAGCCTCCCGAGTAGCTGGGATTACAGGTGTGGACCAACACGCCCAGCTAATTTTTGTATTTTCAGTAGAGACAGGGTTTCACCATGTTGACCAGGCTGGTCTTGAACTCCTGACCTCAAATGATCCATCTGCCTCGGCGGCCTCCCAAGTAACTGAGACCACAGGCATGTGCCCTCACGCCCAGCTGATTTTTAATTTTTTATTTGTAGAGATGGGGTCTTGTTATGTTGCCCATGCTGATATTGCTATTATTTTAATAGCTCTTAGGTTACTGTTATAATTATTATATAAGTAAATATATAACTAAAATAATTACAGCTGTATAGCAGAAAGTAATATAATCCAAACTATTAGCAGGGGTTACCTTTGGAGAGTAGAAATGAAAGGAAAGGTAAACTTTTGCCTCCAAATTTTAACCACTTATGTTTAATTTTAATTTTGTTTTTGAAGTGGAGTCTCCCTCTGTGGCCCAGGCTGGAGTACAGTGGTGTGCTCTTGGCTTACTGCAACCTCTGTCTCCCAGGTTCCAGCAATTCTTCTGCTCAGCTTCCCATGTAGCTGGGATCATAGGTGTGTGCCACCATGGCCCAGATAATTTTTGTATTTTTAATAGAGATGGGGTTTTGCCACGTTGCCCAGGCTGGTCTCGAACTCCTGAGCCCAAGTGATCCTCCTGCCTTGGCCTCCCAAAGTCTTGGGCTTATAGGCGTGAGCCACCGTGTTGAGCCAAAAGTTGCTCTTTAAAGGTGGTTTGTTTGAAACTAGACTCCCAAAAATGTCCATATGTTACTTTGGTTATGTTTCTTTACTTTTTTTTCATTTTTATATGGAGATGGCATGTCACTTTGTTGCCCAGGCTGGTTTTGAACTCCTGGGCTCCAGCGTTCACCTGCCTTAGCCTCCCAAAAGTGCTGAGATTATAGGCGTGAACCACCATGCCTGGGCACGGTTATGTTTTTTAAGACTCTTATTCTCTCAAAACCTCTCCCGCAATGCCCTTTTTCATTCTGGATGTCATTGCATTTTTGCATAGAATAGGTCATTTGCCTTATATAGACAGACTGTCTCACATTCTGGGTTTTGCTGATTACATCATGTGGTCTCCTTCCCTTGTTTCTCTATTCCTCATATTTCCTGTATTTCGCACTTAGCACTTGTGACTTTTTTAGTCATGGTCATTGCCTTCGTCAAGAAAACTTTGTGGAGGCGCTGTGAGCCTCCCAGTTCTTCACTACTCGGGGCGCGTAGCCTGTTGTCCTACTTTTAGTGCTAAGACCAATAAATGTGTTCAGGTTTTAATGCTAAGATTGATCAGTGGTTTCAGGTGGAGCTGCAGACGCCCCCATGGTGAAGTTCCCTCGACATCCTTTCATCGCGTGTTCTCAGTCCCCCAACCACTGTTTAAACACCAGGTGTATTCTGTACTTTGATTATCATCATAGTCTTTGCATCAAGATACATAGCAATGATGGCAGGTTTCCAGTTGGGGCAAATTGTGAGACCCTGCCTCTAGAAAAAAAGAAAATAATACACTTCTGCTATTCTTGATTATCAGCTTTAAACACTAGCACACTTTTAAAAAAATAAACATTAGGCCGGGTGCGGTGGCTCAAGCCTGTAATCCCAGCACTTTGGGAGGCCGAGACGGGCGGATCACGAGGTCAGGAGATCAAGACCATCCTGGCGAACACGGTGAAACCCTGTCTCTACTAAAAACTACAAAAAAACTAGCCCGGGCGAGGTGGCAGGTGCCGGTAGCCAGCTACCGGGAGGCTGAGGCAGGAGAAATGGCGTGACCTGGGAAGCGGAACTGCAGTGAGCTGAGATCCGGCCACTGGCACTCCAGCCTGGGCGACAAGCGAGACTCCGTCTCAAAAAAAAAAAAAAAAAAAAAAAAATAAAGAATAAATAAATAAAAAATAAAAAATAAAAATAAAAAAATAAACATTTAGCGGGTGCAGTGGCCTCACACCTATATCTGAGCACTTTGAGATGCCAAGGCAGGAGGACGCTTGAGCCAGATCAAGACAGCTGGGCAACGAATGAGACCCCAATCTCTACCAAAAATTAAAAATTAGCCCAAACAATGGCATGCGCTATAGTCCAGGCTACTTGGGAGGCTGAGTTGGAGATCGATTGAACTGAGAGGTTGAGACGTAGTGACTATGAACATATCACTGTGCCCGGCCTATTTCTATTTTTATTTATTATTATTATTTATTATTGAGAATGGAAAGTCTACTCTGTCACCCAGGCTGAGTCAGTGGTGTGATCTCAGCGCACTGCAGCCTCTCCTCCCGGGTTCAAGCAATGCTCTGCCTCAGGCCTCCCGAGTTACCTGGACTACAAGCGTGTGCCCCCAGCCGGCTAATTTTTTTTTGTAGTTTTATAGAGACGAGTTTCACCATGCATACCAGGCTGGTCCCGAACTCCTGACCTTGAGTGATCTCCCTCCCTGGCCTCCAAAAGCACTGGGTACAGCCTGAGGCACCAGCCTGCCACAAATATCGTTTTTACAATATTAGTATACATATTTGTAACATTATATATGCTAATCATATAACCATATTACTCAGGAAATATATAACATTAATTTAATTAAATCTTACATATTTGTAAATAATATTATTATATAGCTATGTCTATGTAGCATAGTCAGATTCCGGTATTTATGTGGTACAAAATAAAAATTGTTAAATACAAAATGTATAAAAGTATAGACATATTTCTGTATAGTGGCTCTCGTTTATGTATACTTAGAATCCTACATTGAAATTTTTTTTTTTTTTTTTTTTTTTGAGACGGAGTCTTGCTTGTCGCCTGGCTGGAGTGCAGTGGCCTGACTTGCTCACTGGCAAGGCTCCGCCTCCCGGTTCACGCCATTCTCCTGCCTCAGCCCCCGAGTAGCTGGACTACAGGCGACTCCACCACCACTTGGCTAATTTTTTTTTTTTTTTTTTTTTTTTTTTTTTTTTTGGTTGAACCAGAGGCTTGCCTCTGTCGCCCAGGCTGGAGTGCAGTGGCCGATCTCAGCTCACTGCAAGCTCCACCTCCCGGGTTTACGCCATCTCCTGCCTCAGCCCCACAAGTAGCTTGACTACAGGCGCCGGCCACCTCGCCCGGCTAGTTTTGTATTTTTTTTTTTAGTAGAGACGGGGGTTACCGGCTTAGCCAGGATGGTCTCGATCTCCTGACCTCGTGATCGCCCTGTCTCGCCTCCCAAAGTGGCTGGGATACAGGGCTTGAACCACCGCGCCCGGCCAAATTTTTTGTATTTTAGTAGAGATGTTCACCGGGTAAGCCAGGATGGTCCTCGATCTCTCTGACCTCATGACCACCACCTCAGCCTCCCAAAGTGCTGGGATTACAAAGCGTGAGCCACCGCGCCCAGCCAAGCCCAGCTAATTTTATATTTTAGTAGAGACGGGGTTATGCCATGTTGGCCAGGCTGGTCTTGAACTCCTGACCTCAAGTGATCCACCCGCCTCTGCCTCCTAAAGTTCTAGGATTACAGGCGTGAGCCACCGCGCCCGGCCCTGGTATAGGTATTTTTGTTATTCCCATTTTCCTGATGAACCAACCGAGGCCTAGAAAAATTAAGGCCCCGCGTTTGTGGCATGAGTTCACTACGGAGTGTCTTGTGCATGTAGGAAATCGCGTCCTTCTCCATTTCTTGGGTGTTTTACTTCTTTCTGGAATCTTTGCATTTATTCTTACGATGTCCTGTTGGTTTTGAGCATTTTTTTGCAGCTCTGGAGGTGACTGGGGCGCGTGCGTTGGCTGTCGCAGCCCTGCAGCTCACACAAGGGCGTTTCTACCCTCCTTCCCACAGAAGGATTTACTCCTCAGGGAAATTCCAAGCAGCACCGCCTCGCTCTGCTCCAGGAAGACGGGCGTGGAGAACGTGATGGCAAAGGAGATCTGCCAGAAGTACCTGGAGAAGGGTGCAGGGAGGCTTCCGGAGGACTGCGCCAAGGCCCTGGCCACGGCCGCCTGCCTGTGCCTGCGGAAGCGTAACATCAGCCTGCAGGAGGTGAGTCTCGCCCGCAGCAACCTTGCTGCCTGGGCATGTGGGTCCACCTCATCGGGGACCGCCCCTTCACAGAGGCCTGGTGCACAAACCAGGGTTTTGGCAAGCCGCAGAGCCTCCTGGAGCTCGCATCAGCCAAGGGGCTGTGTAGGTAGGGATGGATAGTGCGAAGTCTGAGCAGGACAGGGGTATTGCAGGGCCTCAGGGTGCAGGACCAAATCCGGGGATGTTAACGAACTTGATGCACTCTCTGCGAATCGGCTTTATTCCCCCATTTCTATAGACCCCTTCTCCTTTCTTCCGTGCTCCCTGGAGGGAATGGATCTGCCCGCAGGTTTTAACGCAGAGAATGAGCCTCCACCCTGAGGCCCACCGCAGAGGGAGAACCTGATTGGCTGAACTTGGGTCAAGTGTCTACCGCTTGGCCAATTAGGCATGGCGGGGCAGTCCAGCATGCAAACCTGGCTGCCCAGGGCTCCATCCCTGTGTGGTATCAGGGCCAGGTCCCAAAGAAAGGGAGCGTGCTCAGCCCATGCACTAGGTGGATGTCCTAGAAGGCAGCCACTACACGGGGTAAGACATTTTTCTGGACATGAGAAGTAGCCGTGGCTTCTATGGTAAAAGGTAATCGAGAGCTACTGCTTGGTCTTTTTTTTTTTTTTTTTTGAGACAGAGTCTCCCTTTTTCGCCCAGGCTGGAATGCAGTGACGCTATCTCCAACCTCTGCCTCCCGGGTTCAAGTGATTCTCTTGCCTCAGCCTCCCGAGTATCTTGAATTACAGGCATGAGCCACCACGTCTGGCCATTGCTTGCTTGGTCTTTCTAAGGACAAAATCTCCACTGCCCACGAGGAACCTTAGACATCATCTAGCAGAGTGATTTTCAAGTGGTATTGGGCACAGAGGGGCTCCTTGAGAATATCTCAGGAATTGCTGTTGGCACCAAGAGGGATTGGGGGAGGTGCAGGCCCCCAACTGTGACTTGGACCAGACACCCACTTTGACTTCTCTCAGTTACTATATTGGGTTCTCTGGAAAGGGTTTGGTAGCTGAAAAAAATCTTCAAAAACCACTGCTGTAGCCCAAGCCTCCCATTTTACAGAAGGGCAAGTGAAGGGCCAGAGAAGAGAAGATGAGGCCAGAGAATTTGTTTCTGTCAGAGCTCTCTGGACTCCCAGTTCAGCCCTATGTCCATCGTCTTGCACTGTCATGTGGCAGGAGCTGGAGGCTTCAGTCTTTGTTCTCAGCCTTTGCTAGCACAGATGTCCCCCAAGTGTCCATGTGCCACGATGTTCAGTCATTCATTCTGTAGTTGTACACTAGGGCCAGGGGACACATCTGTTTGGGAACAAGGCAGACCCAGGTTCCCTCTCCTGGAACTCATGGACATTGTATAGTAATTGTCTGTGTGGTGAGCGCCAGGACAGTGTATGACGAGGATCCCACCCTGTTGACTTTCCTGAGGAAGGGGTGTTTAAGCACATGAAGAGCAGTCCATGCAGAAGGAACACCCTGCAAGTAGCTTGAGCCGGGAGAGACCTCAGCACGTTCAAGGGCTTGGAAGAAAGTCCGAAGGGCTAGAACACAACACATGGGGCACAGTGGCTTGTGTTGGGTGTGTCGAGGAAGGAGTTGTCCAATGATAGAGGGCTTTGTAGGCACAGTAAGGATTTTTGCAGAGCCGCTAAGGTTTTTTTTGTTGTTGTTGTTTTTTGACAGAATCTCACTCTTTCGCCCAGGCTGGAGGGCAGTGGTGCAATCTCGGCGCACTGCAATCTCCACTTCCCAGGTTCAAGCAATTCTCCTGCCTCAGCCTCCTGAGTAGCTGAGATTGCAGGTGTGTGCCACCACACCCAGCTAATTTTTGTATTTTAGTAGAGATGGGGGTTTCACTATGTTGGCCAAGCTGGTCTTGAACTCCTGACCTCAGGTGATCCACCTGCCTCGGCCTCCCAAAGTGCTGGGATTACGGATATGAGCCACTGCCCAGCCTCACTAGGGTTTTAAGCAGAGGTAGGACATAATCAGATTTATATTCTAAAAAGTTCTGTCTCCTTCAACCAATTATTATTTCAGTAAGACTTTCATCCTTTTATTCATTCCATTATTTTGTTCAATGTGTCACTTAATGTGCAGGTGAAACTGCTATAACAAGGAGACTGCAAAATGCAGTGGTGTAAATGAGATAGACGTTTATTCTCTTTAGTGTAACAGTTTGAATTTACACAGTCCAGTGCTAATGTGGCAGTGCCACGGTATTGGGGACCCAGGCTCCTTCTATATTTTTTGTCTGCTATCCTTACCATATGGCTTCCATTTCAGGGTTTAAGATGGCTGCTGTTGCTCAGGCCATCACACCTGCATTCCAGCCACTGAAAGAGGGTTAAAAGGAAAAGGTGGACACACTCCCTTTCTTTTAAAGATATAACCTGGAAATGTATCACTTTTTCTCACATAACGGAGAGCAGAAGCTAGTCACATGGCCACACCTAGCTACAAGGAAATGCGGTCTTTAGATTGGCAAATATTTATTGGGCATCTACTGTGAAGATTTATCTCAAGAAGTAACATGTGACCTGGGCCTTGAAGGATGAGATGTTTGCCATGTAAAATAAAGGGGATAGGGCACTTTAGGTGTAAGGAGAGGTAGGAGATGGCCTTTGCAGTACATCACAACCAAGCTAGGAAGATGAGAGAACAGCTGGGTCAGGGACTCGAAGATAAGCAGGCCTGGGTTTGGTGGTCACCTTTGTTATTTACTGGACTGGCTGGGTGGCTTTAGGCAGGGAACTTAACTTTTCTGATCTTTTAATTTTTTATCTATAAAAACTCATGTATTGTGTATGAAATGGATACATTAATATACTGAATT
>NW_016813019.1:759666-764674 GCF_001698545.2 Rhinopithecus bieti | reverse complement strand
AAAAAATTAGGAAGGCCCCCCCCCCCTTTTTTTTTTTGAGATGGAGTTTCACTCCAGCCAAATGGCATGATCTCGGCTCACTGCAACCTGTCCACCTCCTGCATTCAAGCGATTCTCCTGCCTCAGCCTCTTGAGTAGCTGGGATTACAGGCATGTGCCACCACGCCCGGCTAATTTTGTATTTTTAGTAGAGACAGGATTTCTCCATGTTGGTCAGGCTGGTCTCGAACTCCTGACCTCAGTTGATCCGCCCACCTTGGCCTCCCAAAGTGCTGGGATTATAGGTGTGAGCCACCACGCCAGGCCAGGAAGGCCCTTTCAATGCAGTGTCCCTGTCCCTTAGTAAACATGGTTCAATGAACGTCCCAAGCTCTGACCACTCCTGTTTCTCCTTTTACTCCTCCTGCCATGAGGAGGGAGAGGAAGAAGAAAGACAGGATGTGAGCATTTTTTCTCACTCCACCCTCCCACCCCTCAGCATCATAAAGAGGAGCAGGGAAACCCTCTCCTTTCTGGAAGGTCAGGGTAGGTTGCCGGGCTTCCTGCAAAGGCAGAGGAGATGAAAATGCTCATTACAGCAGGGTGCAGTGGCTCATGCCTGTAATCCTAGTAATTTGGGAGGACGAGGTGGGCAGATTGCTTGAGCCCAGGAATTTAAAGATCAGCCTGGGCAACATGGTGAAAACCTACCTCTACAAAAGATGCAAAAATTAGCCAGGTGTGGCCAGCCAGGCATGGTGACTCACACCTGTAATCCCAGCATTTTGGGAGGCCGAGGCGGGTGGATCACCTGAGGTCAGGAGTTCGAGACTAGCCTGGCCAATGTCGTGAAACCCTGTCTCTACTAAAAATACAGAAAAAAAAAAAAAAAAAAAAAAAAAAAAAAAAAAGGCCAGGCCTAGTGGCTCACGCCTGTAATTCCAACACTTTGGGAGACTGAGGCGGGTGGATCATGAGGTCAGGAGATCGAGACCATCCTGGCTGAGACATTGAAACCCCATCTCTACTAAAAATACAAAAAATTAGCTGGGTGTGGTGGTGGGCGCCTGTAAGCCCAGGTACTCAGGAAGCTAAGTCAGGAGAATTGCTTGAACCCAGGAGGCAGAGGTTGCAGTGAGCCGAGATCGAGCGACGGCACTCCAGCCTGGGCAACAGAGTGAGACTCCATCTCAAAAAATAATAAATAAATAGGTCATTTGCCGTGGCTCACAGGCCGGGCGTGGTGGCTCATGCCTGTCTGTAATCCTAGCACTTTGGGAGGCCAAGGCGGGTAGATTGGCTGAGCTCAGGAGTTCAAGACCACTCTGGGCAACACGGTGAAACCCCTTCTCTGCTAAAATACAAGAAAATTAACTGTATGTCGCCCAGCCTGGGTGACAGAGTGAGACTCCATCTAAAAAAAAAAAAAAGTAGCTAGGTGTGGTTGTGTATACTTGTAGTCCCTGCCTCTCAGGAGGCTGAGGTGGGAGGATCACCTGAACCTGTGAGGTCAAGGTTGCCTTGAGCTGAAATGGTGCCATTGCACTCCAGCCTGGGCAACAGAGTGAGACCCTGTCTCAATAAAAAAAAAAAAAAAAAAAAAAAAAAGAAAAAAGAAAAGAAATGCTCATTACACTCAGGACCTGATTCAGAAATCTGAGTTAAGTGAATCTAAGAATTATAATTATGGTAATTTTCATTCAAGTTGCTCTTGTTTGCTTTCTGTTGAACATCAGCTACAGAGACTTCGTGGCAAATTGAGATCAATGAAGCCAAAAGGAAACTGATGGAGAATATTCTGCTCTACAAAGAGGAGAAACTGGACAGCATTGAGCTCTTTGGCCCCTGATGACTGGAACACAGCTGAGGACCCTTGTCCTCAGTTGGAACGATGAGCATCAGATCAAGAAAAAGGTCTGAGGCAGAATCCAAGATCTACCAGGAAACACGCAACAAAACATCAGCTCTCATGGGTGGGAGGGAAACTTCATTTCACCGGAATGAGTTGGGAGAGAAGGGCCCTCAGCTTTCAGAGACACAAAAATCATGAAATCTCTTCCTTTCTGGGCTTTGTTAGAGCAGGGGACCAGAGGAGACTGAATCAGAAACCCTGTACATGGGCCCAGGATGTGGTTGATTTTGTGGTTCCGGGGAGTGTGTGATGATAACCACCCCAGCAGATTCCATTACCTCAGCAGCTCTTGTCCCCCCACCACTGGCAGTTCTGCAATGCCATAGCATTTTCCAGAGCTAAGATCTCTGGATCGTATTTGCTGACAGCCTGCAAGCTTGCATGCTCTGAAAGACTTTTTTAGTTTTTATTTTAATTTTTTTGTAAAGATGGGGTCTCACTATGTTGTCCAGGCTGGTCTTAAAGTCCCGGGCTCAAGCAGTCCTCCCACCTCAGACTCCCAAAGTGCTGGAATTACAGTTGGGAGCCACCGCGCCTGGCCTGAAAGACTTTCAACTTGTGTCTCAGTGGAGTTCTTGACTCACCTCTCTGGGTCTCAGGTTCTACAAATGTCAGACACCTGGCGAAGAGGTCTGCAGGCTTTCCACTGCCTGTATTAGAAATCTTGCAACTCACATATTTATTCATTCACTGTCTGGCACCTTTATCTTCCCATCCCACTAATGTTAGTATTTTTTAATGGAGCTTTTATTTTGAGAATATGAGAATTTGTAAAAAAAAAACCAAAAAAACAAAAAACAAAACCCCACATATTCTCAAAATAAAAGCTCCATTAAAAAATACTGTCACCTGGGTCACTCTGTCACCCAGGCTGGAGTGCAGTGGCACGATCTCAGCTCACTGCAACCTCTGCATCTCAGGTTCAAGCAATTCTCCTGCCTCAGCCTCCCGAGTAGATGGGACTATAGGCACTTGCCAATACGCCTGGCTAATTTTTGTATTTTTAGTAGAGACGGGGTTTCACCATATTGGCCATATTGGCTGGTCTCGAACTACTGACCTTGTGATCCGCCCACCTTGGCCTATCAAAGTGTTGGGATTACAGGCTTGAGCCACCATGCCTGGCTGAGAATATGTGTTATTTATGGTTGGATGATGAAGAATCAGGAGACTGCATTTCATGTCTGATTCTGCTGCTAATTAAGTCAATCATTTAATTTTTGGGACCTCAGTTTCTTTGTAAGTAAGATAACACCTACTTGTTCTTCATCACTGGGCTGTTGGGAGGAACAGATGAGACAGTGGCTATAGAAGCACTTGGAAAATGCACTTGTCCTGTTTTATAAAATAAATAAAAAAGGTATTAAATGTGTATTTCTGCCATGTGCCTAATGATTATTCAGTGAGTATATATCTGAAAAGGCATGTTGCAAATATTTTTGTGAAACAGATGCTATTTTAAATTCACTGGGAGAAATGTCCTATTTAAAGTAATTCTATAGTAATTTCTTTTTATATAATAAAAATATGTTTGTAAAGTCAACAGACAACTTGTAATTAGTTTTGTGTCTGGAAGAATTTGTTTAGAGAAGGCACTCTGCATCCTTGGAAATGGGGTAGCCAAGAGCTAGGATCTTGGCTCTTACTGTTGACTGTTAATAGCTGCATGACCTTGGGCCCAGTTAGGGAGTTACCCTGAGGCTCTTGTTTCCTCATCTGTACAATGGGAAAAAGAAAAAGTACCCATGGCGTAGGGTTGTTGTCAGGTGGGTCCTGCCTGGTGAAAGCATTTAGGAGCTCCCCAGTAAGGACAGCTTTGGCTTGATGTGTGATGTAGCTGAGCTGGATCCCAGTCCAGGTGCACAGTGATCTATACAGACAGCCCTGTCTTCAGCTCTGGTATCTGTGAGGATTCAAGGTGAACGTGCATTTTGTGCCCCAAATGGGACCTGGCCTGTTGTGAACAGGGTGTTTCCAGGGCTGTTTGAGCAATAGAGGGCTGATACCAATAGGTTCCTGGTTATCCAGATATACTTATATTTCTAAACTAGGATTTTATATATTTTTGGAGAAGTCAGTGAATCCCCTTGGGACTTGGATGAAAGCTCTAGACCTCTGCTACATACAGACATACATACATAAGCATTCTGAGTACGTGAATTCCAGACCTTCATGGGCACCATGATGTCTTTTCGTGGATCCCCCATAGGGAAACCCTGAATTACTTTTTTAGGTTAATAGAGGATTTAATAACCCAAACGGTACAAAGGTTCCATGGTGAGAAGGCAGGTTTTTTCTCAATGGGATCTTAGTCTCCAGTTTCTTCTTCCCAAAGGCAACCACTGTCACTAGGTTGGAGTATTCTTCCAGAGATGATGGAAAACAGAGGCGATGCTCAACTTAATTAGTCATCCGGGAAATGCAAATCAAAACCTCTATGAGATGCCACTTCACATTCACTAGGATAGCTATAACCAAAAAGACAAAAACAAGTGTTGGCCGTGATGTGGAGAAACTGGAGCCCACACACACTGTTGGTGGGAATTGAAAATGGTGAGCACTTTGGAAAACAGTTTGGCACTTCCTCAAAAGGTAAAAGAGTTTCCATATGACCTAGCAATTCTACCCCTAGGTATCTACCCAAGAGAAATGAAAACATGTCCACACAAAGGCCTGCATACCAGTGTTTATAACAGCATGAATCATAATAGCCAAAAAACAGAAACAACCCAAATATTCATCAACTGATGAGTGGATAAATGAAATGTGGTCTATTCATACAATGGAATATTCAGCCATAGAAAAGAATTAAGTACTTGTGAAAAGTAGAGGTTCCTCTTCAAAGACTTTCCTCCCTGTCTAATTAGGAATAAATAGCAACTTCTCTTAGAAGCAAAATTTATTCAAAGACCTGTGCTAACATTCTTAAATATCTGCTAGCCATAATAAAGAAATCAATGTACTTTATGTTCTTAGCTCCCACAATTTAGCCTAAATATTTGCCCTGGCATGGTTATACTGGTCCAAGCAAGCATCAAGTCATAGCCTGTTTCTCTTCCTTATTTGAAAGTGTTTTTACCTTTCTCAGCATTCCACAAGTTACTTTCTCCTTCCTTT
>NW_016813019.1:748601-758397 GCF_001698545.2 Rhinopithecus bieti | reverse complement strand
CATTTCCTCACATCCTCAGCCACAAGGTATATTATCTTGCTTTTTGATTATTGTCAATCTATCGAGTGGAAAACTATAATTTTATATGTATTTTTTATTTTTTTAATTTATTATTATTATTTTAATTTTATTTATTTATTTATTTTTGAGACGGAGTCTCGCTCTGTCACCCAGGCTGGAGTGCAGTGGCCAGATCTCAGCTCACTGCAAGCTCCGCCTCCCGGGTTCAAGCCATTCTCCTGCCTCAGCCTCCCGAGTAGCTGGGACTACAGGTGCCGCCACCTCGCCTGGCTAGTTTTTTGTATTTTTAGTAGAGACGGGGTTTCACTGTGTTAGCCAGGATGGTCTCGATCTCCTTACCTCGTGATCCGCCCGTCTCAGCCTCCCAAAGTGCTGGGATTACAGGCTTGAGCCACCGCGCCCAGCTATTATTATTATTTTTAGATGGAGTCTCGCTTTGTCGCCCAGGCTGGAGTACAGTGACACGATCTCACCTC
Organism: Rhinopithecus bieti; assembly: GCF_001698545.2. NCBI lineage: Eukaryota > Metazoa > Chordata > Mammalia > Primates > Cercopithecidae > Rhinopithecus > Rhinopithecus bieti. The sequence goes on along the minus strand of NW_016813019.1, from coordinate 757,900 downwards.
ACTGCAAGCTCCGCCTCTTGGGTTCACGCCATTTTCCTGTCTCAGCCTCCTGAGTAGCTGGGACTACAGGTGCCCGCCACCACGCCCGGCTGTTTTTTGTATTTTTAGTAGAGATGGGGTTTCACAGTGGTAGCCAGAACGGTCTCCATCTGCTGACCTCGTGATCCGCCCGCCTCGTGGCCTCCCAAAGTGCTGGTATTACAGGCATGAGCCACCACGCCCGGCCATATGTACTTTTTTAGTGGCTGAGGTGGAGCCATCTTTCTTATTTATTTATTTATTTATTTTTTGAGGCGGAGTCTCGCTCTGTTGCCAGGGCTGGAGTGCAGTGGCCGGATCTCAGCTCACTGCAAGCTCCGCCTCCCGGATTTACGCCATTCTCCTGCCTCAGCCTCCCGAGTAGCTGGGACTACAGGCACCCGCCACCTCGCCCAGCTAGTTTTTTGTATTTTTTAGTAGAGACGGGGTTTCACCGTGTTAGCCAGGATGGTCTCGATCTGCTGACCTCGTGATCCGCCCGTCTCGGCCTCCCAAAGTGCTGGGATTACAGGCTTGAGCCACCGCGCCCGGCCCTATCTTTCTTATTTTTAAAGTGTTGGATAACTTGTTTTTGTTCATTGCTTCCTTTGCCTTTTTTTTTCTCTTTTTCCCTGAGATGGAGGGTCTCACTTTGTCTCCCTGGCTGGAGAGCAGTGGCATGGTCTTGGCTCACTGAACCCTCGACTTCCCAGGCTCAAGGGATTCTCCCACCTCAGCCTCTTGAGTAACTGGGACTACACGTGTACACCTCCACAACTGGCTAATTTTTGTGTTTCACTAGAGACAGGATTTCGCCATATTGCCCACACTGGTCTGGAACTGTTGGCCTCATGCGATTCGCCCGCCTCGGCCTCCCAAAGTGCTGGGATTACAGACGTGTGCCACTGGACCCTGCCTCCTTTGCCAGTCTTAATACTAAGTTATTATTTTGGGAGAATTGCTACATCGAATATCAGCCCTTTGTCATATGTTTCGAGTATTTTTCTAAGTTTGTACCTTGTCTTTGATTTTTTCTTTTCTTTTCTTTTCTTTTTTTTTTTTTTTTTGAGACAGGGTCTTGCTCTGTCCTCCAGGCTGGGGTGCAGTGGCGCGATCATAGCTCACTGCAGCTTCGACCTCCCGGGCTCAAGTGATCCTCCCACCTCAGCCCGAATAACTGGCACCACGCCCAGCTAATTTTATTTTTTGTAGAGATAGGGGTCGCACCATGTTGGCCAGGCTGGTCTCTAACTCCCGAGCTCAAGCCATTCTCCCGCCACGGTCTCCCAAAGTGCTGAGATTGCAGGCGTGAGCCACCGCTCCCAGCCGTCTTTAATATTTTTCACTAGACCGATAGTCCACGTTTTTGTGTAGTCTTTTTTTTTTTTTGGTGGCTTCCAATTCTTCCCTTTTCTGGGTGTGTCACTTGGTCTCTCTGAGCCACAGTTTTCTGCTCTATAAAGTGGGGTGACAATGCTCAGCATACGGCTTGCTTTGGCTCGATGAGCGCGTCTGAAAGCTTCCGGCACTGGGGCCGACGCTGAGGGGAACAGCGTTAACTTAAAGCGCGACCGCTGACGCTGCCTGCCTGCACATTTGGCTGGCCTCAGCTTCCCGCTGTTCAAGCCCACGTGAGTGGCTCCGCCCCATCTGGCTTCTGACCAATGGATGAGCTTCCTAAGGCGTACCGTCCCGACTCTAAGCCGCTTGGCTACGAGAGGGGCTCCGTCTTGCTCGGAGTCCCGCCCCTTGCCGGGTCGAGCAATGGGCGCCTTCCGTTTGGCGCAGGCCCCGCCCCTGCCGCTCTCCGGCCTGCGGGCCGCAGGGCTCCTTCGGGAGGGCGGGCGCCACGGAGGCCGGAGTGGTCGCAGCTTGGGCGGAGGCCGGGCCGGGCGGGGTTGTAGGGCTTGGGCAGGCGGCTGGCTGCCCGGCGGTACAGCGGCGGCAGCCAGCCGGGGGCGTCCTGAGTTAGCGGACTGGGGCGCTGCCAGCTCCCGAGGGGGCCGCTCGGGCCCCTTCCGCCCGGGTCTGGTCGGGCCGCAGGAGCAGGGCGGGCTGCGGCGCCCAGTCTGACCCTGGCCTAGGGACTAAGCGCCTGGCCCCAGGGCTGGCGGTGGGGCAGCCATGTGTGGATCTTGAAGCGCCATGTGGTCTTCTGAAGCGCTTTTACAGTTCTGAAGGGCTTTATATTGCAAACTGATCAAAGCGCTTTGTAGCCCCGGAAGCGCTTAGGCATCCGCCAAGTAGCGCTGTGCAAAGTGAAGCGCTTCGTGATCTCAAAAGCACGTTGTGGACTTGGAAACCAACAGAAGCCTTTAGTAAATTTTGGATCGCTTTGACTTCTCCGACACGGTTTGGCATCTCTGAAACCTTGAGAACTGTGATGGGCAGTGGAAAGAAGAGGGAAAGGTCAGTGAGGCTAGCCTCTGGCTCTGCCCTTGTCTTGCCATCCCCCTGGGCGGGAGGTGGTGGGAATCTGAGGTGGGACCGCCAAGAAGGGTGGTGTTGGAATCCAGGCCCCCTGTACCTTGCAGGTGCCCATGGCGTCGGAGCGGGGCAAGGTCAAGCACAACTGGAGCAGCACGTCGGAAGGGTGTCCCAGCAAGCGCAGCTGCCTCGGGGAGCCCTGTGATGTGGCCCCCTCCAGCCAGCCAGCTCAGAGGTCTGCATCGCGTTCTGGAGGGCCCGGCAGCCCCAAGCGCCTGAAAGCCCAGAAGGGGGACGATGTGGCTTCCTCGCGGAGGTTATCCTGGGGCTCATCCCGCCGCAGAAATAGCTCCTCCTCCTCCTCCCCCCATTTCTTGGGCCCAGGTGTGGGCGGGGCCGCCTCCAAAGGCTGTCTGATTCGGAGCACTAGGGGTTCCTGTCTTCAGGGGATCCCCTCTGCGTCCTGCCAACGCCTCTTTAGAAGAAATGGCTTCTCTAGAGGAGGAAGCCTGCAGCCTTAAGGTAGGTGGCCCCCACGCTTTGCAATCTGTGAAACCCCTTCCACATGGCTTGAGAGGTTGGGGATGAGAATTTTGATGGAAGGAGACTGTAAAACATCACATTCTTGAAGGTCTGGAGGATCTTCCTAGACGTCCGCACCACCCAACTGGAAGACCAAGCAGTCTTCCAGGGGCGTGGCCTGAAGTTAAGTAGAGAGGTAGTTTTCAAATTCGGCAGCACTTTGGAACTACTTGGAAAGCTTTAAAATACTTGGGCCTACCTCCTACTCCAGAGAATCTGATTTATTGGTCTGAGGTGTGATCTGGGCTTCCAGATTTTTCAGTGCTCCCCAGGTTATTGTAAACGTGCAGCCCCATTGGAGAATCACTGCAGTAGAAGGTGGATTATGTGTTCAAGAGAAGGATGTATTTATTTTAGTTGTCAGTTTAAGGAATTGTGTGTCCTTGTACTTTGAACCACTCTGAATCACAGAACCAAGAATTGTGGTTCTTGGTGTAGCTCTTTTCCAGAGTCATGGTTTCTAGCATGTTGGGGTTTTGCTTGGTGGTGCTAGTTTTTTTTTTTTTGGAGGTTAAATTGTTAATTCCCTAATGGAAACATGCAAGAGGGTTTCATAAGTACTTGGAGCAGACCAAGGAGTGCTTCACAGAGAAGATACCTTTCGCTCATCTACTCAATCAAGAATTTGAACAAATATGTGTTGAGGGTTTAGTTTGTGCCAGGCAATGTTCTAGGTGTTTGGGATTCTTGACTAACAAAACAGATCACTTTCCCCTTAGAGTTTGCATCCTAGGTTTTGAAGCTCTGGGCCTTAAGAAGTGAGAAGTTCTGCCTGTGGAGGAGTGGAGAAACAGTCTTATATGAGACGGGCTGCCTCTAGAGAAAATTATTTTACAAGAGCAATTAAAACAGGCCCTAAGGAATATGGGTTTGTTTTTAAGCCTGGCCTTGGTGGTTTCTTTTGTGTAGCTGAGAAAGGGGGCTGTATTTCACTTTGTCTTGGGGACTCGTAGGCTAAGTGTCCCTGGTTTTTTCAATGTGGACCTCACTGTCTGAACTCCTGTGTGGGCGCGTGGATTTTTTCTTTTTAAATTCACAAATAATGGTGAGTTGAAAAGCCCTGTCTCTAGCGTAGGAATGCTAAATTTGTCTCAAATCAGGTAAGTATGGGACTTTGCTCATACAAGTTAATCTGGCCATTAATCCTTCTTGATACAGTTTCAGTAGACTTGGGTACAGCATAAAATAATACCAATTGATTAAATTTAGCTTCACTGACAATTTGTAGATAGAGTGAAACCTGGTACTGGGAGAGGCAGGAAATTTATTTTACATAGTCTTTCAGGTGTGCTGAATCCCTGGCTGTCCTAAAGATCTGAACTCGGGTTTGAGGATGTGGTCTCTAATCTGGGTGGGTCTGATTGTAGGATGGACACACCTTTCTCTCATTAAGGCTAAAGGGGCCTTGTTTTGCAAGAACCCAATTTAATGGTTTCAGTATAAGCACTTGAGGGTTATTGCACGCTAAGCAGTGTTGGGTCTGGGAGTGATGAGCTTCTAGGGAGCAGTCTGGTGGGAGGACTGGAGGGGTGGTCACATGACTGCCTACAATGTGGTATGATGGAGCAGTGAGCCCAGAGTGGAGGCTGGAGAGCGAGGTAGGGGGTGGACTGCAGCAAGGTTTTAGTAGCCAAGGGAATTTGGATTTTATCCTAAGGACAATGGATTTTATTCTAAGGGACAATTCCCTTAGAATTGTATTCTTTGTTTTTTTTTTTTTTTTTGAGACAGTCTTACTGTGTCACCCAAGATAGAGTGCAGTGGCGTGATCTCTGCTAACTGCAGCCTTCACCTCCTGGGTTCAAACAGTTCTCCTGCCTCAGCCTTCCAAGTAGCTGGGACTACAGGTGTGCCCGTGCCCAGCTAATCTTTGTACTTTTAGTGGAGATGAGGTTTCGCCTGGTTGGCCAGGCTGGTCTCGAACTCCTGACCTCAAGTGGTCTGCCTGTCTCAGCCTCCCAAAGTGCTGGGATTACAGGTGTGAGCCACCAGGCCCGGCCAATTGTATTCTTTTTTAAAAAACTTATTTTATTTTTTTGAAACTATTTCGCTGGAGTGCAGTGGCACAATCATGGTTCACTGTAGCCTCGAACTCCTGGGGTCAGTCTTCTTGAATAGGTGAGAATATGGGCATGTGCCACCACACCCTGCAGATTAAAAAAATTTTTTTGGGGGCCAGGTGCGGTGGCTCACGCCTGTAATCGCAGCACTTTGGGAGGTCAAGGCGGGTGGATCATGAGGTCAGTAGATCGAGACCACCCCTGGCTAACACGGTGAAACTCCGTCTCTACTAAAAATACAAAAAAAAATTAGCTGGGCGTAGTGGCGGGCGCCTGTAGTCCCGGCCACTTGGGAGGCTGAGGCAGGAGAATGGCATGAACCTGGGAGGCAGAGCTTGCAGTGAGCCAAGATCAAGCCACTGTACTCCAGCCTGGGCGACAGAGCGAGACTCAGCTCTCAAAAAAAAAAAAAAAATTTTTTTTTTATAGAGATGAAGGCTCACTCTGTCGCCCAGGCTGATTCTCCAACTCCTGGGCTCAAGCTGTCCTCTCACCTTGTTCCTTCCCAAAGCCACTGGGATTAGAGGCATGAGCCACTGTACCAGCTGGATTGTCCTTCTAAGCAATAGAATTTATACAGGCCTCTACCAGAAAAGGAAATTGCATTGTAGAAAATCACTCTTCTGAAGATTTTTTTTTTTTTTTTTTTTGAGATGGAGTCTCGCTCTGTCGGTCAGGCTGAAGTGCAGTGGCCGGATCTCAGCTCACTGCCAAAGCTCCGCCTCCGGGTTTATGCCATTTCTCCTGCCTCAGCCTTCCCAAGTGGCTTGGGACTACAGGCGCCGCCACCACGCCGGGCTAGTTTTTTTTTATTTTTTAGGTAGAGACGGGTTTCACCGTGTTAGCCAGGATGGTCTCGATCCTCCTGGACCTCGTGATCCACCCGTCTCAGCCTCCAAAAGTGGCTGGGTATTACAGGCTTGAGCCACCGCGGCCCGGCCAAAGATTTTTATATAATTCCTGATTGTCCATCTCTAGGACGCTGAGGTCTCTTCCTGGAGGGGCATAGTTTGTCAGTTTAAAAACCCAAGTGTACAGTACTTGATTCATTTTGAGAATACAGAACACTTCTTACCTTCTACCTTCATCTGTACCTCTCTTCCCTTGCTCTGCATCATCTGTGAATTGTTGCCTGGTCCTAAGTCCTTCAGCAAGCACAGGCTGAGGAGTTCTCACAAAAGCATGTTCGTCCTCAGGTCCTCTTAGAGTCCTCTCACCACTCTTCGTGGGGGGGTGGCGGCTCTATAAACTTTTTTTTTTTAAAAACAGGGTCTTGCTCTGTCACCCAGGCCTCGATGCATTGCTGTGATCATAACTCCACTGCAGGCTCAACTTACCTGGGCTCAAGCGATCCTCCTGCCTCAGCCTCTCAAGTACGCTGGAACTACAGGCATGTGTAACCCTGCCTGGCTCATTTATTTATTTTATTCTATTTTATTTTATTTTTATTTTATTATTTTTTTTTTTTTTTTTATTTTATTTTTATTTTTATTTTTATTTTTTTTTGAATGACTGATCTCGCTGCCGCCCAGGCTGGATGCAGTGGCCGGTCTCAGCCACTGCAAGCTCCGCCTCCCGGGTTCACGCCATGTCTCCTGCCTCAAGCCTCCCCACCAAGTAGCTGGGACCTTTACAGGCACCCGCCACGTCGCCCGGCTAGTTTTTTGTATTTTTAGTAGAGACGGGGTTTCACCGTGTTAGCCAGGATGGTCTCGGATCTCCTGACCTCGTGATCGGCCCGTCTCAGCCTCCCAAAGTGCTGTTGGTTACAGGCTTGAGCCACCGCGCCCGGCTATTCATTGATTTTTGAGCCGGTAGGCTCGCTCTGTCGCCCAGGGCTGGAGGTGCAGTGGGCGGATCTCAAGCTCACTGCAAGCTCGCCTCCCGGGTTTACGCCATTCCTCCTGCCTCAGGCGCCCGCTACCACACCCCGGCTAGTTTTGTATTTTTTTAGTAGGAGACGGGGTTTCACTGTGTTAGCCAGGATGGTTCTCGGATCTCCTGACCTTGTGATCCGCCCGTCTCGGCCTCCCAAAAGTGCTGGGATTACAGGCTTGAGCCACTACGCCCGGCCTTTATTTTACTTTTGAGACAGAGTCTTGCTCTGTCACCCAGGCTGGAGTGCAGTGGTGCAATCTTGGCTCACTGCAAGCTCTGCCTCCTGGGTTTACACCATTCTCCTGCCTCAGCCTCCCCAGCAACTGGGACTACAGGTGCACGCTCCCATGCCCGGCTAATTTTTTTGTATTTTTAGTAGAGATGGGATTTCACCGTGTTAGCCAGGATGGTCTGGTCTGAATTTCCTGACCTTGTGATTTGCCCGCCTAGGCCTCCCAGAGTGCTGGGATTATAGGCATGAGCCACTGCGCTCGGCCTGCCTGGCTAATTTTTTATTTTGTAAAGACGAGAGTCTACCTATGTTGCCCAGGTTGGTCTCAATCTCCTGGGGTTAGGCAGTCCTCCCACCTTGGCCTCCCAAAGTGCTGGGATTGTAGGCATGAGCTACTGTGCCTGGCCTTGCTCTGTAAACTTTGAGGGTTACACAGTTGACTTTGTTCCCTTCTCCCACCAGCCTTTAACACATCTTTCTCTGTGCCAGGTCCCAGAATATTCCGAGGGGAAGGTCTTAGACTCATTTTAGAATCGGTAGAGATCCCTGCTGGCTGACCTCACATCGTTCCCTTCCTACCTCCAGGACAGTTGTAGACGTTTTATGTTAGCTGATGATCTTCATTTACTCTTCATAGAGGAGATTAACTGTGTGATGAGCACCTACATGTAGTAAAGATTATTTTTGCTATGACATCTAAATGTCTACGTTCAGTTTGGAGTAGGAAGAATGGAAGGGAAAATTCGAGCATGTATGATAAGGCTTGATCAACTGTGATTCTCGATGTTTGACCTATAGACTGTCACATGGTCCCAAGAGTGTCGTGAAGTAGGTGGTATTATTTCTACATATCCGTTAGTAAATATCTTCATATCAATTAAAAAATATTTAAGCACCTACTCTGTGTAGGCACCGGGCAAATGAGATTCAGAAAGGTTAAATAAGCTGACCAAGGCCATGCAGCTGGTAAGTGGCCGAGCTGTGGGGTAATATCAGATCCATCCAACTTCAAAGCCAGTATTCTTTGCACTGCTGCCTCTGGGAGTACCTTCTCTGTCCCAGCCTGGCATCCGATGTAGGGGTGGCAAGACGAAGGTGCCAAGGTTCCTCCCTTGAGGAGCTCTCTGCAGGGTGAGTCAGCGCAAGCACAGTAAAGCACTGGGTATCGAGGCTCTCGAGTGATAGAGCTTTTGCGCATCCCCTTTCCTGCATTTTCACTTGGCACACGTCCAGTGCTCACGTGGAACACCAGGCTAGGTGCTGTTGGTGCCAAGGACAATCAGGCCATGCTTCATAGACTGAAAAGTCATTCACCACAGGGCAGTGAGTGGAGTGCTGTAACAGGGATGGGTTTGGAGTGCCCAAGGGGCGGGGAAATGAGCGACTGACCATCAGGAAGGTCCTCACAGAAGAGGTGACACTGAGTCTTACTGATGGACAAGGAGGAGGATGGGACATTTTGGACAGAGGGAGCAATACGTGCCCAAAATGTCAGGAAATGCTGCTTGTCTGGGGTGCTTGGGGCACTGCTGGCCCTCCTCTCATCCATGTTCGTCTGCATTCGCTGGACACTTGGAGCGAATTTGGAGGAAGGTGGGAGATGAGGCTAGACAGGAAGGTTGGGGCCAGCCTGCGAAGGGTTCCTGATGAGCTTAGGGGTGGGGATTATTATGTAGGCAAATGCGGAGCCCTGGAAGGGTTCTAAGCCAATGCTGAAGTGGTAGGGTTTGCATTTTAGAGCTTCTCTGGCACGCTGCAGAGAAAAGGTAGGAGGGAGAAGACAGAGCTGGTGAGGAGCTGTTGAAATCCTTCAGGCTACTGGTGATAGGACTGGAGCAATATCTCCACTTATTGTTCCTTTTTTCCTTTGGAGAGGCACAGTTCACCAAGCAGTGCTTCCAGGAGGAACGAACTCTTCCCTTTTTGAAGTCAGGTGTTTTGTCTCTTACCTTCTGCCTGGGGTCTACCTACTTCTTACCTTCAGAGCCAGCTATCACCTGCTGAAACTCATCCTTGGTGATGTTGATCCATCTTAGGTCCTCCAGCCTTTGAGAGTGTTTCTCACTTTTCCCCTTTTCTTTCTACCTTCTCCCCCCTTCCCC
>NW_016813019.1:732515-744312 GCF_001698545.2 Rhinopithecus bieti | reverse complement strand
CCTCATGATCCGCCCGTCTCGGCCTCCCAAAGTGCTGGGATTACAGGCTTGAGCCACCGCGCCCGGCCTTTTTTTAAATTTTTAATTTTTGAGATGGAATTTTGCTCTTGTTGCCCGGGCTGGAGTGCAGTGGCACAATCTTGCCTCACTGCAACCTCCGCCTTCTGGTTTCAAGCGATTCTCTTGCCTCAGCCTCCTGAGTAGGGGGGATTACAGATGCCCGCTGCCACGCCGGCTAATTTTTGTATTTTTATTAGAGACAGGGTTTTGCCACGTTGGCCAGGTTGGTCTCAAACTCCTGACATCAGGTGATCCACTTGCCTCGGCTTCCCAAAGTGCTGGGATTACAGGTGTGAGCCACCGTGCCCAGCCGAGACTAACCCTCTTTCTACTTCCCTGCATTACCCAAAGAGATCCATTATAAACAGTTTGGCTTTTTAGACTTTGCTAATATGTACATATAAAGCACTTTTGTCTTTTTTTTTTTTTTGAGACAGGGTCTCACTCTGTCGCCCAGGCTGGAGTGCAGTGGTGCCGTCACGGCTCACTGAAACCTCCGCCTCCCAGGTTCAAGCGATTCTTGTGCCTTAGCCTCCCATGATCACAGGCATGTGCCACCATGGCCCAGCTAATTTTTGTATTTTTAGTAGAGACAGGGTTTTGCCATGTTGCCCAAGCTGGTCTTGAATTCCCAAGCCCAAGTGATCTTCCTCCCTTGGCCTCCCAAAATTGGGATTGGGATTACAGGCGTGAGCCACTGCGCCCCACGTGTTTTTATAGAGATGGGGTTTCGCCATGTTGGCCAGGCTTGTCTCCAACTCCTGGGTTCAAGGGGTCCACTTGCCTGGGCTTCCCAGAGTGCTGAATTGCAGGCATGAGCCACTGTGCCTGGTCTGTATTTACTTTTGAGAGGAATTTAATAGAAATGATTTAGGAGTGCAGATGGGATAATGGTTTACTGCTTATGGAATGGCCTTAGGGGGACATTTGTGGAGTGTTCTTACACCCGACTGGGATTAGACTGGATTGGAATTTCACAGCAAAATAGTCTTGCAGACAAAAAGTTTAGCTTTTTCTTTGTGGAGTCCTGGAGTGAGTGGGCGCTAGAGGGGGCTGAGGCTTCACTTCCATCTCGGAGGAGGTTTGTTGTTGGGAGCAGTCTATCTTGATTGACCCTGGTGCAGTCACTGAGAAACTGAGGCATTTTCCAAAACCAAGTTGATGATTTGAGGGGCAGAGTTTGCAGAGAACTTTCAGGAGGCTTTGGGTGTGGTGGGAAAAACACTGCACTCAGGACTTGGGGATTGGAGTTCCTGGGGCTAGCCCTTGCCCTCACTGGGTCCTCAGGTTTCCTTTACCCTTAGATATGGGATTGGGCTAACTGGTTTCTAGGGCCCTTTCCAGTGGCAAGAGCTTGAGCTGCTGTTTTGCCTGAAGCGCATTCCTTGCCTTCCAGGAGCTTGCAGTCTGGTTTAATGAGAGTGTTCATTTCAGCTCCTTTCCTCCCCCTGCAGTGAGAGGATATCATCTGCTGAGCTTGAGAAGGTAAATGCTAAGAAATGGCAGCAATCAACCCCTCTTACAGTGCCACTTCACCACCTGGAGAGAACCTTTGCCTTAGCCACAATCACTGTCCCTTTGACTGGTAGAACCGCCACTGATTTATAATTTGCCAGATGCTTCATGTACGAAAGTACCCTTGGAACAACACTTTCAATTCTGTTTTTTTTTTTTTCCAGGTTGATTCCAAAGATAGTTCTCATAACTCCACAAACTCTGAATTTGCAGCTGAAGCTGAGGATCAGAATGATACAATTGAGGAACCCAACAAGGTCCAGAAAAGGAAGAGGGATAGACTTCGAGACCAGGGCTCCACAATGATCTACCTGAAGGCTATCCAGGGCATCCTGGGGAAATCGATGCCAAAAAGGAAGGGAGAGGCTGCCATTCGGGCAAAACCAAGCACAGCAGAGCGTCCCAGCCGTGGAGAAGGACCAGCCAGGAGTGAAGGACCAGCCAAGACTGCAGAAGGAGCAGCCAGGAGTGTCACAGTCACCACTGCTCAGAAGGAGAAAGACTCAACCCCAGAGATCAGCGTGGAGGAGGACAAGACTGTGCCAGAGAAGAGCAGCTTCTACGACAGGAGAGTAGTTATAGACCCTCAGGAGAAACCCAGTGAGGAGCCCCTTGGGGACCGCAGGACAGTCATTGACAAATGCTCTCCACCCCTAGAGTTCTTGGATGACGCTGACTCTCATTTAGAAATCCAAAAAGTGAGTAAAGCTCGTGCCAGGCATCTGACTTTTTAGTTCTCTTGATGAAATGTGTTCCATCTTTCTAGCTTGATCCTAAGTGTTACTAGTTAAAAACAGTACTTTACGTAACCAGGCCTCCAAGAAACAAATTGATGGTTTTCTTCTAACATACTTTTCAGATTTTCAGATTTTCAGTTATTAATAAATGTAAACTGAGTTTTTTTTTTTTTAAAGGATTTATATGTTAGGATGTGGGTTTAGCTGCTGAGATACTGGTGCCTTTTGTCTTGATTCTCTATCACCCCTCAACACAGTGTCCATCTCTTGGTGTGAAATGGGTACTCTGATAGGACTCAGGGTTTGTTAATGTGGGCATTCTGGCCAGTGGAAAGGGGAGAAGAGGAAAGTGCATTTCTTCCTTGTTAAGAGCTTGGCTCAAGAGTTGCACATGGTATATCTGCTATTGACAAGAGTGGGGAAACCTGGTTGATACCTAGCTGCAAAGGAATCTGGAAAATCAGCCTTCATCTAGGCAGACTTATACCTTGATAACCAGAGAAGAAGGGAAGGATGTCGTTGGAAGAATACTGGTGATTTTTAACATAGCTTATAATTGAGGGGCAGCATTCTTCTATCTTTTTTTTTGTTGTTGTTGAGACAGAGTCTTGCTCTGTTGCCCAGGCTGGAGTGCAATGGCATGATCGTGGCTCACTGCAACCTTCACCTTCCAGTTTCAAGCAATTCTCCTGCCTCAGCCTCCCGAGTAGCTGGGATTACAGGCGTGCGCCACCAAACCTGGCTAGTTTTTGTATTTTTAGTAGAGACGGGGTTTCTCCATGTCGGTCAGGCTGGTCTCAAACTCCTGACCTTGTGATCTACCCGCCTTGGCCTCCCAAAGTGGTGGGATTGCAGGCGTGAGCCACTGTGCCTGGCCGCATTCCTTCATCTTACTCGTCTCCACCCATCCTTTATTACTGCTCCACAGGCAGCTTCTCATCTTTTAGCTCTTTCTTCTAGTACTTACCCCATGTTTCTAAATAATCTTTACTGTTGGTCAGTTTTTCAGTTTTAGATGTCTGAGAACTTCTTGCTTGGGAGATGAGAATTTAGTTCTCTGTACCTCCTTCAGAAGCATCCACACCCAGGGATACGTTAGCTTCCCCTTTCTGCAGCCTCCCTGCGTGGCTTGAATACCTTTTGGATTAAGTCTGTTTAAGATTGGTTACTGCCATGTTCACAGCTGAGTCGCTTTGTATACTCTGATCACATTTTCTTTCTTGTAAAACTTCATTTTCCTTAAAGTTCATCGTTACTTTGTTTTTCCTTTGGTTTTCCCTGTACCTTTCTCTAATTAATCTCCAAACTGTGAGAGCCATAAAATCCTTCTCAATATGGTCAAAATAAGGAATCTATTCCTTTTTTTTTTGTTTTTGGCTTGGAGGTATGCGTCCTCAGCCCTCTGTAGTCCTACTCTGCTCTGGTCTGGACTGCCTGCCCTTAGGCCTGCTGGCAGCTGTCTCTCTGGAGCCTCCTTCACATTTCTCCCGGATTGAGTCTTCTGCTACCTATAACTCTGTGTCTTCTCATGTTCTTCTTCCTTGGTTTACTCTCACATTTTGGTGGAATACTTTTTCTAGTAGCTTCTTGAGAAAGGGTACATGGAGAAACTTTTTTTGGAAAACATGTGTTTGAGATTGCCTTTTTTTTTGACCTGGAAAAGATGTTCCCAATATATTGTTAAGTGAAAAAAGCAGGTTACAAAACGGTATGCACAATATGAGCCCATTTTATAAAATATACATATTTAGCAAAGTAAACGTACAAATGATATTTATCAAAATATTAACATTGGTTCTTTCAACATAGTAGGATGATTGTTGATTTTGCTTAACTACTCCCCATTTTTTCCTGTTTGAATTTACTATAATGAAGATTGCTTTTAAATGGATAGTAGGAGATGAGGGCATTATTAACCTCTGATTAGCCTATACTCCTCAACGGGTTCCTTCTGGCAAAGTAAATGTTCTATTTCAGCCTGATATTGGGACAAGTTGCTCCGACACTTATAAATTTGAGTGTGTACTTCAAAGATGACTTATTCGACTCCAACTTCCTTTTAGGCGTAACTATACAATAGCAATTTTTGATATTAAACTTAAAAAAAACCGCAAGTTAAGTTAACACCAAAGAAGAATAGTGAGAAAATAGCAATATCCTCACTTTTCAAAAAGATAACAATCCAAGTATTATACTACTAAATGTATACAAAGTTACATGTATCTAAGTTTAGTTTATTGCAAAGAAATTATGAAGACACCACGCTAGAAGTTGGCAGACTTCTACTTCACACCGTTCACAGCACTCAACTCTGTTCTCCATTGTCTTGCAGCTTCACCCGTGTAAAAGGTCAATACACTTAATGTCTGATGTTTTCTTGGTTTCCATAGTCATACAGGGAAATACCGTTTCAATTAAATAAAGGTAAAATGACAAGCATTTACCACAGGACTATAAAAAATTCCTCTTCTGGAAGAGGGATCACAATAGTAGTTGAAGATGATGATTTGGAAACAAAAATCATGTACCAAATGAAACAGGGGCACCCATTTTCAAGAGCACTAGGACTACATTAAACTTATAATGTATTCCCACATTCTTAATAAATGTAACTCAAAACCAAATCTTTTTTTAGGTCTTAAAAAAGCTCCAACTAACTAAAAACTACATTTAACAGGCACGATGAACAGTGTAAACAGCTTTTTAAGCGGCACCTAAGTTTAACGAGGGCAGACAATATTTGCTTCTGGCATCGCACTTATTCATATTACATTTTTCAAAAAAATGATGCTGCTTTAGAACTACTTAATGTTTTACATAAAAAAAATAATTTTAATAGTTGAATACAGCAAATGCTAGAATCTAGCTAGGTTATCATGCAAGGTATAAACCAAGACAAACTCAAATTTGGTAATAAAGGCAATTGCATTCAAAAATGAACTCTACCCTTATATTTTATGTAAAAGGGCAAGCATCGCATGAATAGTTGTAACCAGCTGCCTTACTTGGCTTACTTGAATTACAAAAGTAACATGATTCGATATGAAAATAAGAAACTGTCTACAAATCTCTGACAGTAATAAATTGCAGTGTACAATGCATACAGGAGTCATACAGAGCAACAAACTCATACAAAACAAAAATATTTTAATACCTTTAAAATCCAAATTTTTCTTTAAAATCATTCATGAAAAAGATTCTCAAGTCAGAATTAACACCTCGATTAGTCAAGCATCAGGAAGCTACATTACAGCTATTAATATACAAAGATACATCTTTTCACCAGTCTTTCCTTCTGATGTCTTTGTTCCGGAATCATACAGACTCTCATTTCTCTACACTCCCCATTCTATCATTTCTTCAAATCATGAAAAGTGAATTTGCTGAACACCAGAAATCTGTTGATAGGATGTTGTGTAAACCATAACATTTTGTTGTTGACCATCTGTGGTTATTAAGCCAGCTGGTAACTGGTTAGTAAATGCCTCCTCTGTAAGCTCTTCACTTAGTCCATCTGTAGCGTGACTGCTCCACCAATTCCCTTTTCTCCTTTCCTAGCCTCTCTGAATTTCTGAAGGTATAATTTCAGAGGTTCCACATAACTGTCAAAGCCTAAGGTTGACATAGCAAAGAGAATATCTTCTCCATTGATTGTTTTTCGCTTCTCTTGATGGTACCTTTTGCTTGCCTCAGATGTTCTATAAAGCTCATGAACTCACTCATACACTCTTGAACACATTCTTTGGCATCTTTTGTAATCTTTCCCGTTTGAGGTATGGCATTTTTCATTATCCTAGCCACATTTGCTATTGGAAGATATATATCTTGTTCTCTGAAACTTTCTTTTGAACCATTTGTGTCCTCATGATCATTCTGCTGTCCTCAGTATCATCATGAGGGTATATAACATAATGACTTCCTCCAATATAGTCTGCAGAGATTTCTAGTTGAGAAGCATCTGTTGTAGAACTGTCACCATCCATTGTCATGAAATACTGTCAGAACCATGTTGTCAGTGGTGCTGAAGAACACCTGTCTAAAAAGGTGTCTGATCTTTGTGATTTCAACCTCCAGTGCAGCCCTGGTCGGCACCTGTCTCCTGAGATTGCCTTTATTTTACCTTTAACCTTGATTGCAAGCTTGACTGGTTTCGGAATTCCAGGTTGGAAATCATTTTGTTTGGGATTTTGAAGGCATTGCTCCTTTTCTTCTGGGCTTTTTTTTTTTTTTTTTTTGAGATGGAGTCTTGCTCTGTCTTGCCCAGGCTGGAGTGCAGTGATGTGGTCTTGGCTCACTACAGCCTCCACCTCCCAGATTCAAGTGATTCTCCTGTCTCAGCCTCCCGAGTAGCTGGGATTATAGGCGCATGCCACCACACCTGGCTAATTTTGTGTTTTTAGTAGAGACACAGTTTCATCATGTTAGCCAGACTGGTCGCGAACTCCTGACCTAAGGTGATCCACCTGCCTAGGCTTCCCAAAGTACTGGGATTACAGGTGTGAGCCACCTTGCCTGACCTCTTCTGGTTTTCTTGATGTCTGAAGCTATTCTGGTTCCTTGGTTTATGATTGTTTTTGTGTGTACACACACACACACACACACACACATATATATATATATATTTTTTTTTTTTTTTGCTTCGAGACAGAGTCTTGCTCTGTCGGCCAGGCTGGAGTCCAGTGGCACAATCTTAGCTCACTGCAATCTTCACCTCCTAGGTTCAAGCGAGTCTCCTGCCTCAGCCCCCTGAGTAGCCGGGATTACAGGCGTGTGCCACCACACCTGGCTAATTTTTGTATTTTTAGTAGAGATGGGGTTTCACCATGTTGGTGAGGCTGGTCTTGAACTCCTGACCTTGTGATCTACCTGCCTCGGCCTCCCAAAGTGCTGGGATTACAGGTGTGAGCCACCGTGGATTTTTCAGGACTGGTCCTCTAATTTTATTGCCTTTCTCCTTGTTTCTAGCCAACTTCTTGCTTTACTTTGTAGGAGATTTCCTTTTCTTTATCTTCCAACCCAGCTGTTTTATTTAGTTTTACTTTCTGCTGTCATGCTTTTATTATCCAAGAGCTCTTTTGTTTTTTAATAACATCTCTGTTCTTGTTTCATCTTCTGTTATCTCTTTTAGGGAATTCATGGTAGTTTTTTGGCTTGGTTTTAGTTTTCTTTAAGTTGCTTCTTTCTGTTTCTTTTGATTTCTTCTGTGTTAGAGGCTGTCTTCACATGTCTGATAATCTTTGATTGTCTGTGATCAAGAATGGGAGGATTTAAAAGCTATTTAGAAGCTCTGAGCACAAAGACTTTGAGCTTTGCTTTGGGATGATCTGGAGAGCATAACCCTCCTCCCCTCGCCATGTCACTGCTTTTAGGAAAAGTGCTGGAATTACAGGCATGAGCCCCACGCCCAGCCTAAATTAAAAGTTTTGGCCAGGCGCAGTGGCTCATGCCTGTAATCCAAGCACTTTGGGAGGCCGAGGCAGGTGGATCACCTGAGGTCAGGAGTTCGAGACCAGCCTGACCAACATGGTGAAATCCCGTCTCTACTAAAAATACAAAAATTAGCCAGGCATGGTGGTCCATGCCTGTAATCCCAGCTGCTCAGGAGGCTGAAAGAGGAGAATCGCTTGAACCCAGGAGGAGGAGGTGGCAGTGAGCTAAGATCACACCACTGCATTCCAGCCTGGGCCACAGAGTGAGACTCTGTCTCAAAAAGACAAAAAAGAAAAAAAAATTAGCAGCAATGAAAAAACAAACAGAAAACAAAAAACAAAACAAAAAAAAAAAAAAAAAAATAACAAAGGGGGAAAAAAAAAAAAAAAAAAAAAAAAAAAAAAAAAAAACTACACATGGGGAAAAAAAGAAAAAAAGCAAAAAAAAAAATCAACATAAATGTTAGAAGATATGTTAGTTAGAAGAAACGTTAGTTTCATCTGCAACTTCACCCTTACTTTGAGAGATGTGGTACCTCCAATTCCTGAGTCTTTCTGGGGTCCTGTAGTCTGGTTCTGGGTTTTTTCTCACTGAAGGCTTAGGTTTTGGCCATCTGATCTCCTTGGCTGATAATCGTGAGATGGGCGGATGATGAAGTCAGGAGATCGAGACCATTCTGGCTAACATGGTGAAACACCGTCTCTACTAACAATACAAAAAAATTAGCCAGGCATGGTAGCGGGTGCCTGTAGTCCCAGCTACTCCGGAGGCTGAGGCAGGAGAATGGCGTGAACCAGAGAGGCAGAGCTTGCGGTGAGCCGACATCACGCCACCGCACTCCAGCCTGGGCAACAGAGCAAGACTCTGTCTCAAAAAAAAAAAGAAAAAAGTTTTTGTCACCCAGGTTGGAGTGCAGTGGCATGATCATAGCTCATTGCACCTTTATTTTTCTGTGGTCCCCTTGGTTTAACTTTTCCAAGCATCAACTTTTGTCTTTTGCTGGGTGGGGAGAGGGCAGGCCATCTGCACGGGGTGGGAGCAGGGGTCTGGAGATCTTGACAGACTTCACCTAATCTCCTGTTTTCATCTGCAGCTTCACCCTCACTTTGAGAGGTGTGGTACCTCCAATTCCTGAGTCTTTCTGGGGTCCTGTAGTCTGGTTCTGGGTTTTTTTCTCACTGAAGGCTTAGGTTTTGGCCATCTGATCTCCTTGGCTGATAATCATTAACCCATCTGTTTTCTATGCTCTATTATCTGTGAATAACATCCAATTCTCATTTAATTTGCTTTGCTGTTCATTTTGTGTGCTTTCTCCTTGTAGGTTTATATCTTTTCAAATGTATTTCGTGTAACTTTAGAAGGGTTTTGGGTGGGTAGGACAAAACTATATGTGCTATTATATATAATTGGAAATTCCCACATAAAGTCGGCTTGTAAGGTATTTTCCTCCCAAATATGTAATGGGTGTGTTTTCTGTCTAATATAGATTATCTTACTTGGTTGCCTCAAATTCCATTGTGTGGATGAATTTTCTAAAGTTATACCCAAACTTCTGTTTATGAGACTGGACGACATTTAGGTTTTCTCTTACCTATCTATTTGGAGACAGCACAATGTGGTAGGTGAGCATGTGAGTGTTGGGATCAGACCATTTGAGTTTAAATCTTGGCTCTGCCAGTCAAATTAGGATCTTGAGAAAGTTAGCCTCTTGGAGCCCCGGTTTCTTCCTGTGTGTAAAATGGGCTAGCTTTTCAAATGTTACCACTTGTAAAAAGCTAATACAGGGTCAGATGCATTTTGGGTTTACAACCTCTTGCAGCTATTCAACTGTGTGTGAAAATGGCCATAGACAACATACAAGTGAACGGGCCTGACTGTATTCCAATAACACTTTATTTACACAAGCAGGCAGTGTATTGGGTACCTGTGGGCTACAGCATGCGGAACCCTGAATTAATACATGATTCCTCTTTGCTCAGTGCCCAGTAGTAGGTGCTCAATAAATGTAACTTTAAGTTTTACCATACAGGCTTAAACCTAAGGCAATCTTTTTTTTTTTTTTTGAGACAGAGTCTTGCTCTATTACCCAGGTTGGAGTACAGTGGCTCACTGCAACTTCTGCCTCCCAGGTTCAAGTGATTCTCACGTCTCAGCCTCCTGAACAGCTGGAGTTACAGATGTGCACAACCACATTTGGCTAGTTTTTTGTATTTTTAGTAGAGCTGGGGTTTTGCCATGTTGCCCAGGCTGGTCTAGAACTCCTCAGCTCAAGTGATCTGCCTGCTTTGGCCTCGCAAAGTGCTGGGATTACAGGTGTGAGCCACCGTGCCCCGCCAAGGCAGTCTTGAATGTAGGCAGTCTCCTATTTACCCCCGACAAAAAAAATCTGAAAACATTTTCTTGACCAACTTGACTCTAGAAACCTTTCAAGGATTTAGATGACATAATTATTATGTCTGTTTATGGTATATGTTTCTAGTTACATGTGCATTTTTGAAACTGCTTTTGTCCTTACTTTGCCATTTTCCTATCCACTCAGTGATTAAGTTTTCCTGTTTGTTTCATGATTGTTTTGGTTCATTGGAAGAGGATCCAAGTGAGAACCGTGTGTGGCAATTTTTAAATGTGTCAAATCTCTTTGTCTCTATAGATTCTTCTTTCTCCCCCTCCAAGATGTTGTAATTTATTTGTTGTAAAAAATGGGGTCATATGTCTCGTTTTTGCTGATGAGAATATAGCACTTTTTGAATCTGTGTATTGTTCTTGGAAATTTTGTTCCAAGTTGCAGATAGTCATCATACCACATTGAGGCAGTCTGTTTCCATTTTTCCTCGAGGTGTGTTTTTGGGATTGCCATAATGTGACCACCTCCAATTATTTTGCAGAGATGTTAATGATATGTTACTGTATATGATAAACACTTTGACTTTCAGGTGCACGTATACAAAAGTAGACTTGTAATTCCAGTATGTCTCACTAGAAAATTCAGTAGGAGGAGTGAGGTTCCAAGATGGCCGAATAGGAACAGTAGGGGCTGACTGACACCTCACGTGGCCGGGTGCGCCTCTCAGACGAAGCTTCCAGAGGAACAATCAGGCAGCAACATTTGCTGTTCTGCAATATTTGCTGTTCTGCAGCCTCTGCTGGTGATGCCCAGGCAAACAGGGTCTGGAGTGGACCTCCAGCAAACTCCAACAGACCTGCAGCTGAGGGTCCTGACTGTTAGAAGGAAAACTAACAGAAAGGACGTCCACACCAAAACCCTATTTGTACGTTACCATCATCAAAGACCAAAGGTAGATAAAACCGCAAAGATGGGGAGAAACCAGAGGAGAAAAGCTGAAAATTCTAAAAATCAGAGTGCCTCTTCTCCTCCAAAGGAACGCAGCTCCTCGCCAGCAACAGAACAAAGCTGGACAGAGAATGACTTTGACGAGTTGAGAGAAGAAGGCTTCAGACAATCAAACTTCTCCAAGCTAAAGGACGATGTTCGAACCCATTGCAAAGAAGCTAAAAACCTTGAAAACAGATGAGACGAATGACTAACTAGAATAACCAGTGTAGAGAAGTCCTTAAATGACCTGATGGAGCTGAAAACCATAACACAAGAACTACGTGACACATGCACAAGCTTCAGTAGCCGATTCGAGCAACTGGAAGAAAGGGTATCAGTGATTGAAGATCAAATGAATGAAATGAAGTGAGAAGAGAAGTTTAGAGAAAAAAGAGTAAAAAGAAATGAACAAAGCCTCCAAGAAATATGGGACTATGTGAAAATACCAAATCTACGTCTGATTGGTGTACCTGAAAGTGATGGGGAGAATGGAACTAAGTTAGAAAACACTGTTCAGGATATTTTCCAGGAAAACTTCCCCAACCTAGCAAGGCAGGCCGACATTCAAATTCAAGAAATAGAATTCTACAAAGGTACTCCTTGAGAAGAGCAACTCCAAGACACGTAATTGTCAGATTCACTGAAGTTGAAATGAAAGAAAAAATGTTAAGGGCAGCCAGAGAGAAAGGTCGGGTTACCCACAAAGGGAAGCCCATCAGAC
>NW_016813019.1:714748-729356 GCF_001698545.2 Rhinopithecus bieti | reverse complement strand
TGCAAGCTCTGTGTCCTGGGTTTACGCCATTCTCCTGCCTCAGCCTCCCGAGTAGCTGGGATTACAGGCTCCCGCCACCTTGCCCGGCTAGTTTTTTGTATTTTGTAGTAGAGACGGGGTTTCACCGGGTTAGCCAGGATGGTCTCGGTCTCCTGACCTCATGATCCGCCCGTCTCGGCCTCCCAAAGTGCTGGGATTACAGGCTTGAGCCACCGCGCCCGGCCCAAGCAAGATAGTTTTCGAAGGGTTGTTCTCCCTTATAGATAAGTTTTTAAAGGTTTTAGGAGAAATTGCAAACATTCAAAGTAAACAGAGTAGTGTATTGAATCACCAGGTACCTATCACCCAGGTTCAAGAGTTCAGATTAAATTTAAAATGTGCTACATTTAAGTTAGCTTACATTTTAGAAAAGATTCGTGTTTGGATGTTTCTGCTATTCAAGCAGTAACTGCAAGAAGTCTAAGGCAGGAAAGTGTAAAATGGGAAATGGGTAATTCGTTTAAGTGTTGGTTACTAATACTTGTTTCCTGTTAGAGTGTAGATGGGGTATGAAATATTCGTACAGGCAACATAAACAGTTTTTTTCCATTTTAATCAGGTAATTAGCTAGAATGCTCTTTCGCTGTGAATGTTTATTATGTGAATTACATATACTCATAAAAATATTACGAGAACTTTGTAAGGCCTCTTGCTCAAGCCCTCTGGCATTGGCAGGTATAGATGGCTGCTTTAAGAAATGATGGCACTTAAGTTTTGTTTCCAGTGTGAATTGATATTGATGTGCATACTGTATTTCTCGAACCTGGTCTGCATCACAATTCCAGGGAGAATTAAATGCAGATTGCTTGGCCCCACCCTGGACCTATTGAATCACAATATCTCAGGGTGGAATGGGCTTTAAAAATCTGTTTTTAAAATGCTCCCCAGGTGATGGAGATGTGAAGCTAAGTTCAGGCACCATTTTTTCTACACATTAATTCAGCAAATATTCATGAGCACTTATTTTCTGCCAGGCACTGTTCTAGGTGTTTGGGAGATATCAGTGAAAAAAAAAAAAAATTCCTGATCTCGTGGAGCTTACCTTCTCTGGTTATTTCAGTTACGATGACTAGCTGGTAGCTTAAAATAGCTTTTCTTTTGCTCTCAATACTGGGTTAGGAATTTGGAAAGGCCTAGACTGGGCAAGTCTTTCTTGGGGAGTCCCATGTAGTTTCTTTCAGATATTGGTGAGGGCTGTCGTCATCTGAGAGTTTGACTGGGCTGGACATCCGAGATGCTCAGTTCCATGGTGCACAAATGCTGGCTGTCAGCCAGGAAGTCAGCCAGGCTGTAAACTGGCACACCTACATGTGGCCTTTCTAGCAGGATGTCATTTGGGTGGCCCGACTTCTTACATGGTGCTTGGTTTGCTCCAGAGTGAGCAAGTGGAGTGAACATGGAAGCTACAAGGCCCTTCTGACCTGGCCTAGGAAGTTACACAGCTTCACTTCTGTTGCATTCTGTTGGCTATAAGTAAGTCTCTAGGTAGGTCCACATTAAGGAGAGGGGTCATAGACCCCACTCTTAATGGGGAGAAGGGTTAAATAATTTGGGGACACGTTTAAGAACTGTCAGAATGGCCAGGTGTGGTGGCTTATGCCTGTAATTTCAGCACTTTGGGAGGCCAAGGCAGGAGGATTGCTTGAGTCCAGGAGTTTGAGACTAGCCTGGGCAGTATAGGGAGACCCCCTACCTACAAGAAATTAGCCAGGTGTGGTGGTACGCGCTTGTAGTCCCAGCTACTTGGGTGGTTGAGGCAAGAGGATTACTTGAGCCCAGTAGTTCAAGGCTTCAGTGAGTCGAAATCTCACCACCGCATTCCAGCCTGGGCAACAGAGCAAGACCCTGTCTGAAAAAAAAAAACAACCGCCACAGCTGTTGTAGTTTTACATTTTGAATATATTGAGGACAGTGTTAGAGAGGAAAAGCTGGGTACTGCTTTTCTCTAAAATCTCCAATCCAGAGTGTGTTCTAGAGAGCAGTTTTTCTCAAGAGAAAGGGATGCAGATAGAGCACTGCCTTTAGGAGTGGCATGGTCACAGGCCTGTTCCCTGAACCCAATACAGCTGTTCACAGCAGTAACCTGCCTCAGTTCTGAACATTTCTGGAAATTGTAAGGAAACCAGGTGACAGGGTGAGCTAATGAGCCAATGCAAAGCCATCACCATGGCCAGAAGAACAAACCAGGGTTTATGTTCAGCTGAATGACAGCCTGGGAGGCCATCTTCACATTGGAAAGCTAACCCACTGTTGTGTGCCTTCTTTTCTGCAGCATAAAGATAGGGAGGTGGTGATGGAGCACCCCTCTTCTGGAAGTGACTGGTCTGATGTTGAGGAGATGTCCACGGTCAGATTCTCTCAGGAGGAACCTGTCTCACTGAAACCTTCAGCCGTTCCAGAGCCTTCTTCCTTCACCACTGACTATGTCATGTACCCGCCTCATTTGTACAGTAGTCCTTGGTGTGACTATGCCAGCTATTGGACCAGCAGCCCCAAGCCTTCTGGCTACCCCTCCACAGGCAGTAACAGCAACGATGCAGCCCAGGTTGGGAGGAGCAGCCGGAGCCACCTGAGTGATTATTCGCCTAACTCTGCAGGGAGCGTCCAGAACACCTCCAGAGACATGGAGGCCTCAGAGGACGGCTGGTCCCAGAATTCTCGTTCATTTCGCTTCTCCAGAATCTCAGAAGAAAGAGAGGTGAAGGAGAAAAGAACTTTCCAAGAGGAGATGCCTCCACGTCCTTGTGGAGGGTACACATCCAGCTCCCTGCCAAAGAGCCACCTGGAGCCAAGCCTAGAGGAGGGCTTCATTGACACCCATTGTCACCTGGACATGCTCTATTCCAAGCTGTCTTTCCAAGGGAGTTTTACAAAGTTCAGAAAAATTTACAGCAGCTCCTTCCCTAAGGAATTTCAGGGCTGCATCTCTGACTTCTGTGATCCTCGCACCCTGACAGATGGCCTGTGGGAGGAGCTGTTGAAAGAGGATCTGGTCTGGGGTGCCTTTGGCTGTCACCCTCATTTTGCACGTTACTACAGTGAGAGTCAAGAAAGAAATCTTTTGCAAGCCTTAAGGCACCCCAAGGCTGTGGCATTTGGGGAAATGGGCTTGGATTACTCTTACAAGTGCACCACGCCTGTCCCAGAACAGCACAAGGTAACAAGGCTCTCTTTTGTCTGCTTATAGTTTTAATTTTCCTTTAGTTGTTGAGGCCTGACAATAAGGGTTTATCTAATTTTAGAACTAAATAATTTAGAATGCCTGAAAATGCAGTGTGCTTGCTGTTATCCAGACCATCTAGATGCCAATTTGTCAAATGCTTTACAAGCTGTTTCTTACTGTTCAGCTTTATTTCTTACTGTTTCTACTGTTCAGTTTGTCTTTCTTTTTTTTTTTTTTTTTTTGAGATGGAGTATTGCCTCTGTCACCAGGCTGGAGTGCTGTGGCCAGATCTCAGCTCACTGCAAGCTCCGCCTCCCGCGGTGTTGCCATCCGGGTTTCACGGCCATTCTCCGCTTCAGGCCTCCCGGGTATAGCTGTGGATACAGGCGCCACCACCCTCCCCGGCTAGTTTTTTTGTAGTTTGTTAGTAGAGACGAGTTTCGCCGTGTTAGCAGGGAGTCTCGATCTCCTGACCTCGTTCGATCCGCCCGTCTCGCCTCCCAAAGTGGCTGGGATTACAGGCTTGACCTACCGCGCGCGCCCGGCCTGTGACTTCTTATAGATAATATCAACGTCAAAACATTTGTTTTCTTTCTTTCTTACGAAACAATAAACTTTAGGTTTTCTTAATTTTGTTTTTGAGAGGGAGTCTTACTCTTTTGCCCAGGCTGTGGAGTGCAGTGGTCCAATCTCAGCTCACTGCAACCTTCGCCTCCTGGGTTCAAGCTATTTTCCCGATGAGCCTCCCAAGTAGCTGGGATTATAGGTGTGAATCACCACACCCGGCTAGTTTTTGTATTTTTAATAGAGCCTATGTTGGCCAGGCTAGTATCAAACTCCTGACCTCAGGTGATCCACCTGCCTTGGCCTCCCAAAGTGCTGGGATTACAGGCATGAGCCACTTGCGCCTGGCCAGCTTTTTTTTTTTTTTTTTAAATGTACCCATTGTAGAATATTTGAAAAATAATAAAAAATGCATAATTTCCCATTCAACCAGAGATCATGGCTAATACTCTGTTAATATTTTTTTCTTTTTTTGGAGATAGAATTTCACTCTGTCACCCAGGCTGGAGTGCAGTGGCGTGATCTCGGCTCACTGCAGCCTCTGCCTCTGCCTCCTGGGTTTAAGTGATTCTCCTGCCTCAGCCTCCTGAGTAGCTGGGACTGTAGGCGTGTGCCACCTCGCCTGGCTAATTTTTGTATTTTTAGTAGAGGTGGGGTTTCACTATGTTTGTTAGTCTAATCTTGAGCTCCTGACCTCGAATAATCCACCTACCTTGGCCTCCAAAAAGTGCTGGGATTACAGCCCTGATCTGCTGCGCGCAGCCCCTGTTAATATTTTTTTTCCTCCCAATATTTTTTGAGCATGGTGCTTTGGCAGGGTAAGAGTTGTAGTATTGTAGAATTTTTCTTTTTCTTTTTTTTTTTTTCAGAGATAAGGTCTTTGTTGCCCACACTGGAGTTCAGTGGTGCAGCCATAGCTCACTGCAGCCTCAACCTCCCGAGCTCAAGTGATCCTCCCACCTCAGCCTCCCAAGTAGCTGGGACTGCAGGTGCACACCACCATGCCTGGCTAATTAAAAAAAAATTTTTTTGAGATGGAGTCTTGCTGTGTCACCCAGGCTGGAGGGCAGTGGTATGATCTCAGCTCACTGCAACCTCCACCTCTTGGGTTCAAGTGATGCTCCTGGCTTAGCCTCCTGAGTGACTGGGATTATAGGTGCCTGCTACCACACCTGGCTAATTTTTTGTTTTTGAGACAGAGTTTCGCTCTTGTTGGCCAGACTGGAGTGTAATCGCATGATATTGGCTCATTGTAGCCTCCGGTTCCTGGGTTCAGGCGATTCTCCCGCCTCAACCTCCTGAGTAGCTGGGATTACAGACTCCCACCACCACGCCCAGCTAATTTTTTGTATTTACAGGATCACACCTGTAATCCCAGCACTTTGGGAGGCCAAGATGGGTGGATCACTTGAGGGCAGGAGTTTGAGACTGCCTGGCCAACATGGTGCAACCCCATCTCTACTAAAAATACAAAAATTAGCTGGGTATGGCTGGGTGCGGTGGCTTATTCCTGTAATCCCAGCACTTTGGGAGGCTGAGGCAAGCGGATCACCTGAGGCCAGGAGTTGGAGACCAGCCTGGGCCAACATGGCGAAACCCCATTTCTGCAAAGAAAAAAAAATTTAGCCGAGTGTGATGGCACATGCCTGGGGTCCCAGCTACTCAGGAGGCTGAGGCAGGAGGATTGCTTGAGCCTGGGAGGTTGAGGCAGCAGTAACCCATGATTATGCTCCAGCCAGGGCGACAGAGTGAGACCCTGTCTCAAAACATAACAGAATTATCAGGGTCTCAGGTCTGCACTTAAAGGTCCATGGGGCGACCTGCACAACAAACTGAACTAGAAGTGATAGGCACAGGGTGATAAACATAGTCTTGAAGATGTCATTTGGCTTGGTGAGATTCGACTCAAGACTGGAAGATAATGAGTCTGAGGAATTGCTGGCTGGGGGAGGGCTAAGCTGCCTGTAAAAGGGAGGAAGACTAGAAAATATTTGTCAACACCAGAGACTCCTAGGCTGGGTGGGGGATGTGGACACTGTTTTGATGTAAATAAAAACTTTGGCACCCAAATGAGGTGAATGGTGGTGACTGGGAACTGCACCTGGTTGGATGTCAGTGCAGAGTTGCATTTACCTAAAAGAGCAGTTAGCAATTTCTTGATGTGTCCTGCTGAATGTTTCATCTTGTGAAGGGAAGGAGAAGAACCTATAGAGGGCTGGGCGAGGTGGCTCACGCCTGTAATCCCAACACTTTGGGAGCCTGAGGCAGGAAATTGCTTGAACCTAGGAGTCCAAGATGAGCCTAGGCAACATAGTGAGACCGCATCTTTATTACATTAAAAAAAAAAAAAAAAAAAAAAAAAAAGCCTGTGGAAGGAATGTATCTGGCCAAGATGATAGGGTGCTAGACCCAGTTCATTGTAAGAGAGTTTGGTTGCTGTACCTAAAATTTTCTGGAAGGATTGGAAAATAGAGAAGCAAAACAACTGGGGAAAGAATGGGCAGTTATAGTTATTCTGCTGGTTAGAGCAAATTACTGTTAACGTTTTCTTTGTTGATCTGTGGTATTTACAGATTTAACTATGTAACTCATAAGAGTTGGATCCTGAAGACTTTGTGTGTAAGTTGCACATGTCAGCATCTGGGAGGGATGCCAGGGAGAGTATACTGTCCTTCCCTACCCAGGCTGTATCTCTTTACGTGTGTTAAAGAGGAATTAATTAATTATTAAGGTAATAAATATGTAAGAGATGCCTGGGGCAATCCCCAGGAGAGACTAACTGTGGAATCCCTGGAAATAATGGATCAGTTAGGAACCCAGCCTTATGCAGGTAGAAGTGAATAATTATGCTGGGTAATAACTCATCTGTACCTCCTTCACTCCTGTTCTTTTTCGGCTGGGTTCCTGGTGAGGACAAATGCTGCAAATAGCTCCTGTCCAACCACAAGTTCCTGCATTCTAATGAGTTCTTCTTCCTTCTTAACATTTTTGAAATCTGGATGTGTTTTACGAAACATTATAAATGTAATGTTATTGTCCCTTGGAAAATTGCAAGGGACAATAAAATTGCAAGGAACAATTGCAAAGTGGCTTGTCTTCCAAGCACCTGTCATAGGATCAAAGAAATGTAGGTTGGATGTGTGTGCTTGTGTTAAAAAAAGAAATTAGGAAATTAAATAGTTTTAAGTGTCTTTTCCACTTGTGAAATTTTCCCATTCATCAACTATACTTTGAAAAATGTTTAACAGCTGTGTAATATTCTATCCTAAAGCTCTAATAGTTTATTTCACTACTCCGAGGGATAATTTTTTAGAGGCAGGAATGAAATGTTGGAATTGGAATCTCTTGAAACCTCTCCTGCCTGTGTGTAGGGGTCGGGGAGGACAGATGAACAGCTTAGCAGATGCAAATAGGAGGAGCTCCAGTCACCTATTGATACTGGAACTGGCCAGCCTTTAAATAAAGCCTCTTCCAAGCAGTCTATAATTTTGATGTCTATGGTCATTTTCCTTTCGTTGAAAACATAGATTAAACAAAAGTTACATCAGAATTGGTATTGGCTTAGTGTTGCTATTTTGAGAAGAGGCAGTACAGGTGTTAGACTTGTAAATATCATTCTCAAGTGACTATCACCTGACCCAAATTACCAAAAGTATCTCATTGTTTGATGCTAAAAACATAAACACGAATTATGTTCCACAATTGTAGAAACTACTCGTGGAAACAATATGAGGTGATTTGCTTATAATGAATTAATCTTTCTTTTTTTGAGACAGTCTTGCTCTGTCCAGGCTGGAGTGCAGTGGCACGATCTCAGCTCACTGCAACATCCGCCTCCCAGGTTCAGGGGATTCTTGTGCCTCAGCCACCCAAGTAGCTGGGATTATAGGCACCTGCCACTATGCCCAGCTAATTTTTGTATTTTTAGTAGTGACAAGGTTTCACCATGTTGGCCAGGCTTGTCTTGAACGCCTGACCTCAAACCCGACTCGGCCTCCCAAAGTGCTGGGATTACAGGCGTGAGCCACCACACCTGGTGAATTAATACTTTTCTTTGTTCTAAACCTGGGCTTGTTAGAGGAAAGAACAGGTCCTAACCCTACTTTTTTCATTCAAATTAACAATAGTGAAGATTTTTTTTTTTTTTTAACAATAGTGAAGATTTAAAAGTGGCTAGTGTTATAAAGAGTAAAGTATATCTGTAATTGTTGACCTGTGAGGATATCTGATTTTGACTGAGTAAAGGAAGCAAATTGGCCGGGCATGGCGGCGCATGCCTGTAATCCCAGCACTTTGGGAGGCTGAAGTGGCCAGATCAGTTGAGGTTAGGAGTTTGAGACCAGCCTGACCAACATGGCGAAACCCCATCTCTACAAAAAAAATACAAAAATTAGCCAGGCAAGGTGGTGCCTGCCTGTCATACCAGCTACTCGGGAGGCTGAGGCAGGAGAATCGCTTGAACCCAGGAGATGCAGGCTGCAGTGAGCTGCAATCGCGCCATTACACACCAGCCTGGGCGACAGAGCAGGACTCAATCTCAAAAAACAAACAAACAAACAACAACAAAAAAACAAGTTGTAGAAAATAAGTGTAGTATTTGTTTCTTTAGCAAGTATTTGAGCACCTTCTGAGAGCCAGACACCTTGCTGGAGATACACATAAACACCACGCCCCGCCATCCCTAACAGCTCTGCATAGGGAGAGTTCTGGAAGTTGGTATCTCTTGAGAGCGGAGGTGGGGACAGTGAGGTGAGGGACGTTAACTTTGTGCTTTATGTTCTTTTTTTTTTTTTTTTTTTGAGACGGAGTCTCGCTCTGCTGCCCAGGCTGGAGTGCAGTGGCCGGATCTCAGCTCACTGCAAGCTCTGCGTCCCGGGTTTACGCCATTCTCCTGCCTCAGCCTCCTGAGTAGCTGGAACTACAGGCGCCCGCCACGTCGCCCGGCTAGTTTTTTGTATTTTTTACTAGAGACGGGGTTTCACCGTGTTAGCCAGGATGGTCTCGATCTCCTGACCTCGTGATCCCCCCGTCTCGGCCTCCCAAAGTGCTGGGATTACAGGCTTGAGCCACCGCGCCCGGCCAGTGCTTTATGTTCTTGATCCCTGCCCTGCCCCTGCCACCCCAGGTTGGCATCATATAGTGATTACTGTGTGGACTGCCAGGGTTCAAGTTTGGATCCTGGTGCTACAACTGCTGACTGCAAGTTAACTTGCCCTCACTGCATGCTGCGCAGACAGCAGCACCTGCCTCAGGGTGGTTGTGAGGACTGCAGGTTATGATAGACCTGCAGTACTTTGGGCACTACCTGGCTCTATTGTAAGTGCCCAGTAATCATTAGCTATTATTATTACATTATACAGTGGAAAGAGTTAGAGACATGGTGGGGGTGCCTGCTGGACCGGGTGTTCCAGAGGTAATGGACTTCTGAAGTGCTGCTAACCAACAGGGGTTGTCGCTGTGTCCTCTTCTAGGTATTTGAGAGACAGCTACAGCTGGCTGTGTCTCTAAAGAAGCCCTTGGTGATCCACTGCCGAGAAGCTGACGAAGATCTGCTAGACATCATGAAAAAGTTTGTGCCTCCTGACTACAAGATCCATAGGTTAGAAGACTGGAACTTCAGCGGGCAAATGAAAGAAACACTTCCCTCCGTCTAGGACGTTAATTGGAAAGCTGAGAAGTTGATGAGGACAGCAATGATCGTATTCTGTCATTATACACTATCTATTCTTTTTTTTTCCCCCGAGACGGAGTCTCACCCTGTCGCCCAGGCTGGAGTGTAGTAGTGCAATTTCGGCTCACTGCAATTTCTGCCTCCCGGGTTCAAGCAATTCTCCTGCCTCAGTCTCCTGAGTAGCTGGGATTACCGGCACATGCCACCACGCCCAGCTAATTTTTGTATTTTTAGTAGACGTAGGGTTTTGCTATGTTGGCCAGGCTGGTCTTGAACTCCTGACCTCATGATCTGCCTGCCTCGGCCTCCCAAAGTGCTGGGATTATAGGCATGAGCCTCCGTGCCCGGCCTATACACTGTCTTTTCTAAAGAATTAACTATTAGGTTAAACCACTTGAAATGTATCATATTTGACCTTTTTTTTTTTTCTCACGAAATAGTAACTTCATATGGTTTGAACTAATAACTCTAAATCACCAGTGAGCACAAGGGACCTTTCGTGCCCTCCTCCTGGGGATGGGTGGAAATGGAGTCTCAGTTCTCAGCCGTGAGGACTGCTCATCTTGAGAGGTTGCTGTGGGGTTTGGTGACAGCACACAGAGCATCTTAGGGTACTTGAAAGGACATTTTCTTTCCTATTTTGAATTTGAAAGCTCCTTTCCCCCCAGTTATGAAAATCAATGTCGTATTTTATCAGAATGGCATCTCGGGGTTCTTCAGTTCGGTTTGGTGAACTCTCTGAACTTAAGAACTCCTGCCACGTGTAGATACTGGGCATTGGCTTGCCTCTTGGGACATCTGGAGGTGCTGCCAGGAGACAGGTTGGATGGTGGCTTCTGCCTACATAGTGTGTGGGACTGGGTGGTCATAGGTGCTGCGGGAGCCAGAGCAGGGGCCCATGATCATAGCCCAACCAGAAGACTCAGGAGGTGATGCCTGGCCAGCTCCTTAAAGATGGTTGAGAGGGGTTGGCTGAATAACAAGGACTCTAGCACCCAAACTGGGTCTTGTCAGATGGCAGAAAAAGGGGTATGGGGGTGTCATGGCCTTTGGGCACCTAAGCAGAGTGAGTGAAGCCTCTGGCCCCCAGCTGGGCACACACCAATGATGAAGCAGTCAGTTGGCTTTTCTGGTTGGTTGGTTTTTCATTGCTGCATTTTGGGCTAACTTTGAAGGAAATGTAATGGTGGCTGGTAGGCTAGGGCTAAGCTGACCCAACGAGGTGGTATTGCAGGAGGAGGCCCTGAATTTCCAGATTGGTAACTATATATATATGGCACCAAAAACGTGAGTAGATATCAGATTAAGAGAAGAAAATTCACCTGTAGTTCGACTCCCCAATGTTTTGTTAGGTTTTCTTTCAGTTCGTTTGACTACATGGGCATATCTTTTATATGCTGTCGTTGTCATCATAGGGGCCACAGTTCTTGATTTTGCTCCTCTTCAGTGCTAGGAGCATTTCCTATCCCAGTGTGTTCTCTGTGGTGGTCATCTCAGGTGACTGCAGAGCATTCTGCGGTGTGTGTGGTGATCTCTGAGTGATTTCTGATCACTTACCAAGTGCCATCTCAGGGCTTCCTGTGTTGGAGCCGGCCCTTGTCTGTGTTTACTGTGGGGTCCTTCCCTAGGATGCAGTCTTCCCGTTTCTGGGAATCATTGAAAAGGGGTGATGGGTCTAGTGGGAGCTGGGGGCTGCTACAGAGGGGACTGCGAGCAGCCCTGATGTGGAGTTCTGTCCCCAGGCATTGCTTCACCGGCAGCTACCCGGTCATCGAGCCCCTACTGAAGTACTTTCCCAACATGTCTGTGGGCTTCACGGCAGTGCTGACGTACTCCTCCGCCTGGGAGGCCCGGGAAGCCCTGAGGCAGATCCCACTGGAGAGAATCATCGTAGAAACGGATGCTCCCTATTTCCTCCCTCGCCAGGTAAGGGGGTCTTCAGGCTGAGGGGAGGCACCGGAGGGAGAGGGTGGGGAAGTGGGTGGTCACCCTTAGAAGGTTGGCAGGGCCAGAGCCCCAGTGACTTCCACGTCCCATCCTGGGCTGTGTAGATGCCTCCTTGCTGTTACTCTGCAGAACCAAAAGTCTAGGGGGCTGAGAAGCTGAAGGGTAACCACTCTCTTCCAGGCAGTGCAAAGCCCTACCCTGTAGAGGGTAGTCCAAGGAAGCGTGGGACCCTGCTCACCCAGAGCCCCCATGACTAGGACTCTCCCTGCACCTGCAGGTAACGGGGTCTCTACAGGGCAGCCCCAAAGAGGTCCTTGCTGGGGAAGGGACAGGGAGGGAGTTCTAGATTATGACTGTGCACAAATGGCACAATGATGTTATGACCACTTGATGTCTTCCAGGTTCCCAAAAGCCTTTGCCAGTATGCCCACCCGGGCCTGGCCTTGCATACGGTCCGAGAGATTGCCAGGGTCAAAGATCAGCCACTCTCCCGCACCTTGGCTGCCTTGCGTGAGAACACCAGTCGCCTCTACAGTCTTTAAGCAGAGAAGGTACAGTCCTCAGGAGTTTCCTAGAAAAGGTCATAAAACTCACATTTTGTGTTTTTTAAAAACTAGGACAAACAAGTCTTTTGTTGCATTTTATTAATGTAAAGAATATAAACATAGTATGAGCATTAAGCCTGATTTGTTTTGAGTGACATGATTTGGAACCTTCTTCCTTTTCTCTTCCACCCTCCAGGGCGACCAGCAGCCTGACAGAACACAGGCTGGCTTGAAGTCTGTGTCTCAGATCGAGGATGTGTTTGGAGAACTGATTGGAACACAGAAAACCAGGACAGGATGTTTAACTCGAAGCGGGTCATAAGGCTTCAGCTTGTGGGTGGGGTGGGGTGGGTGTGGAATGAGGGGTATGGGGACTGCCTGTAATAGCACTGGGGTTTTGCCTCCCAGCCAAAATGCTCCAGGGTAGGCAGCAAAGAAGAGTGTGATATGAGGGTACAGTGAGTTTGGCAGTCCAAATTCTGTTCTCTGCAGCCTGTGTTTTTGAGCAGTTTGTGAATAAAGTCACCCGCCTACTCGTCTAAGCACATGTGGGTGTGTAACTCAGTTCCTGGTTCTCAGTTCTAAAAACAGACTCCCAACTGGGAAAACCTTTTGGGGGAAATTAACTGGAGACCTATCTCAGAGGTTTATTTGCTTGCAACCAGTAAAGTCGTTTTCTTTCCTTCCCTGGATAACTCTTCAATTGGACTGTCACTGTTCTGGTGTCAACTCCAGCGTCAGCACAGGCAGAGGGCCTTCAACTGCTGGTCTCATTGGTTTCACTGCCATTGATATGGGGTGTGCAGAGGAGCGCTCATTGTTCATGATGGAGATCCAGGACAGACTGGGGGACTCCAGGAAGAGGCCTTCTTGGGGAAGAGGACCCCAAAGGAGGTACTTCCTACTCACTGATGCCCTCAGGGCTGCTGTGTGGGTGTGTTAAGCTGATAAGATTCAGTTTGCGGCAGAAACTACCTGCTAGTCTTGTGTCAGGGGTTCCCAGCTTCCTTTTGTTTCACTTTTGCCTCTTTCTCTGGAACATTTGACCAAAATAATCCTCATTTCATCTTGCGTAACAGTCCCTTGTGTGCCCTGCCCAGGTTGAGAGGTGAATCAATGTAGTTCTCTGAAGCTCTGCAGGGCAGCTCAGCCATGTTATATTGTCTATGCAGAATAAGCAGGCCTGGTGTCCGCAAATGTAGCAGTCCCTCTCCCCCTTCTCCTGGGTGCCCCCTTGCCTTTGCCTCTCCTGTGTCCTGTCTTTCTGTGTTTTAAAAGTCAGAGCCTCTCCTTCACCTTTTGAGCAACTGAGTCATCTCAAGTCCTGAGCTCTGCTCTGCTGCCTGCTGGTGCCTTGTAAAGGTATATTCGTTACAGGCCCTAGAGGTTCTAATGGTCCAGGGTTAAGTGAGAGGAGACTGTATTTTGTTTCAAAGGATCCTTCACCCTGATCTCCTGCAGTGAGGTGGATAGGTCACCTGGAGTCCCTCGTCTGTGTTCTTGGAGGCTTAAATTGTAAAATACGTCCCTTATGGAATCCTAAATTCCTCTAGGTGTTTTTGGAAGGCACATTTGAGCCTCGTGAGCTAAAATGGAATGGATTTAATATTTCCTATCTGGTATTTCCGTCTTGCCCCTGGTACACAAGTCACTGGCCTGGAACTCAGCCTTGATTCACTGTCTGTCTTCATGGATCAGCTGTGCCGTTATGTTGTCTGTGCTACAGATTTGCCCATGTGGGAAGTCGGGGTGGGACCTGATCTCCTACTTGGAAGATTTGGGGACTGTTGAGTATATCAAAGTGCTTTATTGTCACCAAGTGAACTGCAGCACAACCATCTCCTCTCCACAAGCCCTGAAGTCAGTACTGCCTGCAGGTGAAACCAACCAGCCCTGTGTTAGAGGAGGAAAAGCGATGATGACGTGGAAGTCTCCAAGCCTGTGCCATCCACCTGCCAAGGAAAAGCACAAGGTGCTATCTACTTTTCTCTCTAGGATTTAGATGATCATTTATGTGCTGTTACATAGTGAAACCTCACCTGTGTGGGCGTGAAAGTTGGTTGGCATTGTTTTGATTCAGCTTTTTGGATGGCTGATTGTTTTCACTGTGCTGCGGGAATGCCTGTTTTTTTTCCCCTCTTTGGCCATCTTTTTCTGAAAATAAAGCGATGGATCCTCCAGCCAACCCAGTCTCTCTGTGTTTGTGTAGACTTACCTGAGTGATGCAATGGTTTAATCTGGTTGTTGGCCAGCTTTGTAACCCAAGAATCCAGATAGCTGGAGACTTTCTTGAGTATCCATGTGGCTCTCTGTAAAATTAAACTGCATATAAGAATTCTTAAAGTTTGCCCAGGCATGGTGGCTCACTTCTGTAATCCCAGCACTTTGGGAGGCCAGGGTGGGCAGATCACTTGAGGTTAGGAGTTCGAGACCAGGCTGGCCAACACGGTGAAACCCTATCTCTACTAAAAATACAAAAATATAGCTGAGTGGGGTGGCACGCGCTTGTAGTCCCAGCTATTCGGGAGGCTTAAGCAGGAGAGTCACTTGAACCTAGGAGGCAGAGGTTGCA
The DNA here is from genome assembly GCF_001698545.2 of Rhinopithecus bieti. Lineage (NCBI taxonomy): Eukaryota > Metazoa > Chordata > Mammalia > Primates > Cercopithecidae > Rhinopithecus > Rhinopithecus bieti. The sequence continues at coordinate 714,855 of NW_016813019.1, read as the reverse complement.
GTGAGCCAAGATCGCGCCACTGCACTCCAGCCTGGGTGACAGAGCGAGGCTCTTGTCTCTCCCCTCCCCCTGTCTTCCCCCCAAAAAAGATTTCTTTTTTTTTTTTT
>NW_016813019.1:710233-712917 GCF_001698545.2 Rhinopithecus bieti | reverse complement strand
TTTGTTTTTTTTTTTTTTTGGGACGGAGTCTCGCTCTGTCACCCAGGCTGGAGTGCAGTGGCGCAATCTCAGCTCACCGCAAGCTCTGCCTCCCGGGTTCATGCCGTTCTCCTGCCTCAGCCTCCCTAGTAGCTGGGACTACAGGCGCCCGCCACCACGCCTGGCTAATTTTTTTTTTGTATTTTTAGTAGAGACAGGATTTCACCGTGTTAGCCAGGATGGTCTCGATCTCCTGACCTTGTGATCCACCCACCTCAGTCTCCCAAAGTGCTGGGATTACAGGTGTGAGCCATGGCGTCCAGCCAAGAATTCTTAAAGTTCTACAGCCTTAGAGTGTTAAGTAATTTTACTGCCTGGGAACTCAGATGCACTGCCTCTTTCTAACCTATGTAGATACTTTCTTTTCTTTTCTTTTTTTTTTTGTTTCCAGCACAAGGCTGTAGGAGGAAGAAAAATCTAGTCCCTGGGGGTGTTGATGAATCAGTTGGATGGTGGGCGTTGGACTGAATTCCTGATTCCTCTGGGTAAACTCTGGAGGAAATTCTGTTTCATTACTTGCACTCAGCCCTCCTATTTTGTACTAAGGTATTCTTGAATACAGGTGCACTGGCCAAAAAGTAAACTTACACATAAAAAGGAAGGCTCTCTCGCAAGAATGCTGAACACCTTTGAAGTCTCTGTTGCTGCCTTGTCTTTCAGATACAGTCATCGATGATGTATCTTTGGCATTGTCCTGAACTTTGTCTCAGTTCGTTCACAGTCGAATGTGCAGCTGGCTTTCACTCAGTGATGGTCCTTGTGACTGTCTGTCCTTGACTTTTCTGGTGTTTCCATCTTTCTGTAGGAAACTTGGGACCGATACTCATCGTTTGCTCTCAGCACCTTCATTTTGCTTCATTCATTTTTGTAAAGTAAGGGTGAATGGCCACCGGAATGTACAGTGATTGAAGAAGCAAACTCTGTCAAAGATGGTGATTAGTGGCCAGCCAGTCCCTCTCAGGGTCACTGTATTAAAAAGTGCTCATTTGCCAGTGACATCTTTTTTTGGTTTTGGTTTTTTTTTTTGAGACTGAGTGTCACTCTCTCGCCCAGGCTGGAATGCAGTGGTCTGATCTTGGCTCACTGCAACCTCCGTCTCCCAGGTTCAAGTGATTCTCCTGCCTCAGCCTCCTGAGTAGCTGGGATTACAGGCGCCCACCAGCATGCCTGGCTAATTTTTTTTTAAATTTTAAGTAGTGATGAGGTTTTGCTGTGTTGGCCAGTTTGGCCTTGCACTCCTGATCTCAGGTGACCCACCCGCCTCGACCTCCCAAATGCCAGTGACATTTGAAAGTGGATTCAGATGAAGGTGGGTAGCTTAGTGGAGGCATCTCAACTCTTCTGTGTGCACTGTCTTAGGAGAATTTCTGAACACACACCTATAAGTGCACAAGAACTTAAATACATGTGCTGTTATGCTAATTATACACAAGGTAAAAGTGTTTTCACAAGGAGAATTTTTTTTTCTCCAGCAAATAGCTCGCTCACCCTAGGGGTACTTACACCCCACTTTAGAGACGATCAGTTATAGTGGTATCATTAAACGATGCATGAAGGAGTTGGTTTAAGAAAGCTGATACAGGAACATGTTTGAAATAATACATTTTCTCAAAGGTGTCCTCTAACCATTTTCTTTGATAAATTATATTTCTGCCTATTGTTGACTTGAAATTGTCCTCACCCTGCTACCACGTTCACCCAGTGTATTCTGAAGAAAAATGAATGAAAATGGAAACCTCTCTCATCCTAGGCAGTAGAGCGAGGCAAGCCGCACTGGCTGAGAGGCTGTGGAGCCAGATGAAAAAGCAGCACCTGAGCCCTCTGACGATGGACGTGAGTCGGCCACGTACTTGCTGTGTTTTGGGAAAGTTAACTTAATTTCTCTGAGCTTTAGTTTTCTCCCTCATAAGTAGGCTTGCTGTGAAAATGAAGTGAAATCACATTAATCTGCATGACTATTTAACATGGTGCCTGGTGCACATCAGGGGTGTGGCGGTAAGTGCCGGCTGCTCTAGTAATTGAACGCTTAGCTACGTGCCGGGCCCTGTGCCTAGCAGCTACGGCTCATGTGAGATCTCATGTTCAGTCTTGGCAGTAACCCAGCAAGGTAGGCATTTTACATGTGAGGAGCCTGAGAAATTCAGTCTTGGCCTGAATCATACAGCTGGTATCCAAATTCAGGTCCAAAACGAAAGCCCAGATCTTTGCACTACACCTTGTTGCCTGGCACAGGTGAGAGTGCCCAGTCCACGGTGGGGCGCAATATCTGTTTCTATTTGAATGACCCAGGCAAGCTAGTAATAATGCTTGTGATTCCTTTGAGAGAGAAGTAAGTTCTTGTCTTTGGTGAGGGAAGCCTCAGGTGACCAACATTTGTTCAGAGCCTGGTACCCATCCTCTCCCAAGCCCAATCAGTGGGTGCTTTCTCAAAAAGAAACCAGCTCCTGACCACTTTGGCCATTTTGGGCCTTCGCTCCTCTTCTCTAGCTATTGATAAGAGGGCTGTGGGCAGTTAGTGATAATCAAGGTCGTATCCCAACTAAGTGACAGAGCTGAGATGGTTAAGTTCCAGGACAAGTGTGTTGATCTCTGTACCCACTTGTGCCAGGTGCCTGGGGAGGTAGGGGCATGGTTGTCGGGGTGCA
>NW_016813019.1:691710-709904 GCF_001698545.2 Rhinopithecus bieti | reverse complement strand
TGAGCCACTGCACCTAGCCCAGAAGGGGCTTCTTTTTTTTTTTTTTTAATCCCCACATCTTTATACCCATGGCCTAACCAATATAAGTGAATTTCAATTTATCAATCAACAAGTCATATTTTAAAATTGAACTTTTGTTTACAGATACTTGTAGATTCACATGGAATTGTAAGAAGCTGTTTCCCATCAGCCATTTACTAAGTAGCCTGGGGATCTTGTTAAAATGCAGATCCAGATAGATTAGGGCTGGGGTGCTGCCCAAGATTCTGCATTTCTAAGAAGTTCCCGGATGATGGTGGTGTTCACAGACCACAGCTCCTATGTGAGGGAGAGCAGTTGGGTTTCTGTCTGTCTGCCACACCTGATCAGTGGTTAGTGCCTGAGTGTGGGGCGGCCAGAATTTTACTTGAGGAGACACTCGGCTCCTAGCACCCTCTGTGGTGCGGGTTTTCCAGAGTGCGGGCATTACCCCAACTGTCTCTGCAGACAGCTTCCTGCATGCTTCTCACAAGTGCTCAGATGGCTGAGTTGGCAAGTGGGTGGTGCTGCTCTTTGGGGCCGCCTTGTTCTTTGCCTTTCCCTCCCTTTAGTGATGTGTCCCATCCGTTGCCCACACTCAGTCCACACGTTTAGGCTAAGGTGGGCGTGACTGAGTGGCCTTTCCCCGGGAAGACCAGTGTCGTAACTGGAATTAAGTTGTGAAACATAAGAGTCAAGGCTCATGTCTGCTGTAAGCTGGAGTTGAGGGAATGTTTGGGGATCCCACCAGTTATCAGTAAGGGAACCATGGTGACAGCCAGCCTTGCCCACGTGAGGCATCTGCTTTGTCAGCCGTCTCAGTAGTGGAGAAGGGAGGAAGGAGAATGCAGCTCTTCAGCGCTGTCTAGCAGTGCCCAAGAGCCGCTGGGCACCTCACTTAACGTCTAACTTCAAATTCATTCTTGGGCATTCCTGTCTTCCTCTCCGATCTTGAATGGATGTTGGCTCCGATAATGTCATCCTGAAGTTTCTTTGTCCACACAGCCCTGGCTGGTTGTTAATAAGCTGTTAGTGCAGCCTTGCACTCAGGAAGCCCTGATGTGTAAAGGAACTGTCTTTTTTTTTTTTTTTTTTTGAGGCGGAGTCTCGCTCTGTCGCCCGGGCTGGAGTGCAGTGGCCTGATCTCAGCTCACTGCAAGCTCCGCCTCCCGGGTTTACGCCATTCTCCTGCCTCAGCCTCCCGAGTAGCTGGGACTACAGGCGCCCGCCACCTCGCCCGGCTAGTTTTGTATTTTAGTAGAGACGGGGTTTCACCGTGTTAGCCAGGATGGTCTCGATCTCCTGACCTCGTGATCCGCCCGTCTCGGCCTCCCAAAGTGCTGGGATTACAGGCTTGAGCCACCGCGCCCGGCCAAGGAACTGTCTTTGTTCTTCCTCTCTTCCCTTTCTCTTAGTCCCACTTTATCTCTCCTCTCTCTTCCTCTCCCTTCTCGTTTTCTCCCTCCCTCCTCCTCTTCCCCTTTCCCTCCTGCTCTCCCGCTTTCTCTCCTCCTCTAGGAAACCCAGTCTTAATTCCGCACAATGCGTGCACATACAGTAGCTTCTCTGCTTGAGTGAGCTGGTGTGGTTAGGTTTTCTAAGCATGCACATTGGCCTTACTACTTGTCCTTTTATTCCCTTCCCACAGACCGTAGACCAAGAATTATTTTCATTTTTATTATTTTGATTTTTTTAAAGTGAAATGTTAACTTTTCCTCTTTGAAATAAATTCCCATTTGGAACCTCAGCCTACAGTTTGAACATTTATTCACCTCCTGAGCTTGTACAACAGTCGTGGGAGTTGCGGCAGAAGCAAGTGAAAGACCAGATGAGCGCTTCTAAGCTTGGGAGGAAGAGAGAGGTGAGTAAGGCTTGTGGGCAATCACTTGTCAGCTGGGGCCTCTGGAAAGCAAGAGGTTGAGTCAGAATGCTGGGCATACTGTACTGCTAGTGTTTTTCTTCTATGGTGGTGACATTGCAGGTGGGATGTAATGGTGGGGGTTGCGGGGAAGCACTGGCCGTGGAGTCAAACTGTTGTGCCCTGGGTAAGTCACCTCAAAGCTGAGTCTTGGTTTCCTCGTTTGCACAGCGGGGTGAATGCTACCCCTGCTGTTCCCCAGGGGTGAAGGGTCACTGCCTTGGTGACGACAGTGCTTTGCAGATGTGCAGGTGTTTTCTGCCACCTCAATCAGTCAGGCGGTTTCTTTTTTTCTTTTACAAGAGGGGATTCAAAGCAAACCCTTTGCTTAACTCAGGAAGCTCTAATATTTGAAGGCACTGCTTAACAGCCTGCAGAACCTGTTCTGAGTACTACTTTGGCACCAATTCCTTTTTGTTTGTGGAGTAAAATTACGCAGTGAAGATGGTGTAACACCAAATAATTGTAGACTCCTGCAATAGGTAAAATAGCTCCATTTTACAGTTAAGGAAGCTGAGATTCAGCTGAGGCCCCAAAGCTAGCTAATGTACTAGTTCTTAGAACATTCTTTGAACACAAAGACTATGATGAACTCCCTTCTGAGCCACTCACAAATACTAGCCAACCACTCTCCTGCAGATCTTTGGGAAAGGGAAATTAGAAGTTCTTTTGGAGAGGCAGAGGTTGGGGAAAACTCTCGTCACCCACAGAGTGAATTCCCACGTGGGGCTGCAAGGAAATCAAGCAGCCCTGGTCCAGGCAGGACTCACCTTTGGCCTCTTCCCAGAGGATGTCCTGAAGAAACTTCCCCAGGGCCTGGCTGTGCTGCTGGTACTGAACCCCTGACAGCTTGATTCCAACATCAAAGGGGGCGTTGAACTAGGAGGCAGGGCAGGGAGGACCCAGGAGATGTCAGAGGTCATGCCCATCCCCATCCCAAAGGGGGTTCTGGGCTGTCTGCTCTCTCCTCAGGAGTGGAGAGGGAGAATGGCCTTTGGGCCCCAGCAGGGACTGCCGAGTGACACCTCAGCCAGATTCTCTTCCTTTCTCAGGGCCACAGCTCACCTTCCCATTCACCATCTGTCAGACAGTTACTTACCTTGCGGTCTCATGCCTCCCAGCCTTAGCCTCTAGGGAGATTGCTGATAAAAGCTGTGGTGGCCCCTGGTATGAGACTTTTTTCTCCTTTGCAGTTTTGAAGACAAACGGTTGAGTCACCAGTGGCAGCATTTCGGGTCCTGGCAGGGGGTCTGCCCGGCATTCTCAGCACTGGCCTGCTGGCCTTCTATTCCTTCCCTGCCCCCAGCTCTTTCTCCTTTCCCTCTTGTCTGTTTCTTCTCCTTTTTCTCCTTCCCTAGGCATTTTTTCCTCTCATATGCATAACCCTTTCTTTGATGCCTGGAAAATCAAAAGGAAGCTGATGTTTTCCTAGAAGGAGGCTCTGAACCAAGTCCTCCTTTCTGTGCCTCCATTTCTTCCCCTCTACAGGGAGAGCTCCCCATCTCTCCCGTTTTCCAGGCGTTCCTGAGATGATTTTCTAGAGCTCAAAGCTTTAAGTGGGAAGGAGCTCTGCTGCAGCCACATGGCTGACTTTCCTTGGGAGCAGAGATTGCCTCTGTTTGCCAGTGGCTGCCTCGGTGTCTGGCCATGTTGGGCGCTGTCTTGTCTGAGTCAGGGAAGGATCTTAGTGCTGGGTCATTTGTTCCTCACAGTAGAAGCCCAGGGAGTTGGAGGCCAAGGACTAGGAAGCAGGACTTTTAAACCCACCTGGCCCTGAAAACCACTTCAGTCCCATTCTCTTCCTCTGCGTCAGGCCAGGCATCCTCAGGGCCTCCCTGTGGGGTAGGCGCTACCACTGTACCCATTTTACAGGTGTGGACACAGGCGCAGAGAAGCTATTAACTAACCAATAGCTATGTGTTCCCTTTTCGAAATCTCCCTCCCCTTAACTCCACCATGAAGATGGACCCAGTGGGGAATGACATGATTGATTTTTTTTTTTTTTTGGTAAGGAAATTGGGGCCTTCCATTCCCTCTGGTAAATACTCATTTTTCTTCCACTGCTGAGGCAAATGCAGGGTGGCCCATCACCTGGCAGACATCTTAGTGAACAGGAGCAGTGGTCTGGGAGCCTGCTGGGCTGGCCTAACACCTGGCGCTGTGGTACAGGCAAGTGAGAGGTGTCATGGTGCTGGCTGGTGGTGGGGGCCAGCTTCCCTCTTGGCCTCAGTGGTCCATCTGTTCAATGGGAGTGGGACTTGGTCTCCAAAGTCTTCTACTCTGAAACTTGATTTTGGGAGGGAAACGTTTGCGGGGAGGTAGAGGGGCCTGAGATGAGAGACGTGGGTGGGACACTAGGTTGTGAGGGGTTTGGTAGTGGGGCGCTCCCGGGCTCTGCAGCCGCTCCTCTTCTGGTAGCCCCAACACCCCCCAGGCGTTTGACTTCTGGTTCCAGCCAAGGCAGCGTGGGTCACATGCTCTGAGTCTGGCTTTCACAGAAACTGCAAAGTTCCCGCTGTACCAACCCCACCTTGCATCATCAGCCACCAAGACCTCTTTCTCATCTGGGCTAATGTGCAGCTCCTCTGGCTGGGATGACCATGTGTGGAGCTGGCCGTCTCACCAGCAAAATATCCTGGTTTTGGCATAAGGATATGTAGCTCTTTCAAATGGGAATCTAGTGTATCCTATCGTGTAGAGGAAAGGTCTGAACACCACTAGGCACTGGTGAGGATGAGAGCGAGCAGGGGCTGGGGGAGCTTCCGACGGCTTTATTCCTCGACTGGAGAAGAGTATGGTGAACAGGCAGGCAGAGGCCAAGGCAGGCACATTTCACTCCTTCTCTGGAAGGAAGAGGCCTCCCCTGGGCCACTGTGTGCTGTCTCTGTTCATCAGACCAATGAAGAGGAAGAGGGCTTGGGGACTGGAATCAGCCCTGACCTTGCGTTGCATCTCTGCCACACTCCGCTGTGGTACATTGGGCAAGTGAGTTCCCCTCTGAACCGTTCCTCCGCTCTAAAGTGGGAATAATGCCAGCCCTGCTTACCTCACAGGTTGTCGTAGGGAGGAGGTAGGGCGGTTAGAGGTGAAGCTGGTATCCTCGGGCACAGTGTTTAATAACTGCCATTATTAAGTGCTACCTTGGGGGAATCCTGCCTTAGCCGCGAAATGGTGTCACCAACCAAATGCTTAGAAGAAACCATTCCCTGAACCTCAGCCACAGGAAGGTTATATAGACAACCCCGTAAAATCCTTTACTCCCTCCTCCTCTCCATCTCTGGGTTGTCTTAACTTTCTCCTTGCCCCCCACACGATTTGTCAGAGCAAATCGTCCAGACCTGCTCTCCTTGCCTCCAGGTGAGGTGAGTGAGTGCTGGAGCCTGGGCTGGCGCTGGCTCTCCCATCCGGGGTGCTATTTTGAAGCACTCCATCCCCCAGCTCAGGCCCTAGAAGCCCCTGAGTAAAACACGGTTTTCTGCAGAGAAACATCTTCAGTCTGGGCCTGCCGTTTATTTCTGGGTGTCTTTGCCTCTGGGCACTGTATTTTCTGTCCCCTTTGAGTCACCTGGAGGCTCTGGCACCCCCTCTCCTCTGCCCAGTCTCCCTCCATCCCTATTCTGTTGTAGCAAAGTTACTTCTCCCAGATGTTTTTCTCTTAATGGGCAAAGACCTCACAGAGCCCAGGGCAGAGCTCAGCTCCTGTGGTACTGGTTTTATAGTTCTGGGGAGCTTGTAGTTGGGACCCTGTTCACTGCCACCTGTCCCTGCCCTCCCTCTCCCGACCCCACCCTCGCCGCCACAGAAACATAAAACTGCAGAGGTACCAACCTGGATTTCCAGTTCATCCTCTGCCCCTTCTGCCTGATCTCCATCTTCTGGGCGGAGCCACCCTCCTAGAGCTCGAGGCTGCAGCTTGGCTGGTGGCTTCTTGGACTCTTTTCTCTGCTGGAAGGGGGAAATAGTCTCTTTAGGACCCCAAGCCCCCATGTCCTTCCAGAAGGAGTGAGGTCAGACCCAGTCCTTTGTGCTCTGGGAGAAGGCCGAAGCCCAGAGATTGTACCGCTGCTCCAGGTCACAGAGCTGGTTGCTAAGTGGCAGGGCTGGAACAAGAGACCCTAGTCAGCATTGGGGCTTTGTGGGAAGCTCTCACCTGGACTCTCTGGTGTTCAGGGCTCAGGAAGCTGGAGCCTGCCATGGCCAAGTCCAGCCAGAGCATGCTGAGGAGCAGGAGGCTGCAGACATTCCCTGGGGAGGGCATGGCCTCAGCTGGGTTGCAGACAGGTGGACCTGGGGGAGAGAGGGTCTCCAGGCAGCTGCCTCCCCTTCTCATGTGCCTCTGAGCTAGCTCAGGTAGGAGCCCAGCAAATGGCGTGAGGGGGCTTTACTATCTGGGGTCCTGACTGCTGTGTAGACAGGACCCCCCTCCACCTCCCAAGGTAGAAGAGAATGGATGTGTGTTCTCTTCTCCAAGGCTGTTCAGGGCAGAATGCCTGGCAGCAAGACTCGATAGGGGGCTGGGGGTCCTCCCCAGTGCCTTTTGTCCCAGGCTCTGAGGAGCTCGTGGCAAGTCTTTTCATGAGGAGTGAGGAAGCTGAACCAGCAAGGGCCCCAGGGGACTTAGTGGGGAGGGGGATTAGAGGCAGCTCCTAAACGAAGCCTTGTCTCTGAGCAGCCAGACAGACTCAGATTGTCCAACATCCCCTGTGTTTAGAGGGGACTCCTGAGGCCCAGAGAAGTTAAATGAACGGGCAGCAGTCACGGACAATAAACCTGTCAGCAAACATGCACGCAGAGAGTAGAGAGAGAGCCTACCTGCAATTCCTGGCGGAGGTGGTGCCTGGTGGCTGTCGGGTCCTTATATAGGAAGGCTGGTGTTTGTTTTAAACCAGCAACCCCATCTCAGAGGTGGCCTAGCTTCCGTGGGGCTGATGTACAACGTACATTCCTTGGGAACTAAAAATGTTCATGTCCTCTGGGTAGAAGTCAACAGTGGAGGTCAGATGCCCTGCGGGATTGCTGGGTTGGCGAGGGGTGAAGCATGTGCTCCAGCTGTCCCTGGAACACAGGGTGGCAGGGTGCCCCAAGTGGGCATGGCCCTGGTGGAGGAGGGAGGGAGGAGAGTGGCTCTGGGGTCTGGGTGCGGCTTTGTTGCTGTGTGACCTTAGCTTACTCGCCCTTTCTCCCTGTGTAAAATGAGGCTGTCGTCACTAGGAGAGCTCTGAGACCTCCCCAGTCCGGCGCCCTGTTGTTTCCCACGTGCTGTTGCTGCTCTGGCCTCTGTGAGCCCTGGGAGCCCGCGGGGAGCCAGGCTGGTGATCCTACACCTTCCCGAGGAGGAGAGTCCTACCTTCGGGTTGAGCAGACTGCTCCTGATCATCCTCTCCAGACAGCGGGTGTGGGGGTAACTTCAGCCAGTGGCTGCGCTTCCGTCCTTTCTGCCAGGTGCTGTGACATGACTGCCTGGCCTGGCGTTTTTTCTCATGGCAGTTTGCCTTGCCTTGCCTTCCCCCAGCAGCTCTGGTCCCTTTTAGCGGATGCCTCTCCTGAGAGGGAAGTGCATTGGACCTGGAGGTGGAAGGTCTGTGCTTAGTGCTTAGCACAGGGCTGGCTCCTCGCTCGTTGACTGGCCTTAGGCAGACCACAGATAATTCCCCTTACCCAGAGTCTTTGAGGGTGAAATGAGGCGATGGGGGAAAGGTGGCTTCTAACCTGTAAAACACCCTGCAGATGACAGCGGTGTCATACCAGGCCCATAGGACTTCCCAGCACAGGCCGAGGCCACTGCCTCATTTCCCTTGGTCCCAGGAATTTCTTCCCTTCTCGGGTGCTTCATCCAACTGGTCCCTGGCAGGAACCCCTAAGGGCCAATGAGTTGTCTGCAGAGAAGTTCTAGCAGTTCAGGAGAGGAGCTCACCTTAGGCTGGGGCTTGTCACAGGGATGTTAGCAAAGGCTCCAGGAAAGAGGCCTGGGGAACTTGGGGCAGGGCTTTGAAGGCAGGGCTTTGCGACAAGCAGAGGGGAGGTGAAGGCGTGGGTAGAGTACGTCAGTACAGCAAGGAGAAGGCTGGATGGCTTGGAGGAGGATGGCGATGGGGTCATAACAAAAACATTAGAAGGTGTTTGGGGCCAGGTGATGGATGCCTTGGGAGCTGCTAGCCCAGTAAGTTTGGGCTCTTTTTGCAGGAGGGCAGCCACCGAGGATTCTTGAGGAGAGAGACCATAGTATGAATGAAAGAGCTGGAAAGACGAATTTAAGGCACTGGGAGGCTGAATCCTTTATTTTGCTGGAAGAAAAACTGAATGCCAGAAGGGCCGCACTTTGCCCAAAGCTCTACAGCCATCAGGGGCAATGCTGGGACTCCCCCATGGATCTCTTGGCTCCTAATACAGTGCTCTTTCTGATACGCCATCTGGCTCCGTAATGAACGTGGTGTTCCAGGAAAATCAGTCTGCGCTGAACAGGATGGAATTGGGGCAGGATGTCCAGTGAGGAGGACATTGAGGCAGCAGAGCAAATGATTGCCAAATGACCACCTATCCTACTTAAAAGATCAACCTCGGGGTGGATTGGAGCTTTCTTTTTTCTTTTTTTTTTTTTGAGATGGAGTCTCGCTCTGTCGCCCAGGCTGGAGTGCAGTGGCGCGATCTTGGCTCACTGTGAGCTCCACCTCCCGGGTTCACACCATTCTCCTGCCTCAGCCTCCCAAGTAGCTGGGACTATAGGCGCCCGCCACCACGCCTGGCTCATTTTTTGTATTTTTAGTAGAGATAGGGTTTCACCATGTTAGCCAGGATGGTCTCGATCTCCTGACCTCGTGGTCCACCCACCTCGGCCTCCCAAAGTGCTGGGATTACAGACATGAGCCACCGCGCCCAGCCTGGATTGGAGCTTTCTAGAGTCTTGGGACAGCAGAAGCACAGACCAGGTTGGACTGAATCTTTAAGTGGGACATGAGGGACAAAGTACCTCCTGTTGGTAAACATCTCACCACCAGCCCACTGTGGTGGCTAAAATCCCACCTTTAGTCCCAGCAACGTGTGAGCATGTCACCAGGAGGTCTTCACAGGCCTGTCTGCCACCTGAGTGTAGACATCTTTTGGTCCTGGAGCCCAGAGAGGCTGAATGTGGAGAGGGTAGAGAGAGGCCTGTAGTCCTCAGAGAAGACTTGCAGCTTTTTCAGAGCCACCAACTCCATAAAAAAAAAAAAAAAAATCTCCAAACAGAAAACCCCTAACTATGGTGACCAGGTATCTCCTGAGACATGAAGCCTCCGCTTACCTGGACCCTGGAGGCCTCTCCAGGCAGAGCTGCCAGTGTTGATCCTAGATAAGACCACCAGCAAGTAAACACCCACTGCGCAAAGCTGTGTTATCTTTGGGGAACTGAAATGCCCCCTGGGAGTTGGAAACTCCCCTAGCCACATACCACAGAGTCGAGGAAGGAACAGCTGATGGACAGAAGAACCATGGCGGGAGGAGGCACCCGGAAGCTACCTCACGGTCCTCTTAGTTACGGAATGGAGGAGAGATGCTGGCTGGAGGACACAGCAAATGTGAACGAGAGGAGCTTGGAGGAAGCCCGAGTGACCTGGAGGGGACTGACTGACCTTCCTCATTCTTTCCAAGTGTGAATAATAACCAAGCCCAGTTTGTCAACTCCTTGAGGGTGAGGACAAAGCCCCGTTCTCCTTTTTGGAACTTGGTGGGGGCTCAGGAAGCAGGTTCTGTCCTGTCGGTGGCTTTCCTTTCTGTTGTGGGTCTCTTGAGGGCCTGCCTTCATGAAGGCACATGATTGACTCATCATTTGTGAATTGATTGCTATATGTAAAGGGCATCTGAGACCAAATTATCTTCATATACTTTTCATTATAATTTTATTTGTACTGATAATTAGTTGGTTTAGCAAGCTCTTTTTTCATAGATTTGGCTAAACTTCAGTCTGAAAGAGGCAGATTCTGGGGTTCTAGAAAGAGATTTTATTCTTTGATATAGGGCCATTTGGTGGGGTTTCTTTTTGTCCTAGTTGTAGCTTCCATAATTTCTAGATTCACATTTTCCAGTAGAAATATACAGGCATACCTCGGAGGCATTACAGCTTTGGTTCCAGACTACAATGAAGTGAGTCACACGAATTTTGTTGGTTTCCCCGTGAATATAAAACTTATGCTGATACCATACTGTAGTCTAAGAGTGCAACAGCATATGTCTAAATGAATATACATATATATTTTTTTGAGACAGGGTCTTGCTCTGTCACCCAGGCTGGAGTGTAGTAGCCTATCATGGCACACTGCAGCCTCCACCTCCCTGGACTCAGATGATCCTCCCACCTCAGCCTCCCAAGTAGCTGGGACTACAGGTGCACATCACCACACCTGGTTAATTTTTGTATTTTTTGTAGAGACAGAGTCTTGACATGTTGCCCAGGCTGGTCTTGAACTCCTGGCTTAAGTGATCTGCTGGACTTTGCCTCCCAAAGTGCTGGGATTACAGGTGTGTAGTCTTTGAAATCCAGTATGTGTTCTTACAGTGCATTTCAATTTGGACTAGCCATGTTTCCAATGCTCAGCAGCCACATGGGGCTCATTCTAGGTAGGTGGCCATCGCTCTTAAATCCTCCGTAACCTTAGCCACGCTCTCTCATCCCTCCTCTTCGCCAAGCTCTGCCTCTCTCACTGGGGCTTCCCTAGCCTCCGGCCATCTTGGGGCCAAAGCTCTAACACTTTGCCTCTCATGTGTCTTCAAGCTGTTCCCTTCCAATGGCTTCTGATTTCTGCCTTAAAATACACCGAGGTTCCTAATCCTGAAAACGTCTGTTGTGCACCGATCCCACCCTCCCCTCATGTTACCATCTCCATTTCCTTTCCCTTTCCTTGTGTCCTCTTCTTTACTGTGTCCCGGCCCCTCAAAACTCGAACTTGACTCTCATCCCCACCGCTGTACTGAAACTGTTCTCTCAGCGTTGTTTGCTGGTCATCCAGCCTTTTAGTCTATGGACTGCCAAGAGCCATAGGACCTCAGGGTGGGACGTGGCCTGGAGGGCCATCTAATCTCAATTTCCAGATACAGACCTGTGTTGGGTTGTGTTGGATTCATGAGGAAAGCTTCATAGGTTTTATGCATGTTTATAAGACTCCATCCTTGGATTCTGATCCAGTAAGTCTGGTGTGGGGGCCCCAGAATCTGTTTCAAGTATCTCAGGTAATTTTGATTATAAATTACCAAGTATCCCAGGTAAATTTTGATTATAAATGCTTGCATCCAGCAGAAAATTTAAACATATGGAAGATGAAATCTTTCTCTCTGAATACCCCAATTCAGTTTCCACTAATGTGAATATCTTATATAACCATAATACATTTATGAAAATTAAAACACCAATGTTTGCACATTACTGTTAATCTCCAGACTATTTGTAAGTCACCAGTTTTTCCATTGTCCCATCTGTTCTTCCTTTTCTTTCCCTTATCATAACCACTTTTAGAGGGTTTTGAATGGTATCATTTTGTCTTCACCGTCAGCTTATTACTATACTGTGCTGTTGTATTCTTTGAGTGGTTGCTCTAGGATTTACAAATATGACATCAGTATATTGCAGAATACCTTCAACAACTACGATATCCTTTCACAGGTAGTGTAAGAACTGTAGCACAGAATACTTTAATTTCCCCACTTCTATTCTTTGTGATATTATTGTCACACGTTTTATTTTTACATAAGCTATGAGCCCCACAATGCATGTGAAATAGCCAATGTTTTTAGAGAGATTAAAGAAATTAAGAAAAAGTCTTATGAACTCGGGTATTTACTATCGTGTTGCTCCTTATTCCTTAGTGCAGATTCATTTTTCTTTTCTTTTTTATTTGAGACAGGGCCTCACTCTGTGTCACCTGGGGTGGAGTGCAGTGGTGTGATCTCAACTCACTGCAGCCTCTGCCTTCTGGGCTCAACTGATCCTCCCACCTCAGCCTGTAAGGGGATATCTGTAAAGGGATATTGGAGTTGTTGAAGGTATTTGCAATATGTTGAAGTCATATTTGTTTTTTTTTTTTTTTGAGATGGAGTTTTGCTCTGTTGTCCAGGTTGGAGTGCAGTGGCGTGATCTTGGCTCACTGCAACCTCTACTTCCTGGGTTCAAGCAATTCTCCTGCCTCAGCCTCCCGAGTAGCTGGGACTACAGGCATGCGTGACCACACCCAGCTAATTTTTGTATTTTTAGTAGAGATGGGGTTTTGCCATGTTCTCCAGGCTGGTCTTGAACTCCTGACCTCAAGTGATCCACCTGCCTAGGTCTCCCAAAGTGCTGGGATCACAGGCGTGAGCCACCGTGTTGGGCCTGAAGTCATGTTTGTAAACCCTAATTTTTGTATTTTTTTGTAGAGACAGGGTCTCACCATGTTGGTCAGGCTCGTCTCATACTCCTGGGCTCAAGCAATCCTGTTGCCTCAGCATCCCAAAGTGCTGGGATTACAGGTGTGAGCCACTGCACCCAGCCCGTTTTTCCTTCTGCCTGAAGGAAACTTCTTTGACATTTCTTGTATTGGCAGCTCTGCTGGTGATTAATTCTTTCAGCTTTTATTTGAAAGAGTCTGTTTTAAAAAAATACGTATTTTCAGTAGGTATAGAATTTGAGACTGATGGGGTTTTTTTTTTTTTAATTGTTTCAGTACTTTAAAGATGTTAATTTTCTTATGGTTTGCCTACTTTCTGATGAGAAGTTGGCTGCTGCTCCTTTGTTTTTTTGAGACAGAGTCTTGCTCTGTCACCCAGGCTGGGGTGCAGTGGCACAATTTCGGCTCACTGCAACCTCTACCTCCCAGGTTCAAGCAATTCTCCTGCCTCAGCCTCCTGAGTAGCTGGGATTACAAGCGCCCGCCACTGCTCCTGGCTAATTTTAGTAGGGATGGAGTTTCACCATCTTGGTCAGGCTGGTCTCGGACTCCTGACCTCGTGATCCACCCACCTCAGCCTTCCAAAGTGTTGGGATTATAGGCGTGAGCCACCGTGCCTGGCCTGCTGCCACTCTTATATTTGTTGTTCTGTGTGGAATGTCTCTTTTTTTCTGGTTGCTGGGAACATGGGCTATTCCCATCCCTATGTGAGCTCCAGCTGCTTGGTCTATTGGTTTCACCCTTCATATATGAAGGTTAGTACTTGGCCAAAGACTCCAGGAGACCCGTCAGCTCTCAGGAGCTTGCTCTGTGCAGCTCCCTCCTCTCGTCCTCCTCTGCCTTCAGTTCTGCCTTGGTCTTTCTTGTTTGTTTGTTTTTGAGTTGGGACCTTGCTCTTTCGCCCAGGCCAGAGTGCAGTGGCATAATCTCTGCTCTCTGCAACCTCCGCCTCCCTGATTCAAGCAATTCTCCTGCCTCAGCCTCCTGAGTAACTGGGATTACAGGGGTGCACCACCACACCCGGCCAGGTTTTGTATTTTTAGTAGAGACAGGGTTTCACCATGTTAGCCAGGCTGGTCTCGAACTCTTAACCTCAGGTGATCTGCCCGCCTCGGCCTCCCAAAGTGCTGGGATTACAGGTGTGAGCCACGCGCCCGGCCTGCCTTGGTCTTCCTGAACTCTGACTTCCGTCTCTTCAAGTCCCAGAGACTACTACACTCTGGAGTCTCTTTACCTTTTGGCCCAGAAACTGCTTCTGGGTAGTAATCTGGGGCATTTGTTGTGCTTACCTGTTTCCCTTTTCCCAAACACTGCCTGTTGTCCTATGTCTGAAAGCAGTAGTTGTTTCATATATTTTTCTTGATTTCGTAGTTGTTTATAGCGTGAGGGAAATTCTTATTTATTATTAAAGAGACAGGCTCTTGCTGTGTTGCCCAGGCTGATCTCAAACTCCTGGGCTCAAGAGATCCTCCTCCTTCAACCTTCCAAAGTGCTGGCCACTGCACCCAGCCAAGGAAATTTTTTTTTTTTTTTTTTTTTTTTTGAGACAAAGTCTCGCTCTGTTACTCAGGCTGGAGTGCAGTGGTGCAATCTTGGCTCACTGCAACCTCCGCCTCCTGGGCTCAAACGATTCTTGTGCCTCAGCCTCCCGAGTAGCTGGGACTGCAGGCCCACCACTGCACTTAATTTTTGTATTTTTAGTAGAGATGGGGTTTCGCCGTGTTGGCCAGGCTGGTCTTGAATTCCTGGGCTTAAACAACCCGCCCGTCTTGGCCTTTCAAAGTGCTGGGATTACAGTTGTGAGCCGCCATGCCTGGCTGGGAAGTTCTTATAACCATTAATCCTTTATATGCAGAAGTGGAAGGTCTCCCGTTAGTGTTTCTGGGCGCACTTGTAAATGGAAGCCTGTGAATCTTCTAGTTTTGGGAATTGTTTTCACATTGGCTTGCTGAGTTTTCTACTCAGAATGGATGAGTATTTGATGGCAATTTTTGGGGTCTCTGGCTTATAGCACCATAAAAACTCCCCTTTCTTCACCCTGCTGATGTCTCAGAGGTATTGTGTCTGTGAAGGCTTTGGCCTACTCCATGTTCTAGGGTCTGTGGGTTTCTTTTGCTGTCACAGTTGCTTTGTTTCTGCAAAAGGATTAAAAAACATGTGGCTGCTAGCGCCATTTGGCCCTAACCAGAACTCTATGCCTTTCCCTTTCTTTTATCTCATTTGGGCTTGGCAACTGCCCTGCAAATTTTACAGATAGTATTTCTATTTGACTAGGTTATTTTGTGGTAACTAATTTTGGGGTCTCCTCTTACCCCAGGAATAGTTAATGTGTTGCCACTGTAAGCATAAACAACTATTATGGTGCAAACTTCATTTAACCCCGAATTATCTTAACCGATCCTTGGTGGTGCGAGTTACAAAGAGAGCACACAGCCAGGGACCTGTTAACCTACCAGCAACCCAGAGTGACACGGGACTAGTTCCTTCTCGGTAGTTACTTGGTGACAGCAGCCAGCACCATAGGAAGCCCAGGCCCAGGCTTGAGGAGCACAGAGCATATCAGGGAGGCAGATGTGGATGTGGCTCAAGGATTCAGTGTAGAACTCTACGCTCAGTAGTGCACGTGAAGGTGCCTTCCTGGGCTTTGCTTTTCTGAGTAATGGAAGGAAGGAAGCAGCTGTTTTCATGTTGGTATCAGAAGGCTTGGGTTTTGTGGAGTGACTTGGGAGGCTCACTGGGCCAGGCCATGGCCTCTCTATCCTCACCTTTAACCAAAGTGGTTTCACTTTTTTGCATATTACATAGTATGATCAAAGATTTATTTATTTATTTTTTTTAAAGGGGGTTTTGCTGCTGAGAAAGGAGGGAAGGACAAGTAGGTAGACTAGGGGTCCTGAGGTGAGTGGGCTGACCTTTTATCTGGACCAATTCATACAAAGGTTTGGTGTGAGAAGCACCCTTGGATTACAGCTGAGAGCCCCCCAGCTCCCACCCTGATGCTACAGTGGGGAGTAACTCTTGAGACGGGCCAGACCCAGGTGCTGGCTTTACATTTGCACAGTCCTGGGCAGAGCTTCTACCTTCTGAGCGCTTCCTCATTAGTGAACTGGGGACACCCACACAAGGTTCTTGTGTTGCTTAAATCGGTGAATGTGTGAAAGATCCAGGGTAGTGTCTGGCTCACTGCAGGCTCAGTGATGGCTATGGCAATTGTCAGGGTCACAGGGCCTCTGCTGAAAACCTGGTTCAGGGTCAGTTAGGTCTCCCATCACAGGGCTCTCCTTTCCCTGACAGGGTCAATAAACTGAATGAATTGTGCCCACTTTCTGGGCCAGCCTCATAGCTATTGGTGTCTGGTTAATATCACCTTGCATCTGCATGGCATTTTGTGGGTCACCAGATGCGCTAGCTCATTTGAGTCCTGCAGCCATCCTGTAGGGCAGACTGATGGGACTAATACCGAGAGGTTAAGCAGCAGAGCCAGGGCTACAATCCTTGTCACCAAAGGCCGAGTCCAGTGCGCTGTATGGTGCTTTCAGTATAAACTGAACCAGAGATGCTCATGCAGTGACAAGCCACCTTTGTGGGTGGGGTTTCGCCAGGCCATCACAGCCATGGCCTTTGTGAACGTTGTTCTAGTGCGTGGACCGACAAGAGTCAAACTGAGCTGGTGGGCTGGGNCCCCCCAAATAATGCCTGAACCCAAAGGTACATAAAAATGGTCCAAAGTAGTTTAAAATAGATTTGAACTTCATTTGTAGTTTCTTCCTCATAACATGAGCGCTTTTAGCTGGACAGCAGATTATAAAGCATCTCCGATCATTAAGGCAGATGATCAATCTGTGGCTGCATCTGTAACTCCTCCTGGAAAAACAATCCTGTTGGAGTTGGGGGCTCTTCCCAGTTGTTTGGTCAGTTGGCCCAGGAAGGGGCAGTCCTGGAGCTGGCGGGTGGGGAGCCAGGCCCCACCTGTCTTGTCACTGCTCGTTCTGCTGGCCCTCTGTGACTGACGCTGACACGGAGCCCTGGCCCTTGTTGACATCACTGATGCACACCCACTGCCCGTCAACCGACTCCTTCCACAGGGTCACCTGCAAGTCAAGTCAGTGCACAAACAGATTATCATGGGTCTGAGGCCTTCCCTCCGCTGTCCCCTAAATATGAGCCTCATCCCCATCAAGAACCACTGCCCAGAGGCTTGTGTATGAACAGAGCATGTTCCTCCTCCACTGAAATCCCACCAAAATGAGAGTCCAGGAATAAAACTCACAGAAAAAAAGGAGTAACAATAACAGCAGCTGTGGATGATGATGTCAACACAGGATACTGTTTTCACCAAACTGTGACAGAGCTACAGTGAGAGGATATGGGGTGGCAGGGAGCAGGGTTTGCGAAGTGTGGTCCCCAGACCAGAGCATCGGTCACCTGGGAACTTGCTACAACTGCAGATTCTTGGGGCTTGGAACAAGTGATTAAGAAGTTCCGGGGTGGGGCTGGCAATCTGTTTTAACAGGTTTAACAACGCTGCAGTTTGAAAACTACTGTGGTAGAGGAAGGTAACAGATCAGTATGTTGTTTCTACACTGAAGTAAACTCTGTAAGAGATAGCTAAGAGCTGAAAAGGTCTGCTCCTGGAGAGTGAAAATTAGGAGGCTGCTTAAAAAAAAATCAATCTAGGCCGGGTGTGGTGGCTCCCAGCAGTTTGGGAGGCTGAGATGGGTGAATCACCTGAGGCCAGGAGTTCGAGACCAGCCTGGCCAACATGGTGAAACCCCATCTCTACTAAAATACACACAAAATACTAGCCAGACGTGGTGGCAGGCACCTGTAATCTCCCAGTGGGGAGGCTGAGGCAGGAGAATTGCTTGAACCCAGGAGACGGAGGTTGCAGTGAGCCAAGACTGCCACTGCACTCCAGCCTGGATGACAGAGTAAGACTCGATCTCAAAACAAAACAAAAAACAAAACAATCTGGCCGGGCGCGGTGGCTCAAGCCTGTAATCCCAGCACTTTGGGAGGCTGAGACGGGCGGATCATGAGGTCAGGCGATCGAGACCATCCTGGCTAACACGGTGAAACCCCGTCTCTACTACAAAATACAAAAAACTAGCCGGGCGATGTGGCGGGCGCCTGTAGTCCTAGCTACTCGGGAGGCTGAGGCAGGAGAATGGCGTAAACCCGGGAGGCGGAGCTTGCAGTGAGCTGAGATCCGGCCACTGCACTCCAGCCTGGGCGGCAGAGCGAGACTCTCTCAAAACAAAACAAAACAAAACAAAAAAACAATCTAAAGCTATGTACATATATTAGTTTGATTAAAATGAAAATAGACTTCGATAGGGGCGGAGCAAGATGGTCGAATAGGAACAGCTCCAGTCTCCAACTCCCAGTGCGACACAGAAGACTGGTGATTTCTGCATTTTCAACTGAGGTACTGGGGTCATCTCACTAGGGAGTGCCGGACAATCGGTGATGGTCAGCTGCTGCAGCCCGACCAGCGAGAGCTGAAGCAGGGCGAGGCATCGCCTCACCTGGGAAGCGCAAGGGGGAAGGGAATCCCTTTTCCTAGCCAGGGGACTGAGACACACAACACCTGGAAAATTGGGTAACTCCCGCCCCAATACTGCGCTTTAAGCAAACCGGCACACCAGGAGATTATATCCCACACCTGGCCGGGAAGGTCCCACGGCCACGGAGCCTCCCTCATTGCTAGCACAGCAGTCTGCGATCTAACCGCAAGGCAGCAGCGAGGCTGGGGGAGGGGTGCCCGCCATTGCTGAGGCTTAAGTAGGTAAACAAAGCCGCTGGGAAGCTCGAACTGGGTGGAGCTCACAGCATCTCAAGGAAACCTGCCTGTCTCTGTAGACTCC
>NW_016813019.1:669849-687795 GCF_001698545.2 Rhinopithecus bieti | reverse complement strand
TCATTCTTAGCAAACTATCACAAGAACAGAAAACCAAACACCGCATGTTCTCACTCATAGGTGGGAACTGAACAATGAGATCACTTGGACTCGGGAAGGGGAACATCACACAGCGGGGCCTATCATAGGGAGGGGGGAGGGATTACACTGGGAGTTATACCTGATATAAATGACGAATTGATGGGTGCTGACGAGTTGATGGGTGCAGCACACCAACATGGCACAAGTATACATATGTAACAAACCTGCACATTATGCACATGTACCCTAGAACTTAAAGTATAATAATAATAAAAAAAAATGAAAATAATGATTTTGATTTTAAGAACTCTTGCTTCAGGGACAAACTTTATTCACTCAACAGACCGCAGAAAGCTCTGGGACTGAAAACATACTAAGTCCTTTAGCTAAGGGTGCTATGGAGACAGCAAAAGGAAACAGGCTTATAAAGAAGGAAAAAGCAAGAAGCCTAAATGCATAGTGATGGGGACCCCAAAACATTGCATGTACAGCCAGGCACTTGCTTACAGCCTTGTAAAAATCACTGTGGGCCTGCTTGAGGCAATCTGGTCCCTTGGTCTGTCCTGAGTGCCATCAAACCTGGGTTCTAGTCCTGACTCTGGCACTCACTAGAAATATGGCTTTGAGAGGGGGCCTGCTAGATCTTTCTGGGACCACTGTAGATGAAAGGGACCCTCGGTCAGAAAAGCTGCCTGCAGAGGCTCAGATCTGCACGCCCATGTTCACAGCCACACTATTGGCAATAGCTATGAGGTGGCAGCAGCCCAGGCGCCCGCTGGTGGAGGAATGAGTGTAGAAATGGGGTGTGGGCTGTCCAAACAATGCAACACTACTTAGCTTTACAAAGGAACGAATTCTGACACATGCTACATACAGCATGGAGGAACCTTAAGGGCATACTGCTAAGTGACATAACCCAGTCGCAAAAGGACAAATACTGTATGATCCCACTTAGGTAGTTCCCTAGAGCAGTCACATTCACACAGATAGAAAGGAGAAGGGTGGCTGCCAGGGCTGCGGGGGCGGGCAGTGGGGAAGGGAGTTATTTAATGGGTACGGAGTTTCAATTTTGCAGTTGAAAAGAGTTCTGGAGATCAGCTGCTTCTCTGCCTTGCCTGTGTTGGTTGTGCTGTGAGCCACACAAATGAAAGGTAAGACATGGAGCCAAAGTGGCCACTGGGAAACAGTAAAAGACCAACACAGGCAAGGGAGAGAAGCAGCAACGGGTGGCAGGATCCAGACCAACTCGCACTTCAGACGCAGAGCAGATGTGCCTGAAAACGCAGCACAGCCACTCCATGTGGAACTGACCCTATGGAGTTAGAGATCCTCTGTCTTATAGGGGAATTCAGCGGGGCAGATGGCTGTGGCTTGTTACTGCTTCCTTTCTGCGGGTACTTTTTCCTTCTAATTGTAAAATACACGTAACATAAAATGATCTTCGCCATTTTTAACTGCACAGTCCAGCTGTCTGAAGTACATTTGTATCCCTGTGCAGCTGGTCTCCAGAACTCTTTTTAGCTGCAAAATGCAAACTCTTTCAATGCACCCACTGTGTACCTGACTCTTACCAGCATCACAAGTATTCATAAACTCTACCGATTTTTAAAAAGCCTTTTAAGTGTTAGGGACAAAAAAAAAACCCCAATCTTCTCGCTTTTGTTTATGGGTTCTCATACACTTACTTTTTTGGCACAGCTAATGGAACATCACCATGAGGTGACCAAATGGTTAGCAGGGTGATGAGCCTGATTGCTCTGCTACCTCATAGTTTTGGGACCCCCGTGCAAGTCATATTGCCTGTCAGCTTCTTTCCTCATCTGTGAAAGGGGGACATATTAATACTACCTCAGGGGCTGTGACATTAATGATGTAACTAAGAGGCACACTCAGCACACAGCCCTGGCCAAGGCTCCTTCCCAGCCTCCAGTCAGGTGTGAATGTCAAGTGAGCTCTCTAGTGGGCGGGGTGAAGACCAACAGGCCATGTCCACCAAGCTGTGGGGAATGGGTATGTACCTTATTGTCTCCACCGGAGACAGCCAGGATGTTGGCTGTGATGGACCAGCTCACATGCCACACCACATCATTGAACTTGTGCAACAATTTAGGGGACCATGTATTGCCTGAGGCATCATCACAGGTCCAAATGAACACACGACCGTCCTAGGAAGAAACAGGATAGAGTCAGGAGATGGGGACGAGACTCTGCGTTTGTGATGTCCTCCCAATCTAGAGCCACGCAGCACCTCTCTGCAGGCACAGGGTGGGGGATTCAAACGGGAGCCAAGGTCCTCTGGGGCATCCACAGCTTTGCTTCTGTCTCTTCACACTGGTCAAGAGTGTCCCGGATTCCTTTTCTCATCTGGGTTTCGGAGGTGGACTCTGTCTGCGTTGCTAACTCAGATTTTCTCTGGGGTTTCCCTGATGCCTGCCAAGTCACTTCCACTGTCTATCTATACCTTCTCAACTGAATGGGCAGAGCTCTCCAAAAACCAAGCTCTGAGAATGAGAAGGCACAAGTAAAAAAGCACAAAAATCTCAAATTTAGAACCAAACCAAACAGGTTCCTATGATGTGAAAGGCCTGGCTGGCTCCCTCTAGGGTGGTGGCATATAACTGAAGGCTCGCCCTTGGCAGTCCTTGCTGTCTGGGAAGGGTGGCTCGGTAGCTGAGCCTAGAATTCCCATCCCTTCCCATCCCGCCCCATCGTTGCTTGGGAACACTCGGACTGCACCTGGGCACCTTGGCTCCCCAGTCTCACAAGGGTCAGGAGGGAAAATGCATCCCGAATCTGCCTCCTTCTTAGTGCTGGTTCTGTTGTAGCTGTCTCATCTCAGCGGAGGCAGACCACTTGTGGCTTCTGACCAAGAGTTCCCCACACGATGACCTGACTCCCTGTGCTCTGGGCCAGAGGTGTCTGTTGCTCTCCCTTTACCTTCACAGAGGACTTTCCGCTAAGGAGACTAACAGCTGATGGGCCTGACTCGAGACTAAATGACAAGAGATGCTCTCATGGCCCTGGGCTGACCTGGGAGCAGCTGGCGATGGTGCTGGTGGGCAGGCCGATGGAGGGGGCCCAGGCCACATCTCGAACCCAGTCACTGTGCGCTTCTAGCTTCTGCTCCTCCTTCCACTGGCCGTCCTCCTCCTCCCTAACGGGGGGGGCAGAAAGAGAATCAGCAGAGAGCTGCCTGGGGGCCTTTCCCACACCTCAACTCCTCCCCTACCCAACAGGCTCTGCCTGGGGTGGAGAAGCGATTCCATCTTTCTTCTTTCATTCATGGAGTTTGTGCCATTTTATTCCCTTCACCCCAGCTGTAAAAAAAACCCTCCAGGAAATGCTCTGCTTCCACAGCCAAAGAGTCAGCTCCAACAGTTGGGAATTAGGTGAACAGGTGTTGTGTTGTTTTTCAAGGATGTCCTCCAACAGATTGAAAACAGTATTTTACTGGCAGGAGGGAGAAAGAGAGGTGACTTTGTTTCTTGTGAGTGTGGCTGAGTCATGGTGAGTAGGGTAAAGGGTAGAAATGTCCCCTCAAAGAGAAGGCCGCATATCCCTACTTACTTCCACAGCTTGATGAGGTTGTCACAGCCACCTGATGCAAACCTCTTGATGTAATTGGGTTTCTGCCCCGAAGGCTGGTCTATGAGGCTTCCAGGTACAACAGCAGGGGCCCAGCTGACGGCATTGCAGCCAATCTGTAAAGATGGAACACGCGGTGACTCTGCCTTGCAAGAGAACACTGCTTTCGCAGACCCAAGCCTGCTGTCCCTCTCTCCTCCGCTTCTCAGGACTGGACTGTGTGAAGGCTGACATGAAGCACTCATCACGTGGTCCACTGCTCAGAATTCTCCCTCAAGGATCCCAACAGTGTGTGCATTTTTCTGCAGTGTGCACTAAAAGTAGAAATTAAGAACTCCCACAAATTTAAGAAACAGGACATTTTTTAAACACATGAAAGAATGGTACATTGGAGCTTTTTGTTTTTTGAAAAATCTTTTATTATAAATAGATCAAGAAACAAAAATTCTGCCACCTGCCTGAAAAGCCCTGTCATTATGCCCTTCCTCATCACAGCTCCCTCTACAAGTAACCACTGGCCTGACTTCTAACCCAATTTCCCCCCATTTTATCACTCAAATGTGCATCCCTTGACACTACAGTCTTATCCATTAAACATTTTTTTGGATTTTTTTTTTTTACATCTCCTACTTTGCAGATTCCTCCTCTGATTTTTTTCCTTACAATTTTTCTGCTGAAGAGAGTCTAGTCTCTCGGTCTGGGTTTTGTTGCTTTATACGCAGTTCAATATGTTCCTCTGAATTCCTGAAAACTGTCAGCTGGAGCCAAGACTGGACAGACTCAGGTGTGATCCCTTTGGCCAAGACTAGAGCTGGTGTGTTCTCTCATCAGGAGGCACGTTAGCTTGTCTCTTATATTAACAGCTGTCAATAACTCAGGCCTCTCTTAATTCACTGGGGCTTGCAAAATGGTGACACTCTAATTCTATCCTTGTCATTTATTCCATGGAATGCTCCAGATAGGGGTACTTCTCATTAACTATTCGATTACCCAGGGGTAGAGGTCTGATACGGTTTAGCTGTGTCCCTACTCAAATCTCATCTTGAATTCCCACGTGTTGTGGGAGGGACCCAGTAGGAGGTAACTGAATCAGGGGGGCAAGTCTTTCCCATGCTGTTCTCATGATAGTGAATAGTCTTATTAGATCTGACGATTTTAAAAATGGGAGTTTTTCTGCACAAGCTCTCTCTTTTGCCTGCTGCCATCCATGTAAGATGTGACTTGCTCCTCCTTGCCTTCTGCCATGATTGTGAGGCCTCCCCAGCCACGTGGAACTGAGTTCTCCATCCTCTTTCCTTTGGAAATTGCCCAGTCTCAGGTATGTCTTTGCCAGCAGCGTGAAAACAGACTAATACAAGGTCAGAAAGGAAAGCCTGGATAAACGCTTGATTCTTTCTGAACTGGTTCTGTCACTTTCCAAAGATGACTGATTCTCCTCTTTATTTATTATTAACTTTTTTTTTTTTTTTTAATTGAGACAGGGTCTCACTGTCACCCAGGCTGAAGGGCAGGTTGGTACGATCATGGTTCACTGCAGCCTCAAACTTCCTAGGCTCAAGCGATCCTCCCACCTCGGACTCCCAAATTACTGGGATTATAGGTGTGAGCCACTGCCTTTTTTTTTCTTTTTTTTTGAGACAGAGCCTGGCTCTGTCACCCAGGATGGTGCGATCTTGGCTCACTGCAACCTCCACCTCCCAGGTTCAAGTGATTCTCCTACCTCAGCCTCCTGCGTAGCTGGGATTGCAGGTGTGTGCCACTACGCCTGGCTAATTTTTGTATTTTTAGTAGAGACGAAAATTAGTCCATTTTCACACCACTGATAAAGACATACCTGACACTGGGTAGTTTACAAAAAAAAGAGAGGTTTAATGGACTCACTCCCACATAGCTGGGGAGGCCTCACAATCATGGCAGAAGGCAAGGAGGAGCAAGTCACATCTCACATGGATGGCAGCGAAAAGGGAGAGAGCCTGTGCAGGCGAACTCCTCCTCATAGAACCAGATATTGTGAAACTTACTCACTATCAAGAGAACAGAACAGCATGGGAAAGACCTCCTCCTATGACTCAACCACCTCCTATGACTCAACCACCTCCTACCAGGTACCCCCTATAACACGTGGGCATTCAAGATGAGATCTGGGTGAGGACACAGCCAAACCACATCATGGGGTTCCGCCATGTTGGTCAGGCTGGTCTCGAACTCCTGACCTCAGGTGATCCACCTGCCTCAGCCTCCCTAAGTGCTGGGATTACAGGTGTGAGCCACCGTGTCTGCCGTGGGCCCAGCCTTTTAACCCTCATTTAGTCTTAGTTCTATATATTTATGCTGAAGTCTTCATAGTCATTTTTGTTGTGTGATATGTATCCTCTAGCAGATTCCTGAGGAAGGGTACAGTAGTCCCTGAATTTTTTTTTTTTTTGAGACAGAGTCTTGCTTTGTGGCCCAGGCTGGAGTGCAGTGGCGCAATCTCGGCTCACTGCAAGCTCCACCTCCCGAATAGTCCCTGAATTCTTGCATATTGATAATAGTTCACATTCTTTACACTCGAAAGCTAATTTTAAAAATAGCTTTGATATGGTATAATTGACATAAACTGCGTATCAAGTGCATGATTTGGTGAATTTTGACAAAAATATACCCTGTAGGATCATCACATCACCTCAATCAAGATAAGGAACATGCCCATCATTCCAGAAAGTTTCCTCGATCCCCTGGTGATCCATCTCCCCATCCTGCATCCCCCAATCTTGGTGACCACGGGCCTGCTCAGCTGCACTTCCTAGATATGACAGCAGTGGAATCACAGTGTGTCCTTGTTTTTCTTTTTTTCACTCAGCGTAATTATTTTGAAATTTATTCATCTTCCTATTGTGTTAAGTCATTTCTTTTTAATGCTGGCAGTATTTCCAAAGTATGGATATATCACAACTTATCATTTACCTGTTGATGGACATGTGGACTATTTGCAGTTTTTAGCTAGTAAAGCTGCTATAAACTTTTGTGTATAAGTCTTTGTGTGAACCTGAAAGTCAATTTTCCTGGTTATAAATCCCTGGCCCATACTGTCTTTCCTTGAGTATTTTAAACATGTTATTCTTTTTTCTTTTGCATCAATCCTTACTATTGAAAAGTCTGACAATAACCTAATTGTCTTTCCTCTTTAAGTCACAAGGCTCCTTTCCTCTAGAGCCCCCGAAACTTAAAGTCTAATAATTTTACTAGAATTCTATCTTTTCGTTGGTGATGCTGGGTTGATTTTTTTTTTTAGAGACAGAGTCTCACTATGTTGGCCAGGTTGTTCTTGAACTCCTGGCCTCAAACAATCTTCCCACCTCAATCTCCCCAAGTGCTAGGATTACAGGCTGAACCAGCTCACCTGGCCTTGTTTTTTTGTTTTTTTTTCTTGAGACAGAGTCTTGCTCTATTGCCCAGGTTGGAGTGTAATGGTGTGATCTCGGCTCACTGCAACCTCTGCCTCCCAGGTTCAAGCAATTCTCTTGCCTCAGCCTTCCGAGTAGCTGGGATTACAGGTGTGCGCCACCACGTCTGGCTAATTTTTGTATTTTTAGTAGAGACGGGGTTTCGCCATGTTGGTCAGGCTGGTTTTGAACTCCTGACCTCAGGCGATCCGCCTGCCTCAGCCTCCCAAAGTGCTGGGATTACAGGCTGAGCCACTGTACCTGGCTGATATTGTTAAGTGTAGGGTATGATCTCTCAATCTCAAGTTTCAAATCTTCATTTTTTAATTTTAAGAAAGTTTTCTGGATTACTTCTTAGTATTTGTTCTGTTTTCCTTTCCAGGGACTCCTGGTATTCATATGTTTGACCTTTCTGCCTGTCTTTACTTTTGCTCAAAACCTTTTTACCTCTTCACTTTTTTGCTCTTGAGATGTTTCCTTTTTCACAGTTTATCCTTTTCAGGCAGGATCTGCTGTGTTTATCGACACTTGCATTTCATCTAACTTAGTCTTCACTTCTGACATGACTTTTATTTCTAATTCTTTCCTGAGTTCTGTCGCCTTATTTCTGATTTTTAAAATGTTGATTTACACTATTCTGTCATGCTTTGTATTGTTAGAATGTCACCTGGCTTGATGTGAAATAGCGGGTTACAGCTTGGCTCTGTTCTGTGGGCGTACCTTTCTAACGTCCTCTCACTGTCCACAGGGAGGGTATTTTGCATATTGTTTCTTATATAATAACTTTGTAAGCAATTTCACTTCAAAGACTTTTCTGTTATTTTTAGGTGAGATGAGTTTTCCTGATAAGAAAGGCTCAGGAAAGTCTAAGCTCAGAACTCTCCCTCGTTTCTGTGTAGTGTTAAAAAATGTGGGAGATGGCTTTCAGGAGTTCCTGTCTTTGTTTCTCTTCCCCACGTTGGTCTACATCTCATCCTTCCTTTCCTGTGTCCCTGTCCAGCTCAACTGTGATTTCATTTCCAGCAGTGCCTCTTCCTGAGGGGGCCTGTCCCGGAGGCTTGCTCTGGAGGATCACAGAGCTCAGATTTCTTCCCACCCCTTCAGCCTTTCTTATCGTGGGCTGCGTGCATTCACTCGGTGTTAGAGTGCAAACCCCTCCCGGTCATTTCTCCGAAGATACACAAATGGCCAATAAGCCCCCAAAAGATGCTCACCATCATCTTTGATTAGCGAAATGCAAAAAAAAATCACAATAAGGGCTGGGTGCGGTGGCTCACACCTGTAATCCCAGCACTTTGGGAGACTTAGGCAGGCGGATCACTTGAGGCCAGGAGTTTGAGACCAACCTGGGCAACATGGTGAAACCCTGTCTCTACTAAAAATACAAAAATTAGCCGGGTGTTGTGGCGTATGCCTGTAGTTCCAGCTGCTCAAGAGGCTGAGGCGTGAGAATTGCTTGAACCTGGGAGGCGGGGATTGCAGTGAGCTGAGATCACGCCACTGCACTCCAGCCTGGGTGACAGAGCAAGACTCCGTCTCAAAAAAACAAAACAAAACCCAAAAAATCACAGTAAGATACCACCTCACATTCACTAGGACAGCTGTAATCAAAATGACAGACATATGTTAGTGAGGATGTGGAGAAAGTAGAATCCTCATACACTGCTGATGGGACTGTAAAAGGGTACAGTTACTTTGCAAAACAGTTTAGCAGTTCCTCAAAAAGTTAAACAGAGAATTACCATATGACTCAGCAATTTCACACCAGGTATAGACCCAAGAGAATTAAAAACATATGTTCATGCAAAAACTTATCTGCAAATGTTCATAGCAGCATTGTTCATAAGGCCAAGAACATCAATCATCTGATGAATGGATACACAGAATGTCTATATTCACAATGGAGTATTATCCAGCCATAAAAAGGAATGGAGTGCTGATACACGCTATGATATGGATGAAACTTGAACTCATTATGCTAAGTAGGAGAAGCCTGCCACAAAAGACCACAGATTGTCTGATTCTACGTACAACTGATCCTCAATTTCATTTCATTATGTTGACAAGGTAAAAAAAAAAAAACAACTCCCAGCGGGGGCCCTGCCTGTGTGGAGTCTGTACGTTCCCTGTGTCTGCGTGGGTTCTCTCCTGGTCCTCTGGTTTCCTTTCACACCCTAAAGATGTGCATGTTCGCTTCACTGGTGCGCCTGCATTGTCCCAGTGTGAGTGTGGGGGCGTGTGTGAGTGCTCTGCTGGTGGAAGGGTATACTGTCCAGGGCTGGCTTTTGCCTCATGCCCTAAGTTGCCAGGACAGGCTCCAGCCACCTGTGACCCTGAACTGGAATGAGATTAGAAAAAGAATAAATACAAATTATTGTAGAAAACTCACAAAATATCCAATAATCATACAGATGCATGACAGCAAATGATGTGGCATTAGTCATATGAGTCCCCCACACTGGTTATTGTTGGTTTTTGAACTGTGTGGTGGTAGGAGGTAGGACACTGATGTTCGCTTTGCAAACATTTATTCCTTGATTGAACCACCAACATCACGACTGCTGTCACTCACTAATTCATCAAAAGTTGGGTAAAGAATGACCTTGTTTATATTAATATTTCTTAAATGTATGCATAGCTCACATACTTTTAAAAAATTTTAATAACACCACTCCATTCTACAGGGTCCCAATGACTACTGCAGGGCATGTCACCTGGACGCAGCCATAGCCAAGGTGGCAGTGAGCAGGCTGCTGCTGCATCTTCCTGGTGCCCAGCCCTCCCCTGCTTGGGAGCACACAACAAGGAAGCAGTGCCAGGTCCTGCCTGGGCTGAATGAGGCCGGTGCAGCCTGGTCTGGTTTCAGAGCAAAGAGGCCCAAAGCTGCTCTATAGCAATCATGTCTGGTCAGCTGACCCCTCCCCGGCCCACTGCACAGCAGGGACCCTCCCCTACCACCTTCTAGGGAGCCTGCAGACACAGGGCAAGGCAAGCACTCTCACTGCAGGAAAGGCAGGGGCTGGACTCACGGTGTGAGCGTTGTTGATCTTCTTTACTTCCCATTGGCCTTCCCCGGTGTACGTCAGCAGGGAGATGGCCCCATCTGAGCTCCCACAGGCCAGGATCAGGCCATAGTCATGGGGGGCCCAGCACACCGAGTTCACTGTAGGAAGAGGGAGAGTGCAGCGAGCAAAGCAGGGAGACCACGGCCCCAGGTCCCGCCTTCTACAGATTTACTGTTTTACTAAATGTCCACAACAAACAACTGTAGGAGTCACCGGGGGAAGCCGTAATTTGGTCAACTGAGGACACTGAAAAAAACCCTGTCAACTGAGGACACTGAAAAAAACCCTATCACCTACTAATACCATGATTTCATAACCTACAGTCTGTCTAACGAAAAACTGGGCAGGACAACAATCTGAGAATGAAGGGTAGTCCTTAAAATGAATAATCCTGAAGAGAAACTCACTTGTCTTATTTGTTTTGGACTGGCTTTAGGTCTTAGGGCCTTACTCAGCTGCAGACAGACTAGCAGAAAAGCCAACCAAAGCTCAAGGGACAGAGGACAGACAAGAGGCACCAGGAGGGGCAGGGAGCCAGGGCTCCAGCCGGGACAGAGTCCTCCTTTTTTACCCAGTGGTGCCCTCGCCCGCTCTGCTGCCATGCTCAGTGTACCTGAGGAGTCGTGTCCCGCGTGCTCGTGGCTCTTCTCCCAGGTGCCATTTTCCTCTCTCCAGATAATGACTTTCCGGTCATAGGAGCACGATGCCAGGATGTTGCCATACATGGGGTGAGCCCAGGCCACTTGCCACACAGGACCCTCATGACTGCAAAGTGAGAGAGAGGCCAGAGGAACCCATAGTGCCTCTGCAGGCACTACTTTGGACAGAACTAAATGACTCCCTGAGACAATGTATCAGGGCAGAACTGCTTAAGAACTTCAAAGGGAGAGCTACACAATGCCATTTCAAAAGGGGTGCTCAGTGGACAGTGAGGAGCCTGAGGTCCTAAGAGGTTAAGCAACCTAAGGTCACAGAGCCTTTGAGAGAGAGTTGAGCCTCTGGGTCAGCCTTCCTGTCCTGGCCAGGCAGGAACCTCACTTGTCCAGACTGTAGCCAGCACTGTCTATATGTACCGTCTACAGCATAGTCATTAATTGGTCCAGGGTTTCCAGCCACAAGTGCTCAGGAAATATTTGTAGACTCATGTGCTATTCATCCTTCCTGACAGTCAGCTTCCTGAGGAGGCATTATTGGTTTCATTTTGCTATTTTCCATTACTCTTTTAATTTGTTCAAAAGGCATGTCTTTCCCTTCTCTTCTGATCTTTATCCATTTACCTGATAACACGTACTATCTGAGCAAATGCTCTGTGCCAGGCTTTGTATGGGGACCATTTCTCTAGCCCAGGGAAGAGTTTGCACCTTAGCACTCAAGAGGTAGAGTAGCATGGTAGAGTTAGTGGTCAGGAGACCAGGCCCATTCCCCCATTCACTAGCTCTTGACTTTAGGCAAGGATATTTTTGTCTCTTTACCTGAAAATGGAGAAATCAATAAGAATTTTCATAAAGTTTGGAACAATGCTTGGTAGAAGGAAAGAAAAAAGCCACTCAATACCCATTAGCTATTAGTGCTGCTCC
This sequence comes from Rhinopithecus bieti, assembly GCF_001698545.2. Taxonomy (NCBI): domain Eukaryota; kingdom Metazoa; phylum Chordata; class Mammalia; order Primates; family Cercopithecidae; genus Rhinopithecus; species Rhinopithecus bieti. The sequence continues at coordinate 676,122 of NW_016813019.1, read as the reverse complement.
TGGTTTACTCCTTCACTGTGGGCTGCACACACTCAAGTCTCCTCCTCCCTCTGGCTGGGACAACAGGACATTCCCAGTCCCTACAAAGGTGCTGCTAATGAAACTGTGAGTAGACTCAAACTTCCAACAACTAGGACAGTTTTTACTAAGGCAAAAAAGAATGGGGTGGGAATTTTTTTTATCCCTCCAATATTTCACATCCTTTGAATGTAAGAAAAACAGCAGAAAGGACAGAGCCACAGCAAACATAACTGCCTTGGCCAACAAGCTGCACTGTGGCAGCTCTCTGCCTGCCCAGGGGCTCCTGCATAGAGAAACCTGATTTGGCTCCTCAGTCACTTGATCATTTGACACTCAGACAGAGGAGAACTTCTAGGCCCACTTCCCCAAATGGACACTGACTTAGTTTAAAACTGCTTTTAATTCAGTTAACAAACATGTGCTGAGCACCTACCTGTCATGGCTCTTAATCTTGCCTGTGCATTCTGGGGAAGGTTATGGACCCTCATCAGAATAATGCACAAAACACACAGAACTAGGCTTATAAAGAAAATTCAATTACAAATTATACACTAATCAACTTTTTTTTTTTTTTTTTTTTGGGAAGGGTTTCGCCCTGTCACCCAGGCTGCAGTGCAGTGGCACCATCATGGCTCACTGCAGCCTCAAACTCCTGGGCTCAGGCCATCCTCCCACCTCGGCCTCCCAAAGTGTTAGGATTACAGGAGTGAGCCACCTCGCCCAGCCTGTTATCAAAATATTATAAAGCAATTTATGAGATAGTGATGCATGTACGTCTTTGTTAACACTTTAAGCAACAAACTCTAGTGGCAGGTCTAATAACCACTGTAATTTCAAAGTCGTGATGAGCATAAGTGATATTCTGAGGTAGCTAAGTAACTGTGATGTGTGATAACAATATCTGTGACTTCTACTGGTGACAAAGTGACAGGCACTACAAATATTACTGAAGTTTCTGGCCTACATCCATAATTGAAAGAAATGCTAAATATCAGTCACTGAAAATGCATTTTTTTTCCCCCTGTCCCAATTCATCAACCCCTGAGTTCTACTCACAGAACCCTTGGAGATCCATGGCACCCAGAAAAACCCACAAATACATGAAAGGCAATGAGCTGAGGGAAAGCAGTAGAGATGTGGCCATAAAAATGAGCCAGAATTTCCTCAAGATCTCAGTAGGGAGCAGGGCAGGCCAAACATTTGTAAATAATCACTGAACACCTGCCACGGGCAAACAGGCAGAACAATGGGATTTATAAAATGATAGCATTCTTACCTTATTCTTACGGCGATGCTTTTGTGACGCTTTAGGTCATACTGGCTAAACTTGCATGAAATGGTACTGTTTACCACTTTTAAAAGTAGCAGTAGCTGCCTGCACTATAGACTTACTGTGTGCTGGGCCCTGCGTCAGGGCCTTGCATGCACTAGCTGGATAGGAGGTAGCACTGGCCCAATTTTGAGGATGAGCAGATGAAGGCTCTGAGACAGAAACTGACTCATTTGCCCAAGGTCTTCTAATGGGTACATATAAAGTGGCAGAGCTGAGACTCACACCTGTATCCACCTGTGCCCTTAACAGCATCATCCCTGGGGACATCTGCTGAGGACAGCCAGGCTGGCTGGGATCCCAGCGTCCTCTCTGCTAAATGCACTTTGGGGTTGCTCTGAATCTGGGCTCCCATGCTTTGCTCCCACGCTTGAAGCAGGGCCTGAGAACCCACACCATTCCTGCAGCCCTTCCCTGGGCTTGCCAGCACTTACCCCCTGAGGTCGGCGATAAGGATCTGCCCTCCATTGCGCACATCAAAGATTTTGACGGACCTGTCTGATGAGCAGGTTGCCAGGCGGGTGCCGTAGTAGTCCATCTGGGCGTCGTGCTGCAAAGGGAGGACAGCTCGGGAGGCCTGCAGGCTGGGTGGGTGGGCAGGTAGGGTGAGGGCTGTCACCACACAGAGTCTAGTTCAGACCAGAATCTCCCTGAAATCAATCTAATCTCAAAGTATCATCACCCTCAGGCAGGAAGCTAGCATGTGGACATTCTCACTTCACCAACGGGCAGTGTCTCTCTGAAAGGGAAAAGCAAGCCACACCCAGCTGGTGTCACAGACCCTTTACATACCTCAGGGAAGGGCCCTTCCATTCCTGTTCCGCAGGGTGGGTATGGAAGAAAAAAAGTTGGCCTAGCTGCCTTCTTCTTCCTCCACCCTCTCAGGCCCTACTCTGTTCTTAGGCTCTGTGGGGTAAAGGGGAATACCCCTGGGTTCAGCTCAGCCCTAGCACCTGATGCTAATGGATGGAAACAGGCCAAAGGAGTGGGCCTCTGACTGCCTGGAGTCCCCAGTCAGGTCCTCTGTGATGCAGCTCTGGCCTGGACACAGGGTTCCATTCAGATATTTGGGCTCTTTCTTCCAGCCCTGGCCCTGGATCCTCTGTGGACCTTTGTTTTGGGGTTTCTGCTCGACCTTTTCCCTAGTGGTGTGCCCAGAGCTTCCCAGACTTTCCACCCAAGGAACACAATGCCTTAAGTGTCGCTGCTCTCACCACTTGTGAACCAAATTCCTTGATGCTGACTAAGCATGCAGAACTAGGTCTGGCCCCTGCCTGCAGATCCTTGTCCACGGGATGATGGTCTCTGAGGCACCATGCCTCCCGCCCCACTGAACACCCTGGTCCCTCCTGCTTGCTAGCCCTGCCTATTCCAATGGATGTCACTTTCTCCAGCTGTCCCACCCTGGGAGTTTCGGTACTATCAGCTGCACTCCCACGGCCACCAAGGGCAATTATGCTCATTCAAAGGCACTCATTCTGTCTGCCTCAGATGGAAATTCTCACCTCCCTACACGAGGAACACAACCTGATTTTTCTTTGGGAACTCCCTCCACTGTATCAGGCCTTGGGTTTCTTGGAAGGCAGGCAGTACAGGGGTTTTCTGAAGCACTTCTCATGCTTCTCAGTGGAAGGAGGCAGGACACAGTACCTTCCAGATCTAAATCCTATCTCCTTAGTTTACCTGCTGTGCAAACTCTGAAAATACTTCATCTCCTTGAGCTTCAGTTTCCTTATCTTTATTATTTACCAACATCCTATGGGCCTTAGTTCCCTTATCTTTAAATAAGGTTAATGATAGCATCTGTCTCAAGGCTGCTTGAGATGTGTTATGAAGTTAAACAAGATATTGAATGAAAAGTACAGCTGGGCGTGGTGGCTCACGCCTGTAATCCCAGCACTTTGGGAAGCTGAGGTGGATCACCTGAGGTTGGGAGTTCGAGACCAGCCTGACCAACATGGAGAAACCCTGTCTCTACTAAAAATACAAAATTAGCTGGGCGTGGTGGCGCATGCCTGTAATCCCAGCTACAGGCATGGAGTCTGAGGCAGGAGAATTGCTTGAACCCAGGAGGCAGAGGTTGCGGTGAGCTGAGATTGCGCCACTGCACACCAGCCTGGGCAACAAGAGTGAAACTCTTATTTCAAAAAAAAAAAAAAAAAAAGAATAGAAAACTACTTAGCATGGGGCCTGATACTCAGTGAGCATGCAAATGTTTATAATTACTACTTTGCCTCATCTAGTTCTCAAACCAAACTCATACAAGTAGATAGCATATCTATTATTTTTCCCATAAGTAAATTGAGGCTGGCTCAGAAAAGTTAAGATATTGGCTAGGGAGTCTCAGATTGGGTCTTCCTGCCCATGATGCCATGCTATCTCCAAGGAGGCGTGGTCTCACAGCTAGACCACTCATGACTGAATCCAGAGAAATATACAACTCTGGGACCAGACTACCTCTCAGAAACCCAAAAGCAACTGTTAGTGGACAGGCTGTGAGGGCAAGAACCCTGACATGAAACACTGTCAGTCAGCTGTCCCGGGTCTTGCTCAAAGGCTGCTTGGCCCTGAATGAAGGAGAGTCTGTGTTTTTCCTGCTGTAGACTTTAACCTCTGGACCTTCTCCTACAGCCCTGTCATCTTATACTGAGCCCTGTGTCCCTGTGTTTACCTCTCAGGAAATGCCCTGAGTACGACTTCTGGTTCAAAGGGCCGTGCTTGGCCTATTGTCTTGGTGGTTTGACTGGGTTCTGCCTGGGGCTTTCACTGTGGCCATCTTCTGCCTCTGTATTGAGTCATCTTTCTACACTCTCTTCTTTTCACTCACCTTTCCAGTGGGGCTAAGAAGTGACAGCAGGAGGAAGACAGGTGGGAAGACTATTGTCAAACCTCTGCACCCACTTAGCCTTCATCCGAGAGCAGGTTACTGTGTTGGCTGGAACACTGACAGCCTAGAACTACAAACTATTCCCAGGTTGCTCCCAGCAGAGAGTGACCAGACTGCCACAGTCCTAACAACTCAGAGGGCACTGCTGGGGAGCCTAGCCATACCCCGAGATTACAGGCTGATGGGCAACCACTGCAAAGCCACCCTGGATCCATGAATGATCAACAGAAAGGGGTAATGAAAAACCCAAATGGCTTCCCTCCCACAAAAGTGCCCATATCCACAGCCCTTCAGGGAGGGGGTTATTAATACTTACAATCATGTCCTCATGGGAGGTATCCACAGTGTTAATTACTGACACCTAGAACCAAAGATATCGCTGGTAAATTAACTGATGGCAGAATACAACCATCTCAACGAACGACTGCATTCGTTCGTTCATTCATTCACTCAGTAAGCATTCATTCTAAGTACCTTCCTTTTGCCAAGCACTGTGCCAGGAACTAGATACACAGACACAAAGAGGAACTTTTGCCCTTCAGAAGCTCGCGAATAATGCTAGTGTGGCAAGATAAATTCTGTAATGGTGGTTTGAGTGCCCCATAGGAGCCTGAGGGGTGGGGTGGTAGACATGAATTGAGCCTTAGATGATGGGTAGGAATTTGCAGGTGGCACAGGAGAAAATACCAGTCCAAGCAGCCAAGCGGAGGGAATACATGAGGAGAGACAAAGAGGTCTGAGAGAGCCTGATGTGTGTGGGGAAATGGCAAGCAGTCCTGGCTACTCTTAAGGGTGAGGACAGACCCCAAGGGAGCTACAGCTGGTGTTCCTTTCCTGGATAACAGCGCCTCTGATGTTCCAGGCAGTTTATGCATAACAGGGTCATTACTTCAGACTGGGAGACTTGATTAGAGTTTTTCCTGAGGCTGCTCCCTGGTCCATCACTAGTGGGATCCAGGACTGAACAGTTTGTAGGGCTGGAACATGGTGTCATGGTCATCACCCTCCTCTCCATTCTTTGAGGTCCAGCTCAAAAAGGGCCACCCATCACCTTTCTTGAAGATTCTCACATCCTCAAATGGCTGGACTCTCTTGCACATCTTCAGCACTGACCACAAACAACATTTTATGCTGTTTCTTCTCCCCACTAGAAGGTGAGCTCCTTGGATCCATAGTCTGAGCCATCTGCAGTTTCAAATCCCCTCAAATCATCCAGCACAGTGCTTTGCAAACAGAAGGAACTCAGTGACTATTTGCTGAATGAATAAGTAAATGAACAAAAGCTGTTTTTTTTTCTTTGCTCAACCACTATTCTCTTAAATTCTTGGGACAGAAAAGAGCACTTAAAAGAAGTTTCATTGTGGAACAGACATTTCTTACCATTTTCCCCATTTCATCTTTTCCAGCACAAGCCCTGTAGGTATAAAGTTTGACTTGTGTTTTCAGAAAGGCAGACACTGGAAGAGGATGGCTACAAAGCAGTTCAAGAGGTACACACCAAGTAAGCACAGCTTCTCTCATCAAATTCTAGACTCTCTAAAAAAACAGGTCCCCGAAGTCTGCAAAGGCAAGTAAGGACAATAAGGAGTTTCCTCCATGTGCCGAGCCGTATAGGTTACAAAGTGCACGGGAAGGCGGGGAGGGCAGGGTACCAAGGGCAGAGTCAATCAGAGACCTACAACAGACTAAGGAACTGAAGAAGCCCAGAGAAGAGAAAGCACTTGCCAAAGTCAGAGCTAGTTAAAGGCAGAACTGGGAAAAGAGCCCCATTCCCTAACCTTCTAACTCCCAGTCCACAAAACTTCACTCCACCAGGCTGCCTGTCTAGAATGTAAAGCAGTTGTTACACTGAGTTCTGTAAAGCTGAGGATAAGTAGGTTCAGGAAGAAAGTTTACTGAGAGGTAGTTTCAACCAGGTTACCAAAGGACCTTAGAAATAATCAGCATTTAATTCTAACCACTCTCACCCATCAGTCACGGTTGATGAACCATGCTTCTGAATGAGACAGAGAGAGAGAAGGCGGGGGGGGGGGGG
>NW_016813019.1:445320-669475 GCF_001698545.2 Rhinopithecus bieti | reverse complement strand
AGGGAGAGAAAGGGGTAGTGGGGGGAGAGAGAGAACGAACTTCTTAGAGTACTTCTTCCCAGGGACCTGGTGTTATCTGGCCCCTGTTAACACCTGCACTCAACATAATTCACCTCTTTGAAATCAGATAATGAGTTAATTCATTTAGGATGAGTTCAATGTCAGAGCATAAGGGCCTCAACTCTAACCTGCAGTGGAAGAGCTAGAGGTGAGTGATTTACACCTAACCCTCTGCAGAGCAAGAATACAGTGCTCTGATTTCTAGGTTCCTGCAGGTTCCCTCAAACCTGCTGCTGAGGCACACCCATGTTTCTAAAAGAATGCATGTACTAGATATGCCAGGCTCAGCCCAGATACTTCCATTCTTTAGTTCTCATTCAATCATTCATTCACTCAAGGAGTAAGTGTGGAGTGAATGTACACTGCAGATGCCACAGAGACTTAAAAAACCCTGAGCCCCTGCCTTCGGAGGGTTGTTCAGGCCATCTTCACGTTTCCCGAGGTGCCCATCCTACTTGGGGGCCCTACCCCGAGCAACTGTTCAATCATCTCTGCTAGGGGATGTAGTAGGCGGCAGAAAGAAATGGTTAGGAGGGTTCAAATCTCGGCTCTACCACTTAAGCAGCTGTGCAGGAGGCTCCACGTCTCCGAACCTCAAGTGTCCTCATCTGTAAAGTGTTGAGAAGAATGGCACCTTCTTCACAAGGATGTTAGCAGGCTGAGATTACGAACAATGCTGAGGGCTCAGTATAGAGTAGCTCCTCTGCTATTCCTCGTTTTGTATTCAATTGTTGACGGAAGAGGAGGAAGGGAGGCTGGCAGGAGACGCGGCAGCAGCGCGCCCCGCAGTCAGGAAGGTTCCTTGGCCTCCCTCTGGACTCCCCTCGGAATGGTCCGCAAGGACGGGGCCAGAGCCCCCCAGATCTCTAAGCGGTGGAGGGGAGCTTAGGATTTGGGACTCAGTACGGCCGAGGAACCCGTTAGGGCCGCGACTGTGGCCTTCACGCTGCTCGGCCTCCTCAGTCCCCAAACTCACCATGATTGCGGCGGTGGCTGCTCCGGGTCTCGGACGTGGCAGCTCCCGGCGGCGCCTCGCAACAGCTCACTTCCGGCGCCCGGCCCTCAAGCCGCCGGGCCGTGGCGTAGGAGCCTCCGGGCAGCAACGCGCTCGGCTCTCACAATAGTTCCGCGCCTTCCAAAGGGCGCGCCCCGCCCTCCCGAGGCCCAGCCCCTATCCTGCAGAGACGCCGAGACCAGAGGGCTGGGGCTCTGGTTTCCGCAGTGACCCTGACCGGGGGGCTTTGGAATCTGAAGCTCGGTGGGTCTACTCTCCCGACCAAGTCTGCCCTTTTCCTGAGATCCATAAATGAAAGGAAGGATTAATATAACTATCGGCCGGGCGCGGTGGCTCATGCCTGTAATCCCAGAACTTTGGGAGGCCGAGCTGGGGGGCGGATCACCTGAGGTCAGGAGTTTGAGACCAGCCTGACCAACATGGTGAAATCCCGTCTCTACTAAAAATACAAAAATTAGCCGGGCATGGTGGCGCGCGCCTGTAGTCCCAGCTGCTCGGAAGGCTGAGGCAGGAGAATCACTGGAACCTGGGAGGCGGAGGTTACAGTGAGCCATGACTGCACCATTGCACTCCAGCGTGGGAGACAGAGCGAGACTCTCGTAAAAATAAATAAATAAATAAATAAATCTATCTATCTATCTATCTATCTATCTATCTATCTATCTATCTATAGCTTCACCCGCCTCTCTGCGGCTCTGGGTGAGACTGGCCTTATGATGAATGTTGTAGGATGAGTGACGTCTTGGGAGTAAGTAGACTGTCCTAGTGCTTCCTTGTTGTAGTCCCCCCATCAGGACCCAAGGACTGGGACCAGGGCAGAGGAGGCCAGGGAATGCCCCTCCCCAGAGGCTGGGACCTCTTGCCCTGCCATCCCTAACCCCTGTATAGGACTGCCCCTTCCAAACCGATCCCCCGGGGTCCTGAGTAAGTCCCATCAGGGAGATTCCCCATAGGCAATGAAGGATCTCATCCAGGCTCTTGCAGCTAGAGCCCTAGACCTAATTCCCAGGGTCCCTGACCCCAGGTCTCTGGCTTCCCAAGGTAGGGCAGCTGAAGGTTCCCCACAAGCGCAGTGAGAATGCCACACTGGAGGACAGAGCCTGGGCCCCCCGCCCCCTCAGCCACATATGGTCTAACCCTGGGGCTCTTGTGATATTAAGGAGGCAGGTGAGCTGGGGGAGGCCTTGACTCCCCTTGGGTAAGTCACAGTCCTTCAGTTTCCTCTGCTGAAACTGGGAGTAAGGACCCTAGCTGGTGATCGTCACTGCTTGAAGGAAGATGTTAAGGCTCGGAGAGTGTGATAGACCCAGACTGTCAAGGAGCTTTGGAGAGGAGGCCAGGGGAGTAGGGTGTTAGAACTAAGGGCCAGGCCTCTGGGCAACTCTTCTACCCCACCACAGCTTTCAAGATTTTTTATTGCCCTCTAGTGGAGAAATGGTTGCAGGGGTGTGAGGGGCTGGTGGTTAGGGTAGAGCAGGGAACAAAGGCAGGTTTGGGGGGATCTCCTGGAGCTCCTTTTTTTTTTTTTTTGAGATGGACTCTAGGTCTGTTGCCCAGGCTGGAGTCCAGTGGTGTGATCTTGTCTCACTGTAACCTCTACCTCTCGGGTTCAAGCAATTCTCCTGCCTCAATCTCCTGAATAGCTGGGATTACAGGCATGTGCCACCATGCCCGGCTAATTTTTGTATTTTTAGTAGAGATGGGGTTTCACCATGTTGGCCAGGCTGGTCTCAAACTCCTGACCTCTGGTGATCTACCTACCTCGGCCTCTTAAAGTGCTGGGATTACAGGTGTGAGCCACTGCGCCCGGCCAGATCTTCTGTTCTTCAAGGAACAGGCTCTGCCTTGGATCTATAGCTGCACCACTGACTTTCTAGGTGATAAGGTCAAGTCACTTTTCTCTGAGCCTCACTTTCTTTGAGTGGAAAATGAGGACAAGGGCATATTAGATGTAAATATAATGCATGAAGCATAATTGTGATTAAAATAATTTCCTTCAACACTGATGTTGAAGAGATTGGGGAATTGTGACAAGCAACAGAACTATATCTTATTCATTAAGGTATTTGCTGTAAGGTATTTGGCCCATAAAGCACTGTAATATGGAGGTTTAGAGTGCAGAGGCTGGCATCAAGACTGCTAGGTATCAGTGCTGGATTTCCTGCTTACCAGGTGGGCATGCTCTTCACCTCTTTGAGCTGCTGTCTCCTGCTCTTTTGAGTGAGAATTATAATAATACCTCCTCTGAAGGTTGATATTGGGATTAAATGAACCCTTGGATATGAAACTGCGTTTGGAAGTTGGATGGGCCTATGGCGCTTGATTTGGGGATCAGTTCAACGTAAGAAGAGCTGTGATTGTGAGTGTGTGAGAGAGAGAGAGAGAGAGAGAGTGTGTGTGTGTGTGTGTGTATATAACTCTCAACCCTTGGGCCAACCTTAGGGATTACTTCTTGGTCTGGGCATATTCTCTTTCTCTGCTAATGTTCAGCAGAGGTTTGTGAAGTCCAGACTCCTCAGGTGCCAGGCTTCCCTCTGCCTTACTCCTCTCCCCAGTAGGGGGTGCCACCTATATCCTGTGTCTGTATTCCCCATCTCCTCCCTTTGGTTAATCCAGACCCCAAATCAGGCTAACTTTCCCTGATTTTTGGCTCCCGGCCCCTTGCTCCCAAACCTCCTCCTCTACCTCCTGAGGCCCCGTTCCCCAGTCTTCTTCTATGAGCTGGTCAACTATTCCTCATAAGTTAATGGCTCATGGCAGGGTAAGCCTGTCTCCCTCAAATGGTGGGTGTTCAAAAGGTGTGACCTAGTGGAAGTAGAGAGACTGCCCGTTGAGCTGTGGGCCTTTGGGCAAAGGGCATTTCCCTCCCAGGGATTCTGTTTCCCCCTGAGTTCAACTCCACAAAGGGCGGGGACCCAGCTGTCCTTCAGAAAAAGGCCTTGTGATGTGTACCGTGTCTGCATTTCCACGTGTGCATTTATTGTTATTGCTCAGTATAGTGTTGAAAAGGCAGACAAATCCCATTAATTACAAAGAGCACAAGCCAAAGATACAGAGAAATAAAGAGTGTACAATAAGAGCACAGTCACTTCCCAGCCCCGATTGTCCCAGAGACCCCAGAGCCCGGGCAGCTTATGGAAGCTGGAGGCGGCACCATTCCCTCGCTACTCTATTATAAAATATGTGCACACAAGAGTTAGCAAAGTGTGGTGACCCCCGAGAGGAAAGGTCCGGGAGGGAGAGCACCACAGGCATTACAAAACAGACTCAGGGGGCTGAGAAGGACAGTCCCAAAGCAGCCTCCAATATGGTTTTCAGTGGAGGGGGTGATGGCTGCTGCCTGGGGCTAGGGACCCTCCTCCCCCACCTGGGTTGGTATGATCTCTACATTAAAATCAGGAGAGCTTGGTTTGGAACTTTGAAAAGGCTTGGGGACTTCCTGCTGTTGTCTGACTTCCGTCCTGACTCTGGAAGGCCTAAAAGCCTTCAAGAAACACTCCTCCCTACAAGATCCTCTACTGGTGGGATTTTGGACACAATGGCAGGAGAGAGATTTGGGTGGGAGGCTTGTCAGAGTGCACCAGGTTGGCAGCCTCCTGTAGGTAGCGCAAGAGTGGGCTAGGGGAGTGAGGGTTCCGAGAAGGCCCAGGCAAGAACTGCCTGCATCCCAAAGGTGCTGGAGACTCCCAATTAAAGAGCAAGAAACGATCCCCCCAAAACAAAACGAAACAAAAACAACAAAAAATCAGCTCAGGAAAGGGAGACAGGAATAAAGCTTTCTCCATGATGAGAATTAGAAGTGCAGACAACTGGGCCACACATTCTTTCCCAGCTCCAGGCCTGGGAGAGACTCCTCTTTCTCATCCGGACCAGGGACAGATGACGGGTCCACCCCAACACAACTAAGGTGGGTGACTTTGGTTCCCAAGCTGGAATTGAGTGGGGGCCTGGTGGCCTCTCATGACAACTCCTGGGCTTAGGGGACAGGTGAAATGATGGGAGGAACAGAAGGCTTCCCTCAAGATCAGGATGCCCTTTTTGTCCCTCTTTATAGAACATACTCGATTTCACAGCCCTGAGTGGACAGTAATTACAATGGGGGGAAGATGATGGCACAGGGAATGACAGGGCCCAGGATTTGGGGTGGGAATGGGACAGGGGGTGGACGACTGAGCACAATTTAAAGTTTATGTGGAAGAATAGATGTGAGAGAATAACTAGGAAATTTTGTAAAAGAAGAGTGAAGGGACTCATCCCACCACATAATAAGACATTAGAAATTGACATTAGAAATTGAATAGTTAAAATTGTATGGCTGGTGCCAGATGAGCCACCCAGGTAAGGGAAGAGAAGAGAAGTTCCAGAAATAGATCCAAGTCTATATAAGACATCAGTGTGTGGTAAAGGTGGCATTTCAACATGGTTGGGGAAAAGAGTGGCTTCCAATAACTGGGGGACCCAGGACAAGACAGGTTCAGAGTCCTTGAGCCAGTGCAGTCATTTTAATTGGTCCAGTCTCAGAAATAGGACCACCTCCCTCTTGTCATCTCTATGCTATGGTTGGGACAAGGGGATAAGGGGCCATGGTGAGGGGTTGGCGGGAGCAATGGAGGCTGCTCCTGAGTTAAAGAAATCTCCGCCTGAGTTGCAAGGAGGAAACTCCTCAGAGCTCTCCCTGCTCACCTCCAAAGATGAGTGATTCTGCAGTGCCGGGAGTCACTGAAGAGGCTACCTGCCCTTCTCTCATCTGTTGAGGGGGAGACAAGTTGGTGAGCTTAGCTCTCAGAACCAAATCTGTCAACTTCTCCTGGAGCCCTTGTCTAGAGGGCAGAAAAGAAGCTATATGGATGGTGCAGTCCCAAACTAGAAAAAAGTATACATTACAGATATATTTACTATGTTCTGTTTGATGTTGTTTTTTGCCTTTTTTTTTTAAAACCACAGACATTTCAGAACCACACTGCGCGAGTCAGAAGAGCCAGCGATTGAAAGCATAACCATTGCATAGTATTAAATGAACAGAGATGGTGAGTTCTTTATTTACAATTATTGTCTAGATAAAAAAATTCATAAAAACAGATGAATGGTCATAAATTATTTACCCCCTAATGGGGTGAACTGCCAAACGTACCCCATGCTGCTAGATATAGGACGCAGAGTGCAAGCTTTATGTACTACAGTGAGTTTTGACAAACCAACCATTTTGTGTGTGTGTATGTGTGTGCAAGTGTGAGAGTGAGGGGGTGCATGTGTGCAAGCATCCTTCATTCCTGACAAGAGACGACCAACGCTAATGTTGGCATTCTTCCATCGCTCCCTGTTCCCTAAGCCAGGCTCCACTGAGAACCTCTCCTGGCTCCAAATGAACATGGAGCATGGCGTGCAAACACAGCTATCCTGATGTCATGGAATGAGGTCGCAGACACATGACTGATCAAAGAAGTGGGGAGATGGAAAACTGTGAGAAAGGAAACTCCAAAAAACACCATGTTCCAAGGCTGCCCCATGTTTTACACGTGCAGGTCTTTCCTTCCTCGTAGGAGAGCAGTGGGTTGGCTTTGGTGGCATTTGTACTGGAATCCAATAAGCACATCTGAGGGCTGGTCACCCCTTTGGGTATGCAGTTTCCTCTGCTGGATACATTCAGAGATACTTCTTCATGACATTCAGGTGGTACGCTCTTGAAGGACCTCCTTCCAGGAAGATTTTGCCAGGTGGGATGGGCTGACTTTGAACCCCAAACCCTCAAGTTTTTCCACAGCCATCCAAATGTAGGCCCTCCCAGCTGACTATGGCTCTTTTCCCGAGTGGCTCTCATCTTGTTTGTGGAAGAGTTCTCTGGGCCTGGAGAAGGGAAGGGGCTGGGCTGACATAGCCACCAAGAGGAGGGTCAGCATGAGGAATGGATTTTACAAGAGAGGCGGAAAGTGTTTGGTTTTCCTCGAAGCATGGGACATCATCGATCATGGTATTCAAAATGTCTTTTGCACTGTACAAGTTTATGGAAAAAGATCATATGCTGAAAAGTCTCAAAGCAAACTTTGTATTAAATACAAAAGTTCTTTTATGAAAAACGCTGAGCCCCACAAAGTGCTTAGCAGTCAAGAGGCTGACACACAGTTAAATAAGCTCTTATCAAGTGGGATTACTAGTGCTGTTGTCTTGGGGAAAAATAACCACCTTTTCTCACCTGTGATACTGTAGGGTTTCAGAATGGCTTTCTGTTTGGGAAAGCAAGACTTGCTGTTAAAAGGCTACAGTATATATTGTGACTACAGGAAGACAATTTGGTTTAAAATCACACTGAATACATCTCAATATACACATCATAAGGTTCATTCGGATCTAAATAGTGCAGAGAAAAGGCTATTCTTCTTCAAAATAAAATAAAAGCAGCAAGCCATACTGATCCTCATCCAATATGCCAACAGCTCGGACGCTGCCATTAATAAGGAAATAAACCTGTAAGTTACTAACTAAAAAAAAAAAAAATCAACACGTTACCATTTATAATATTTCAACACTACCTCAATCTCTGTACAGACAGTGCCAAAGAGAACCTATTTTTGAAATGCTCTTAGTAAACTCAAGCGAGTTTCATTGAGAGAAAAGTCTTCGAGCAGTGCTTTGCAGATCCTGGCATCCTTGGGCCGGATGGCCGTTAGTGTTGCAAACCCAGGAAGCCTTCTCTCCTCCTCTCCCTTCGTCTACGGAGCATGTTGTTAAACCCCTCAGGATGGCAACTCGGTAGCATTTGGCTTCTGCCTGAGCCTCTCACGGTAGTGACATTATTGAACGGAAATAGCAGGCAAAAATCAGAGCATGGCTATCATAAAACATCAAGGATGCAACCCAGGGGAAGTGTCTGTTGGGCCGAGCTGTTTTTATAGCATCTCAGCCACCAGTGTTCTTAAACCATACAAATAGCCAAAGACGTTATCTACAGGTTTGTAAACAAATTACATTCTTCTTTTAGGACATAAATAAGTTAAAATAGAGCAATTTAAGCGGAAACAAGGCAACATGCCGGCAAAGAAACTTTATATATCCATGTATATATATTTATATATATATATATCTACCTATCTATATGGACGTATACAGTCTCGGAGAAGTATACGTTGATATAGATACAAAGAAATGGATATAACCTTGTGAGTGTCTATGAAGTTCTTCGGTTCCATTGGTGCAAATCTACTAGGCGAGTTAAGCTCTGCAATTTCAAAAAGTTATTAAATTAACCTATACAACTGAGACCATGCTGCGCAAGCATTTCAAAAACTCACAGACCAGTGGATTGGATAAATAGTCTCAGAAAAGAGTCTGTTTGCAGTTCCCGCCTAAGAAAACAAACAAACAAAAAAACCCCTCCCCAACCCCCAAAAACCAAACAAGGGGAGGATTGAAAGTGTACAGTACATTCATGCGGGGGATGTGGTGGCTGGGCGGGTGCATGGCTGGTCCATGTCTGGGTGGGAGCCAGGAAGGGCTTGTTTTGGGAAAACTGCTCACTCCCGTAAGCCCCCGGGGGGGATCCCGCCCCTTGCCTCAAAGTGAAAAAGAGTTCAAACAGCATCGCAGCCAGAGAAAGGGTCTGTTGGTGGAAACATTGGTTTTCTCTCCAGTATTTGGTTTCCGATTGTTGCTCGTTGCTGCTTGGGTGAGTTGGGTGCCTGGATGGATGGGTGCCCAGAAGGCGGGTGGCAGCGGGGTCCATGAGAGTGGGCGGGCAGGCGACAGGGTCCTCAGCTAAAGCGACGTCTCCAGGCTGTGGATGGGGCTCCCTGGACTTGAAGAGGTAGCTGATTTGCTTGTGTCAGTCGTCAGGTTGATCCCACTGTCAATGGCGCTGTTGTTCTTGTTGAGCGATGACGGCGGGCTCGAGTTCTGCTTGAGCGCGGCATCTTCTTCCAGGTCGGTGTCGTCAATGAGGGGGATGTGGGGCTGGGAATCTTCGATCCGGAATTCAGGATGAGCCATGAAGTTATGGATGGAGGTTCGAGATTCAGGCTTTTCTAAACCTTCATAGAGAGAGCTACGGAACGCCTTCACGACGCGGATCTGCAAGGGAAGCACAGGGGTCAGGAGCACCGCCCGGGGACTACAGCCAGGCTCGGGGGGCTCACAGGAGGGGCGGGTGGGAGAAGGGTTAGGGCAAAGCAGGTGGCTGGAATCCACAGTCGCTGGGTGTTATTAGCATTGACAGGATGGGGGAGAGTGAAAAAGGGGGCTCAGGTTATAGGCATCCTTGAGCTAGTTTTTAAAAATTGCTTTGGTTTTGGTAGAAACTAGTGTTAGGACAGGAGAAATCACCAAGCACCATCAAAGAGATGATGGGAAACAGTGGTTAAAGGAAGCACAGTCGACTCCTGCGGGCACCCACACCTAGTGAGAGACTGAGCCTTGTTCACTTTAAAGCAGAGGTTCAACCATGCAGACGGGGAGGAGGACCAGGTGGGAATCAAGTAGGAAAGAGGAGAGGCTATTAAAAAAAATTCATCTTAGAAAAACCACACACAGTTAAGAAACCATACAACATGGAACAGGTTATGTGTCACCAACAGAAAAGGAACAGAAAGGAGAGACGGTTGGATGAGCTGGGATGAGAGAGACACATGAGGGCCAAACAGAACGGGAACATCAAATCAAAGGCAGCAAAGCAAACCAAAGCCAACCCAGGGCTTTCTCAGGTGCAGAGCAGAGGCAGCCAGAAAGCACACAGGAGCTGGCGGACAGATGACATTTGGGGGCGGGCTGCATGCCACGCGGGGTCGGGAGCCACACAGCACACACAGACAGACACACGGCTACACTTGGAAGCCTGGACAATGTGAACGGAGGTCGTTTGTACCCAGCGTTTCTTTCCTTCATGCATTTGGGAGGTAAACACTCGAGTATAGACTCAAAGCCCTGGCCAGCCAGTCACTGGAGCTTGCTTTGGGGTCTCTTATTTCCTGGGGGATTTTGTTTGTTTATTTGTGCTTTGAAAACACAAAACCAAAAAATGAAGCTGGAATCAGATGGCCAAACCCAGCCCCAGTGGGATTCTGG
This sequence comes from Rhinopithecus bieti, assembly GCF_001698545.2. NCBI lineage: Eukaryota > Metazoa > Chordata > Mammalia > Primates > Cercopithecidae > Rhinopithecus > Rhinopithecus bieti. Next base: position 659,349 of record NW_016813019.1, on the reverse strand, counting down.
GGTGTGTGGAACTGAGTCACAAAACAGCAAGTTCTTTCATTTTCTGTCTCAGTTGTGAACCACACATCCTGGGGCCTCAGTTTCCTCCACTGAAGAATGGGAGGAGGCTGGTCATTGAGTCTTCAAGGCTAGTGGAAAGAGCACTGGACCTGAAGGCAGAAGGACCCAACTTGCGTCCTGGCTCTGCCACATCTGGTGCCTTGACTGTGGACAAGCCACACTAGCTCTCTGGTTGTCCTCTGTCCTGCCTCACAGGGTACAGAGGGACAGGACCCTCACTTGGAAGAGAGGTATCCCTTCTCTGGACTCCTGGGAGGGGCAGTAGTGCCTGTCATCTCAAGAGTCTGATGGGACTTGGGACAAAGGTGCCTCCTCCTCTCGTCCCAGCCCCAACTCGAAGTGGAGTCAGAGGTGGAGAAAACAAGGTGGCATTGGCGCCTCCAGGACAGAGCCTTAGTCGGCTGCTGTGTGCAGGCCAAGTGGCACCCACCTGCAGAGCAGTGGCTGCCCTACACCACAGGCCTGCGGGGAGGCAGGGGACTGGACGAGACGGTCGTGGGGAGGCCCTTGAAGTCCCAGGACTTGAGCTCTCAGTGGAACCCAGGTGTAGCTCCTTTGTGGAACCCTGGTGGGGAAAGCCCTCTTCCATGGAAGTGGAGTTTCTAGGTGACAGTGGTTGATGATTTTAAGTGTCATCGCTGAAGGTTTGTTTTACTGTTGCAGAGGGAATTCTTTCTAAAGCATGTCATATACTCCTCTGACTTCTAATTTAGAGTGCACAGAGAATAATTTAACATAAGGTTTGTCAATTATCCTTCTTGGTCTTAGGTAAGACCCCATGGATTGGCTTGTTTTTTCTCCCTTGCTGTCAGCCATTGCTTACTAGTTAGTGCTGACTTTTCTGTTTTCTGAAAAGCACCTCTGTCCTTTCACCTTGCATACTGTGAGCTGGGACTCCAGGGTACCCCACTTGCTGGAATCGTGCTTTAAATAAGAGGCAACAAGTGCCAAGCAAGAGCCAGCCAGACACAGCCTTTGTGCTGGTGCTTCATGGCCACTGTGGCTGCTGGAGTCCCTCTTTGTGGCTCTGCAGAGTTGGTTCATATTCTGATCTCCTGGTAAGTGAGCTGTTACACCTTGATTAATTGAAAACAAAGAAGGCACTGCTGGCCTCAGCTTTCTTATTTGTAGAGTGGGAATAGCGTCACGGCTGTAGCTGCCTAGCTTGGTGCTGTGTGTTCTGAGGCTGAAGTGCAATTCAGATGCTAACTGGAACACCTAGTGTATGTGTGGGGTGGAGGGATGGTGGCAGGACCCTGTCATGTGACTGACAACGCAGAGGGGATGACACACAATGAGATGAGGCCCCTCCGCCCTCCCCCTGGCATGGAGACAACAGAAAAAATGAACTGCTCTGGACAAGACTATGGGGACAAGACTTTTTGGGACACCCCGCCACGGCCATCTCAAGTCTCCACTTCGGTTCTCTCCGAGGCTGAAATGGAAAAAACTATGGGGAAAAAAAGCTCTTCCATCTCCCCTCCCTGCCTACCCTAAAGGTAGGATTTTTTTTTTTTTTTTTTTTTTTGGCATAAGCTGCATTTGGGTGTGGGGGTGAGGGGAAGGAGAGGAAGGGACCCAGTGAGCAGGGTTTCAGATGTTTTGGTTTCGTCAGCACAAAGGGAGCAGGGAGACCCACGCCTGTTGTCAGAGGGCTCTGAGGAAACGCACAGGCCCTGGTCTGAGATGGGTTCGACATACTCGAATGTTTACCCGGCTTCAAGGAAGCCAAGAGTCTGGGACTGATTCACATTCATTTCAGGCTCAAGGTTAAAGACTCACAACCTCTTTTAATTTCACTCTCTCTTGCTGAACTCTGTGTCCAGGGTTCTCTAGCCCTCTAGGGAAACAAACACATGGAATATTCAGACAGCGGAGAGGTCTAGGGTCCCCCCCATAAAGCAAGCTATTTTCTCGCCAACCCAGAGTTGTACTAAATTAGTTACCAAAACGCTAATGAGAAGTCCAGCTTTCTTCCCTTTTCATTGTCTTCATTTCTCCCCCTAACAGTGCAAACTCCTTGCCCTAGAAGTCTTCAGAACCAGGAATCTGCAGGGGAAGTGGGAGCAGGAAGTGCCCTATTGTCCAGCAAGGTACGGCGTCCAGAATGTGGCTAGGACCTGGCTTATGGGGCTGGCTCTTGGCTTGGGTGGTTTGAAGGAGCAAGACTTCCACTGATAAACATGGAGCCTGCTACAGACTTACTGAGTACAAAGATGATTTGAGATGAGTTAGGAATTTGAGGCAATGAGAAAGAGAGGCTGTGCAGCTTTGCCTTGGATCGAAGTGTGGGATGCTAATCTGGTCCTTGATCACCTGTGGGAAGGTGCCTTCCTCTCCAATCCTGGCCACGCTGGTAGAAGTTCAAGCTGAGAAACAGCTTCTCTGGCCTTCCCTGGAGGACTGACTCCTTTTCACAAATATGAGGCTATGGGCATGGGCACTGGTTCTGGAATGGAAGTTCAACCTCTGTGGCTCCAGGTCTGTGGGCCTCCTGGGAAGCGGTATAAGTAGTGGGAAGAATGAGGGACTCCAGAGTCTGACCTCTTGCCATGCCCTTGCTGTGTGATCCTGGCCTCATCAGTGACTTTCTCTGCGAAATGGATGTATTGGCAGGTCCTCCCCTCCCACAATTCAGTGGTGCGGCATCTTTGAAGTAAAGGGAGTGGGGAACTGCTCTGGAAATGTTGAGTGGGGCTCAGGTATAAGGCACTAGGTGTGTGCCATTAAGTTTCCGGGGTAAAAACAAGCTCGTTTTTGAGTAAGTCAGAAGAGTGCACCAATTCATTCCCTCCCGAGCGTCCTCGCGCCATGTGCCTCGTGACTGCAGTCAGGCTTACCATGTGCGTCTGTCTGCTGAGGCCTTCATCTTGCGGTGGTGCTGTGGGGAGGGGAGGGCCTGTGATGTGTTCAGGGGCTTTCCTCACTCCAGTGTCCCAGGTCAGAAGTCAGGCCCTGTCCCAGGCCTCTGTGGTCAACTCTTCATAACCCAGGGGACAGTGGATTGACACCTTCCAGGGCATACTGGCTGTAGGTGTTTTTGCCTCAGCAGGCACATGGGCAGCCTCCTCCACTGGGGAATCCCCAGGAAGCAGATTCCCCTCAGAAGGCTGGTGGGGTGTGGTGGGGGTGAAGGAGTTGTGGGGTAGTAGGGCAGCCCACTTCCTCATCCCATTAAATTGGGGCCCTTCTCTCACTTCCTGGCCACCTGTTTAAACCTCCCTGTGGGAGGAAAGCATACTGGCTTCTGCAGGGACCTTGGCTGGTGTCTAGAGGGTCCTCAGCATCCTTGGAGACCAGAGGAAGCCGCACTGTTGTAGACTCAGGCAAAGGAGGCATGAGGCTGTGTTGTCCAGAAACCGCAGAGGCTGTGATCCTGTCTGGGAACCAGTGCCCTCAGGCTATTTTTAAGACCACAGGCTCAGGAAGGGTCTCAGGAGGGACCCAGAATTATAGGCTGGATTCTGTCACAGAGGGGGAATGCGAGGTTCTCCGGGAGGTGTGAAGAGGGGAGAGGCAAGATGGGGAGCAGGGTGAGGAGGTCCTGGCCAGCCCCGCTGGGTCCCCTGAGAGAATGAGGGGTCAGGGCAAGGACTGTCAAGTTGGCTTTGGCTGAGCCTCTGCCTGGGCTTCTTTTCCAAGACTGTTCCAAAGTTGGGGTAACCACGGGCTACAGGGGACTGATGTGGCATGGAAGGAGGTCAGTTTAGACACATTCCTGTCTAAGCATTTCTGCAGAAATGAAGAAAGGGGCACTTCTGCAAAGAAGTGTTATTCCCAGACTGGCCCTGTTGAATGGCTTTACAAATGAGACAGAAGAAAAGCTGAAAGAAGTGGCTGAGGTTTGAGAGGACAGTTCTAGCTTCTAGACTGTGAAGGCTAAGATGAGGGGCTAACTCAGGGAAGACTTCCAAAGGTGGTGCGGGTGCCCAGCAATGTCAGGTGTGCTCTGTTGTGGCCAGGGTGAAGTGCTGCCCTTCAAGAAAGAGGCTGAACTGGGATGGACGAAGAACTGGGCTTTCATCCAGAAGCCAGACTCCTGGCAGGCAGCCCCAGCCAGAGGGCCGCAGGAGTCACCAGGAGGGGTGGCAGAAGGGAAGAAGCGGATTCTTCCCGATGTAGCTCTCCCTGACAGGACACTTGGTCACCGCACCTCAGGAGAGGTGGAGGTGCTGAGCAAGGCCAGAGCTGAGCTGGTGCAGAGAGGAGCTAGGTCAGCTGGCTAGGCTGCTGCTAAGGTGAGAGCTCTCTGGTCTAAAGGGGAGGAGGATGGGACTCCCCTTCAGTGTTGCCTTCCCCTAGAAATCCTGGCAGTGACTGCCTAGTGATGGTATCTCATGGAAATGTGACTCAGCCACCATCTGCTGAAATGCATCTCCATTTCATCTTGGCTCCCTGGGCCTCCCCAGCACTGCATTTCTGTGCCGACGAATGAGCACTGAGGGGCTCCTTCCCTGCTTTTTGCTTCTGTCCTGCCGCTATAAGTCATGGACAGTTGCCATCAACAGGCTTTCTGTGGCCTGCGCCTCCACTGGAGGCACTGAGGGAGGCGCTCCCACCAGCACACAGGGTTACCGCTGCTGCAGGGGGGTGTGTTGTGGGTGTTCTGGTTTTGGATGGGGGTACAGGCCCTTTATAGAGTTTCAAGAGATGAGCTAGAGTCTACTTCTCATAAAGAAGCTGGAGGCTAAGACGGACACTGTGTCAACTGGAGAAGACCAGAGCCAGGGGCTCCCCTGCAGATCAGAAGGGCCTGGCTGGAAGCGAAGCAGGGCGGTGGGAGGAAAGACAGGCTTTTCCCTATGGGACCCGAAGCCATGGGTCCGGGAAAGAGCTACACAAAGCCAGCGGTGAGTGCTCTAGATCAGAAGTGGTGGCATGAGGAGATGAGCTTGGCAGGAGGGAGATGAAGGAGGGGCCACAGTCTCAGGCTATCCCTCAGATAAAGGAGGGCAGGTTGCCCAAGGGTAGATCAGGTCCCTCTGGGCCTGCTGGCATCCAGGCAAGACATGAGGCTCGACCCACCATTTTCTACCAGGGGTCAAGCTGAATGGGCCAGGGACCTTGTCCTTTCCAGGAAGGGCTTAGAACTTCAGCAAGCTCCAAGCTCAGCCACAGGGAAAGCTGTCTGCAGGGCAGCTGATGCTGTCAAAAGTGCAAGGAGAGGAGTGACAGGAAGTGGGCAGAGACTCTGAACTGCTGGGGTACAGCCTCCAGGCTGTGAGCTCCTAGGTGGCCTGGGACCCCTGGCTGACTATGACCTCTGACCTGTAGTGACCTCTTGGCTCAACCATCCCCCTTGATCATGACCCTCATTGCTGTGGGTGTCCCCTGACCAGCTGGGAAAGCCTGGATGATGTGACCCTCTCCTGGTTGGATCCCAGCGTGACTGACTGTGACCCTGAGGGGCTTGCTTCCCTTGACCCACAGTGACCCTTCTGCTGACTTTGACTGCAAGACTGGGACCTCCTGTCTAACTCCAACCCTTGCCTTGGTGGTCCAGGCTTTTGCTGACCACATATAACCCTGGGCCAGTGGGACACTCTGTGTCACCTCCATGTCTGTCCGCCTCTGGCTGCTGGAACCCTGTGGTGGATTGGGACCATTTGGTCACTGATGTCCCCTTGACCATTGCTGATCCCTTGACTGAACCAGACCTTTTGGCCACTTGGGACCCTAACGACCCTCTGACTGACCCTGGTCCACTGAGTGACTGCCACTGCATGACTGGTTACACTCTCCTGACCAATGGGACCCTCTTCGGTGGCTGTGACCCTTCAGCCCCCTGGGCCTGATCGTGACCAGCTGCCCCCCACGTCCTCTGGTGCCCCAGCCCCTGCCCGCCTGGGAGCTGGCGTGGGCAGTGCCAGCCGGAGGCAGTAAGGAGTCACACTCACGCCCGGCTGCAGCAGGAGGAAGGCTGGTCGGAGAGGAAAGAGCATTGGACAACGACACGCGACTAGGGCTAGAGAGATTGGCTACATCCTGGCTCTGGCTGGTGACCGAGGACTGTCTCCGCAGGGCCCCCTGAAAGGAGGCCCCGCTCTTGAAAGTATTGACTACTTCAATCTGCAACGGAGGAGAGAACGAGACAAGTTGCGAGAAGAGCGAACACAACAGCTACATGACTGACAGGCGCAACATCACAGAACAGCCGCAGCCACGGCAACAACGACAACGTCACTTAAATCAAAACAAAAATACCAGACACACTCCAAGGCTCTGAAAGATGTCTGCTCAGCTCTGGGCCCACCTGCAGGCCCCAGGGTCCCCGGGAGGACACAGGGGGTCTGGCCTTTGTCCTGGGCTAGTGGCTCAGGGGCCAGTGGGCTGGGTGAGGCCAGTGGAGGAGGCAGTGATTAAACTTGGCATCTGGAGGGAAGAGAGCAGTGTTCGGCCTCCCTCAGGTACCGGCGTGGAGGTAGAGGGTGTGGTGGGGGCCCTCAGGTGAACAGAGCTTGGCCTAAATTCCAGCTCTGTCACTTACTAGCTAGGTGACCTTGGGCAAGCCACCTCTCTGAGTTGAGTTTCTTGTTCTTAAGAAGGGTCAATGCCACCTGCCTGGCAGGGTTATCTGTAAGTGGCAAAGCACCTGACCCACAAGAGGCAGGCAAGACAGACGCTCCTGCCCACTCAAGAAATCGCAGTCCTTTCTTCCTCCCATAATTTGGAGACCCCTGCATGGCTCTGCCGCCAGGGCAGTGACAGCACCAGGGCCATATTCACTGAGTTGTCCTGGACCTCCCTGGAGGTGGGGGCAGGCTGGGAGGGCTGGCTGCCAGGGTCCTAATCAGGGGAGGTGAGCCCAGGCCCGTGTCAGGCAGTTCTGGGTCTGAAACCTGCTTCCAGTCCCCACCCCAGCTGTGCCAGCTTGGTAGAAAGGGCCATCTCCTGGACCTCGGTAACCTCTAAAACTGGGGGAGTCACATCTACATCCCAGGGCTGTGAAGGTCACATGAGGTGAGGTTTGGGACAGGGTACAGAGGGGTGGGAGGTGACCCAGGTGAGCTATCTGCTACATCGGATGGAAATGAGGTGCTGGGCCACAGCTGGCAGGATGGTGGCCAGGTGGGTGCCTCTACACTGCACTTCACCCAAGTATGCTGGGGCATGGAGGAGCTCCCACTCCAAGTCCCCAGATGGTCTGGGCAAGAGACCCACAGAGTCCCTCCTGACCCTCCCCTCGCAGGGCTGTGACAGCATTTGTGAGCTACAACACCTGCTCCAGGCATAAGGGCCCATGTGAGAGCATGTCGTGTGTGTGTGTGTGGCGGGGGGGGGGCGGGGAGGGCGCAGGTGTGTCGTGTGCCACATGGCGGCCATGCTCTCTCTGATCTGGGGAAGAAACCTGCTTCTGGCTGGCTACACCCTGCACCTGTGCTCCCCTGGTGTGCTTGGTGTGTGCTTGTGTGTCTGTGTGTACTTGGGGATGACTGACCTTTGCTCCCCACAGCCTCTCCACCCCCTAGGGGAAGCTGGGGAGAGCAACTGAAGCCCCCGTGGAGGCGGCGGACCCCTGATCACCAGGCCCTGGGGGACCCTGGGCGACCTGGCCTGCAGCTTCTGTCCAGCCTTCACACAGTCCCTCTGGGTGGCTGCCCCCAGCTGAGCGACAGTCCCCTCACTCACCTCTGCCCTCAGAGCCACCCTTCCCCACCCTCTCAGGGAAATCCCCCTGGAGACCATGGTGGGTGTGACCCCTACCGCTTCCCCTTGCTGCCCTAAGAGGGCACAATGGGACCTCCCTGAGGAGGCCATGCTGTTCCTTAGCAGCCACGGGAGTGTGTGTGCAATGTGGGTGTGCAAGTGGCTGGTGAGAGCTGGCCGGGACCCCTCTGTAGCCACCCTCCCTCAGCACCAGAGTCGGGCCCTGGGGGGCAGCACAAGCACACTCACCTCCATCCCCTGGCCCGCCCCGGCCGGGCCTGGGCCCAGCCCCCAAGAGCCTCCTGTACCTGCGTCTGGATCCGATTCAGGCCTCGGAACCACAGGATCTGGCCCCGCCGCAGCTCCCGCTCTGCATGGTCGATCTCCTCCACATCCTCGTTGAGCTCCTCCTCCGGGATCTCCTCCTTCTGCGTGAGCCTGCCTGCCTCCTTGAGGAACTTGAGTCTGCTGGTCGGGATGGTGGCGATGACCTGCAAGGGACCCCGGCTGTCAGAATTGGGGGGCTGTCCTTCCCGGTGGCCTTCTTTCCCTGACACCCGCTCCTCTACCTCCCTCCTACCGACCCACCCAGGCATGTGATCAAGCCACTTCTTTACCCACCTCACCTGTTCCTCAGCCCAGTCTTTGACAATTTCTTTCTTTTTTTTTTTTTTTTTTGAGACAGAGTTTCACTCTTGTTGCCCAGGCTGGAGTGCAATTTGCTTTTTAATTCACTCATTCAGAGTCGGGGTATATAGTGGACAATCTTGGCCTCTAGGAGTTGGACAGATATGGCTTTGAATACCCCAGACAGTCCCGGTCCTATGGCCTTGGGCAAGTCATTTAACCTCACTGAATTTTGGTTTTCCTAGCTGTAAAGTGGGGGCCGCTCTGGGCATGGTGAGAACTGGGCACGGTGGAGGGTCTAACTCATCCTGCATGAGCCTGGCCCGTGGCTGGCTCTCAGCCCTCCTGGGGTTACTTAGTCCTCTGTCCCTTATTCCTCCTGAGATCACTGGACCCTGAGGGCAACCAATCCTGGACTGGGAAGGCAGTATGGGAAAGAGCTATGCCTTCATTCCTAATCTTCCCCAAAGGGCTTGTCTGTGGGGCTAAGGACCCAGACGCAGGCCCTACAGGAAAGCTGAGGTGGCAGATGCCAGAGGTCCCTTCCATCTCCTGTAGGGACAGACAGGCACTGGCTCAAATGCAGCCTCAGGGGGCTCCCTGGGAATGTAAAGTCAGCATTGGCCACTGGCATTAACCTTAGTCCTCTGAATCCTTCCCTCAGATACTGGGCCCAGCCCCGAAGAGCCTCCTGTAGGGTGTGGGTCCCAGTGGGATAAAGATGGCCTGGCCCCCAGGGTGCCCAGGGAATGGAGTTGCTAAGTCACACCTGGTTTATCACTCTCCAAAGCAGCCCCAAAGGTTACAGGAAGTCCTTTTGGATGAAACTAAACTTTCTTATTTATCTTTTAGTTAATTTTTGCCCCTGTAGCTTCTCACTCTAGCCTGCAGACAGCTTGAAGGCAAGAACAATGTCTCCCACCCATCAGGTCCCATTGCCTGGATGTGTGAGCACCTTGGGAATAAAGCCCCTTAGGCCCTGCATTGGTTCTCGGCACTCCTCCAAAGCCCTGTGTCCTGGGTCAGGAGCCTTTGAGCTGCATGCTGTCAGAGCTGTGACAGGGTCTGGAACTCAGGCAAACGTAGAAAAAGGAACTGGCGGGAGAATATTCTGGGGTCAAAGCTGGAAGGGCCCCTAAAAAGCATCCAGCCCAAGGAGCCCCGGAGCTGGGGCAGCTCTCAGATGGCCACAGGCACAGCACTGAGTAACACTGCAATGTGGCAGAGTGTGTCCTGCTTGCGTTCCCTCTGAGTGCTCTACAGGACCCTGACTGACGCCAGCCGGCCACCAGCGCCGGCAGACCATTGATTCGTCTCCCTTCCTAAGAAGCTGCTCCAGCCTTGAACCCCTGGCAGGCCATGGCTTCTAGCTGGAGTTTCATAACGTCATTCTCATTACATTAATGTTTTTGTTAGCTTCCATTTATGACAAGTGATACTGATTTTTCAGTTCTTAGTAATATGACATTGCCTTTAAAAACAAATTTAAGTTAAAAAAACTGACGTGATTGAGAGAAAATATTATATAAACAACAGGAACAGTGGTAGATAGATATAAGGCAAAAATCAGAGCAGCAGTACCCAGAGGACCAGTATGGGACCTGGGACAAAGCCCCCTTGCTCAGATGTCCAGCGACAGGGAGGGGCTTGCCTGGGGTCTGGCAGCTGGTTCCTGGGGGTCCTGGATTCTCCATCCAGTGCTGTCTCCCTTGCCCTGCTAAAAGGCACCTCCTGCGACCTACCAGGAACTTACCTGGCCCCAAACGAGCTCTCCTAACCCAATGAATATGCACCACATCCACTGGTCCAGCTGCAGTGGAGAGCAGCTGAATGGCTTCCCTCCAAACTGCACAATCACTATCTGGAGGTCAGAGGGGAGCAGAGAAAGAGAGAGGCCATCAGGGGGGAGCACAGAGGGCTGGGCTCCGGCTGCTTGCTGCCCACCCCAGGCCTGGTTAGGGTGGGGGCCTCACTACCTGGATGGCAAAGGTGCCCAGCACAATGGTGCAGAAGATGGGGTTCCGGAAGATGCCGTCAAAGACGTTGCGCTCGCCATGGATCTTGCGGGCGTTGATCTCGTTGAAGAGCTGCATCATGACGAAGGTGTTGAAGATGATGGTGTAGTGCTCTGAAGGTGGCGAGTGCAGGGGCGCATTCCTTCCGCTGTCGATCTGGAACATCTTCTCGCCTGCCAAGTGAGAGGGTGGGGCTGGGCTGAAGGCAGCGGTGGGGGAATCAGAGGGGAGATGCCCGGCCTTTCATGGGGGCCTCTTCTGAGCGGTGAGGTGAATCCCTAAGATACAGAGGCATGCTTGGATGCTGGGGGGCCAGGTGGCTGTGCTGTTGGCTGGTCAGAGAGTAGCAGTGAAGGGTCAGCAAAGCCCTTTCTCCTCTGGGGGAGAAAGGCCTTGGGGAACTGTCTTCCACTTTTTCTGTGGAAACCTGATAAAGGTGGATGGCCAGCTGTGTTAAAGGTGGGCGACATGGCTTCTAAAAAGTGACCCCAGACTGGCAAACTCATTCTGGACTGCGAGGACAGGATACCTGCGGGAGGCTTTGCGCTGCCCCGAGAGTGCTGCTTCTTGTACCCGAGCATGTCCCTTGCTGAGACCTCTACAGACTCATGGGGCTGTTACTAGATGCCAATTCCTATATGGAGCCCAGGGCTTCTGGGCCAGGCTGGCTCCGGGCTTCATTCTAACACCTGAGCTGTCACATGGTGGGGCACTGCTGCGTAGACGCTGCCGATGGGGCGTCTGATGCAGTCCTGTATCATTTTTGTTTTGTTATGTTTTTGAGATGGAGTCTCGTTGTTGCCCGGGCTGGAGGACAGTGGCGCGATCTCGGCTCACTGCAACATCTGCCTCCTGGGTTCAAGTGATTCTTTTGCTTCAGCCTCCCAAGTATAGCTGGGATTACAGGTGCGTATCACCATGCCTGGTTAATTTTTGTATTTTTAGTAGAGATGGGGTTTCTCCATGTTGGCCAGGTTGGTCTCGAATTCCTGACCTCAAGTGATCCACCCGCCTTGGCCTCCCAAAGTGCTGGGATTACAGGCATGAGCCACTGCACCTGGCCAAGTCCTGTGTCCTTTTGCACAGCTGAGTAAAGTGGTGCCAGGAGGCTTGTGGAGTTTTCTGGGTGTGAGATGTCCCAAGACTACCCAGGGTAGGCGCTGCTCAAGTGACCAAGCCAGCAAGCCGACCAGGACCCCTGCTCTCCTCTCCTCTCCAACCCCTCCACCTCCTCTGAATCTCTTCTAATTCTGCATATTTGTGGCTTCTTCTAAGCTTTTTCATGATAGGTTTTACAACAGTAAAATGTGTCCTGACAACACGTTACTTTCAAAATTTATAAAAGGCAACTGCCTTTGAGGAATGGATCCATGCCCACCTCCATCATACTCTGGACTTTGAGGATGAGTGAAAGGCCAGCTCCAGGAGGCTCCTGTAAGGAGAGCACTGGCCCTGATTGCATGTGGGACTGTGGGCCAGACCCTTCCCCTCTCTGGGCCTCTGTTTCCCCATCTGTGACCTGGGGGTAGGCTTTGCTGGGATTGCCTCCAAAGCATCTGTGGAAACCAGGCCAGTTTTGGCCCAACCAGACCTGGTTCTTTGCCCAGACACTTCCTCAGACTGGCTGTGTGCCCTTGGGCAAGTCACCTCACCTCTCTGAGCCTTGGTGCCCTCATTTGTAATGTGGGGTGGAGGCAAATGTGCTTGCCTCACTGAGTGGAAGACCCAAACGCGCAGCCCAAGTGGAAGCAAGTGAGAATCGGTGGTGGTGTGAGCGTGTGTGCCCTTCCCCAGGAAGCCTTGCTGAGGGTCCCTTCCACTGGGCCAGGATAAGGTGCTGGAATGGGTCAGAGAAGGGGTGAGTCACTCCCCTCTCAGTCTCAGGCGCCTCTGGGGCTGCCATGCAGTGCTTTGGCACCTGGACAGGGCCTTGCACAGTCTGTACTTGGTGCCAGGACCTGTCACCAGTGGAGAAAGCCACTGATGGCTTTGGGGTCAGCCAGAGCTGGGACAGGGCCAGGCCCTCTTCCAAGACTTGCTGGTGTGGCCTTGGGCAACTTACTTGACCTCCCTGAGCCTCAATTTCCCCATTAGCAAAACGGGAGGGGGTTGTGACTCGAGAATGCTGAGTGACAGCCGTGGTGCACCAGGAAGGTGATGACCCCGCCTGGGAGAGGCGTGGGTGGGCGAGGCGCTCACCAACGAAGAGCAGGGTGAAGATGAGGGCGAGCTGGTAGACGGCATGGCCCAGGATGTTCTTCATCATGGTCCTGGAGATGAGCGGCTTGTTGCGGCCGTACGGCTTCCTCAGCAGCAGGGTCTCCGTGGGCGGCTCGGTGGCCAGTGCCAGTGAGGCAAACGTGTCCATGATGAGGTTCACCCAGAGCATCTGCACAGCTTTCAGAGGGGAGTCCTGGGGACGGGCAGGAGAGGGCTGTCACCTGTGCGCCCACCTGCCCCTGTGAAGTGCTGGGTGGGTTCATGGTGTAGTGTCCGCAGGCTCCTGCTGGAGGCTGGAGGCCGACCCACCCCTTGGCTCCCCAGCAGGCATGGAGCCATTCTCTGATGCCCTCTCTGGAGATCAGTGCAGACCCGCCCACCTCAGCCCCATCTTCCCCGCCAGGAGATAAGTGAGTCCCCCCAGGCCCAGTGGCCACTAGCTCCCTGGCTTCTGGTAAATTCAGCAGCATCTCACCATCTTCCCCTCTCCCCTCCAGCCCCCAAGGAGGGGGGTCTCTCCTGGCTGAGGCCAAGACCATTCCCACTGCCTCCAGCATGGTTTCCTACCTCCTCCCCCCACTGCCTCCTCCCCCTCGGGCTCTCCTATCCTACAAACAGAGCCCATCCCCAACCCCAATTTCTTTTCCCCTCTTATCCCACCTTACCTTAAAAAGTTATTGTGTGTATCCATGACTCAAAAATTAATACATTTCAAGGTAGGAAATGTTGGCAAATGAGGAATAGCAGAAGCAACTAAACTTGTCAAGGACCTCACCACTTGTAGGTCACCACTGTCCAGGTTCTGGGAAGGACCCTTTCAGACCTGTCTCTTTGGCTGAGAGGAGCTGGGTCTGCTGTCCCCATCCTTTCTCACACCCCCATGTATCTTGTCCACAGCAGCCAAACTTTGGCCCCTCCACACTCCCAGAATGCCCTCCTCCCATGTCACCAGCACCTTCTGTGCCACGAGTTGCAGAACCTCTTCTCGGCCTCATGTCACTGACCTCGGCCCTGCACTTGGCCACTGCCTCCCACTTGCAATCCTGACCCCACTCTCCTGGTTGTCATCCTCCCCTCCTTTTAAATCTGTGTTCCTGCCTCAGCCCCATTCTTCTCCTCTTCCTGTGGCTTTAGCTACATCCATGGGCTGTGGAACACCTCCTCCAGGAAGCCCCCGGACCCTGTAAGCTCAACAGCCCAAACCGGATGCTCTTCCCACTTCTGTCTTCTCCCAAGCCCCATATACCTGCATCCGTTCCACTCATCACCTCCCAGGTTTCATTACAGCCCCTGTTCCTGGCCTTCTCTCCCACCTCCTCCCTGCCTCAGCCTCGCTCCCCTTGCCCCCGTCCTCCCCACCCCTGGGCTTTCTCCGATTCCATATGCCTTGGGGTCAAGCGTGCCCGTCTTCCTATCAATGCTGCATGGCCTTGCCACCAACTCAAACAAAGACCTCAGGCAAACTGATAGTCGTCTCAGAACCTCAGTTTCCCTATCTGGCATCAAGACTTTGTCGTCTCCAAGTTGCTGCTGCCATGGGAGTGTCCCTCAAGCTGCCACTAGAGGGAGCATCTCATCCACAGACCAGGAAAGAGGGCCCTTCTGAGCAAAAGGAAGCCCCCAGCCACCCTTACAAGGCTCTGATTCTCAGGGCTGGGGTAGCCAGAGTTGCCACCTATATTCCCCCAGCGCAGGAAGCAACAGAGGGGAGCAGTGTTCCAGTGCCACACAGCTGTTGGGGCAGTGCTGCACTCTGGGCCTCTGGGGGCTCCTGTGGACATGGGCTTGTCTGGCCAGGTGGCTACTGGGAGGGTTGGGCCTTGGGGATCCCCTGGGGCTAAGGGAGACCCATTCTTGCCTCTCTGGCCAGGCTGGTCAGTCCCTGTGGGGAGTATCAGGAGACTGCAAGAACAATGGCAGGTCCTTGGTCAGTCCATCCTCTAAGCCTCAGTTTCTGCCTCTGTAAAATGGGGATCATCACAGTTCCTGCCTCATGGAGCTGCGATGAAGAAGTGGTGTCTGCAGACATCCGGGGCCCGCCTGCCTGCCAGACTCAGTGCACAGGGCTGCTTCAGACCCAGTCGTGGTATCTGGCTAGACTCCTCTGTGACCTTCCCAGTGAGCGAGACCCCCGACTCCCTCCAGCTGTCCCCACCCAGCACCTCCTAAGGCACTCTACACTCCAGTTCAGAGTCAGGGCCCCAGGGCCCCTACTGGCTCTTTGTCCTCACCTGGCTGCCTGATCCCCTTGGGCCTTGGCCCACCCTTCCCTGCCTCCCTCCGCCCTCATGGTGGCCAAGGGCCCTCCCTTCTCTTGAGGATCTCCTCCGAGCTTCCTGCAGTGAGTGGCCAGGCTGTGAGCCTGACAGCTCCCATTTGCCGTGTGACCTTGAACAAGTCACCCACCTCTCTGAGCCCTCATGTCCTTGACTACGCCTGGGGCCAGTGCCTGCAACTGACTCTGTGAATGCAGTTCATGGCTCCCAGCAGGTGCTCCATCGATGGGTGCCTCATCCCTGGCTGTTGTGACAGGGACAAACGACAACTGGAGTACCCTCAGGCCCCTGAGCCTCTGGGGGGTCTCCGCCCTCCCCCATGCTTTGGTATGGCCTCCTGAGGACCCACCTGCGTGATGCAGGCCCCCGTGAAGGCCACAATCACAGCCACCACGTTAACTGTGAGCTGGAACTGCAAGAACTTGGAGATGCTGTCATAGACATTGCGGCCCCACATCACTGCCTTGACGATGCTGCTGAAATTGTCGTCTGTCAGGATGATGTCTGAGGCCTCCTTGGCCACATCAGTGCCTGCGATGCCCTGTGGGGACAGGGACAGGAGGCTGGGTGGGGTGGCCAGGGGAGGTGACCACTTCTAGCATCACCATCCTCACCCCCTCCACATCCTCAGTCCTACACAACTCCCTAGTACACACACCCAGTGGGCCCAGCACAGCCAGACCACACAGGGACACCCCACTCTTCACGCTCCTCACAGACCCAGCTCCCTTCACCCTCAGGAAACCTCACCCTGGCCCCTTCTCCCGCTCTGTTCTCTTCCTCCTCAGCCTACAAATGTCCCCATTCACACAGCTCCCCCAGAGCAAGGAGCATCCTACGCCCTTCCAGGAAGACCTCGGGGTCAGGCTGAGTCTCGAGAACGGTGGTCACCCACGGCGGATGGCGAGTGGGCCAAGTGTGAGCTGGGGCTCCTGAGTAGCCAGTCCAAGGCTGTGTAGTCCCATCTCCCCGGCCCCCACCACCCCAGGCCCTCTGCGGGCCTCTCCTACCATGGCAAAGCCCACGTCAGCCTTCTTGAGTGCAGGCCCGTCGTTGGTCCCGTCCCCTGTCACGGCCACCACCTGCCGCTGCTCAGTGTGTGTGCTGTCGATGATGCCTGTGGAGGCGGGAGTGTGCTCAGGCCCTGGGCCACTCAGGTGGGAGGCAGTCTGGGCCAGCCCTTGTTCTCAGGAGGGGCCTGGCTGGGCATGACTCTCTGGTCCCTGTCCAGTCGCCCCCTCCATCCAGGCTCTTCTCAGCTTCAGGCTGGCCTATAGCTGCCAGCAGGTCATGCTGGGCTCCTTACTGGGCTGGTGCTGGCTTGGGGCCCTCTGTGGCCTGGGCCCTGCTCACCTCTCCAGCCCTGTCTTTGCTCTCTGCAACCCGTGGCCACATTGGCACCCACCCTAACCAGAAACACTGTATCCTCTAACTGTGCTCAGGGCCCCCTCTGCCTCTGCAGGGCTCCCAGGGTTTCAGCAGGACCCCACCATCTGTTCCTCCCGACACCACTAGCCAGCAACCTTCTCCCTGGGGAGTCCAGGCTTGCTGAGGAGACCTTGGCTTTGCCATTTGCCAATGACCTCTGCCCCACCATTCTGGCCCTGACCTCTCTCCAGACATTCATCTTCAATAAAACATTCAACAAATAACAGAATGAACAAATGACATATGGCCCCAGTTGCTGAGCTGGGGCCAGTGGAAGAGGGTGGGTGAAGGATGTCATCGGTGGGGACCTGTGGAGTTTGTGGGACTCCTCATTCATGGGGCTTGCAAGCAGGGATGTCCATGGGCAGGATAGGAATTTGGGTGTCAGTATCCATGTGTCTCTCTCTCATTCTGCACATTGAATGTATCACCAAGGCCTGCCAATTCTGGCTCCAAAATCCCACTGAAACCCTTCCTTTCCTCTCTGTCTCCACCCTCTGCCACCAGCATCACTGGGTTTCCTCTCACTGACTCTGGGCTGCCCCTCCAACCTGCTTCCCCACAGCAACCCCAGGATCTCTCTAAAACCCATGTCTGAACAGTCCCGTCCCCCACCCATCCCCAGAACATCATTCTTCTGCTTTCCCCCTTGGCCTCACGATAACATCCATGTTCTTAGCTCCACTTATGAAGTCCTCTGTGACCAGGCCTCACCCGCACCCTGACCTCTTCTCTTCTCTCATTGCCCGGCCACCCCCGATCTGTGCTTGCAGTCCCCCAGAGCTAGCCCTCGCTGGCCCATCTCTGTGCAGGCTGTTCCCTTGGCTGGAGGTACTCCTGTCATCCACCTGTACTGTATTTTTGGCTCAGATGCTGCCTTTCCCAGGAAGCTTTTCTGACCCTCTGAGGATCCCTGCCCACCCTTAATCAGATCCCTGTAACTCTGTGTGCTGCTCCATCCTTGCGCATCTCTCTGTTCTGTGCCTAGCAGACAGCGGCAGCCTGTGGAATGAGGGGCCGAGTTCCATGACTTGGGGCACTGTGCCCCCCACCTGCTCCTTGCAGCTCTACCCTCTTCCAGGCCCAGCTGCAGTGCCCTGTGTTCTGGGAATCGTCCTGGGCTGCTCCCACCCAGCTGGCAGTGAGCCCTCAGTTCCACCGTCCTGGACTCAGCCTCTCCAAGCTTGTCCCCTTGGGACATTGGGCCTGAGTTTCCATGGTTCCCTCAGTCAGTCTGGGGGCTCCTCCAAGGCAGGGAGGGGTCAAATTTCTGCCTGTGGCTCCCAGGTGGCGTGGACCTTTGCATAGCTCGAGCTGTGCGGAAAGCTGGGAGGAAACCTCTCCCCAGGCCCCCTCCCCTCCTCCAGTTCTGGGGTGGCCTGTGTGCGGTCACCAGGGGCCTTCCTGTGGCCGCCTCCTAAGGCCACATTTCTGTTCTGTCCCTGCAGACCTCTCAGCAATTATTCCCACCATGGGCCACACCTTCCTCCTCCACAGGCCTCCTTCCTTGTCTTCCTGGCACCACTCCCCCCGGCCATCCTCCTGCCCCTCTAGCCTCCTCCCCTTGGCCTCCTCTGGTAGGTTCTCACCATCACTCAGGCAGCTCTTGGCTTCTGTGGCTCCTCTCTCCCCACCCACGTGTGCCACCCAGGACTCTGTCTCAGGCCTGCTCTCCGTCCTGGCTCGATGTCCAGTGCTCTTCTCCAACAGGTACAGACTGATGGGATCCCAGACACTCCTGCTCCTCATCCCTCCATGACATGCAAACCACCACCCAGCCCAGACCCCTTCACCACCCAGACTTTCTCAGATCCGCACCTGGCAGCTCCACCTGAGGTGTCACCACTGTGGGTAGGTGACAACTCTTAAGTGGGACAATCCTGCGGGACAATCCTGTGGGACTGCCAGGCCATGTTCTGCACTGCAGGCTAAGTTTTCTAAAAGGATGCTTCTACTCTGTAAATGCTCCCATGTTCCCGAGCCTGGTGACATGGTGCAGGCCACGGCAGGGTACTCAAGTGGGCATTGGTGGCCCTGCAGGATCTGCTGCCCTCCCACCTGTTCCAGTCTCCTGTAACTTCCCTCTCCCGTCCCAAGGTCCTGGCCCAGATCCTTGAAGGCACCTGGGGATTTTCTGCCTCTAGCCCTTTGCAGAGCAGTTCCCTGCCTTGCCTCAAGCACAAGCCCTACCAGCCCTGGAGCCCATCCCACCTTCCATGGCCTGTGACCTAAAGCCTCCCTAATCCAAGTTTGAGGCCAGTGTCGGGCCGAGAGCACCCCTGCCAGCAGTGTAGCCTTTCGCTCTATGCAGGGACCACTTATTCAATGCCTGCTGCATGCAACCTGGCCCAGGAATTCCACATGGGCAGGACCATGCCTGCCCTGAGCAGGGCTGGCACCTAGCAGGACCTCAGTAAACAGTTACGGAGAGAATGAGTGAATGAGTAAGAGTAAGGATGGGCTGGGGGCCTTCTGCTCCCTTGTGGTTCTGGGGTTCTGGGTTTCTCTCCCCAGGCCAGATCTGCTTCCGTTAATGTCTTTGGGCAGCACCTTTGAAAGAGGAATCCAAGATGTTCTAGGGCTGATCTCCAGTGGACACCTGCTCCCATAGCCATTTTACAAATGAGGAAACAGAGTCCCAGAGTGGGATTTGCCAAAGGCCACAGAGCAGGTCAGTGGCAAAGCCAGGACGGTGTGACTCTAAAAATACCCAGTTGGCTGGGTATAGTGGCTCCTGCCTGTAATCCCAGCACTTTGGGATGCCAAGGCAGGAGGACTGCTTGAGGCCAGGAGTTCGAGACCAGCCTGGGCAATATAGGGAGACCCTGTCTCTACAAAGAATTAAAAAAACTTATCCAGGCGTGTTGACATACGCCTGTGGTCCTAGCTACTTGGGAGGCTGAGGCAGGAGGATCGCTTGAGCCTGGGTGTTTGAGGTTGCAGTGAGCTATGATTGCACCACTGCACTCTAGCCTGGGCGACAGAGGGAGACCTTGTCTAGTGCCCAGCACCCGGCCACCTAGGCTCAGCAAGTGGTGCACCCTCCCTTTGGAGGGAGGAGCAAGACTTTGGCTTTTGGTCTCATCCCTCAGGTGGCTATTCCCAAGACAGCGCATCCCTGGGGTACTGGTCACAACTGTTGGTTGGTTGCCTCAGGGACCAGACAGACCAAGAGACTAAAAGCTCTGAGACCAGACTGAGAACAAGTGAAGTAGGCTGAGTGTCGGACCACAAGCAGCAGTAAGGACTGTGTCAAAGGTGAGAGAGCAGGGTCTGCGTAGTCTTTCAAATTCCTCATTTAAAAAGGCGCTGTACCGGCCACATAGAACATGTCTGTGGGCCCCATTCAGCCCTGAGCCGGGAGTTTGGGACCCCACACAGGCCCAGGTCCATTGTTTCCTAGGGGAGTTGGAGGCCTAAAGAGAAGACTTAGTCCCATCTCCTTCTGGCCCCTTGCAGGCTCCCAGGGCTGAAAAGGGGGCGACATAAGGCTGTACCCAGGTGTGGAGAGTCGGGGGCGAGAGGCCCTTCCCTTCTGGGAAGAAGCTGCAAGTGCCAGGAGAGGAGGGCCCAGTTTCTGGCCTGGTGCTGGGCTTCAGGATCGCCCGTGCCCGCCCAAGTCTTACCTTTAACCAGGGTATGCTTGTCCGTGGGGGAGGAGCGAGCCAGCACCCGCAGCTTTGGCCAGATCTTGTCAATTCGCTCCTGCTCAATCTGGAGAGGGATGGGGAAGGGGGCGGGTCGGTGGGGTCGGGGAGAGAAACTGAGGCCTGGAGAAGGGAGGGGACATGCCCAGAGTCACTGGGCTCTTAGCAGCACACTGGCTGGCTTCTGTACAATCATGCAGCACCCTACCTCCCAGCCCCCATCTAAGCACGTTCCCCTGAGGATGCTTTACGCTGGGACACGCACCTCCCCCTTCTCGTTGCGGATCCTTCTGTTGAACTCCTTGCCCTCGAGGCACAGAAAGTCCTCCCCAGGATGGATGATGCCACACTTGATGGCGATGGCCCGAGCCGTGTTGATATTGTCACCAGTGACCATGCGGACCGTGATGCCTGCCCGCTGGCACTTGCGGATGGCTTCTGGGACCTGGGCAGGAGGGCAGGGGCCATGGGGGAGGGCACCACCTCAGGCAGATCCCCCCTGCCTTCATGGATTCCAGAGGAGCCCTTCTCACAGGCAGTTCTACTGAAAGGGGACTAGATGACTATGAGATACTGACGGCACACATGGCACATGGGCCACAGCCTCCCTTCCTGTGCCCATGGCAGGCATTGTTAATCGATCACACATCCTCTGATTAAACCCTGATGTGGTTCTCATCACAGAGTCCCAGGTGGCTACCACCTATTGACCATGACAGTCCATCCTGAGACAGAACCACTGGCTGTCTTGACCTGGGCAAAGACTTTGGAAAGACTTCCACGAACACCTCCTCAGATCTGGCCCCAGGTAAGCTTGGCCAGGTGAACTTGTCCTTGTCTCACTCACATATACAGTTCCCGCAAACTTGACAAATCCATTTGTGTATTTTCAGTTTCTTGGGGGGATATTTGCATTTGGGAGCATTTTACTTACAGAATGTGACACGGGTTTAGAATATGTATAAATGATTACGCTTCATGTAAACTATACCATTTCACTGCAATAATAAGGATAGGTTCTGCCCTCTCTGACCGTAATGACAGACGATATCTGGGACAATCAGGCCAGATCGGAGCCAGCCAATCAGAAGGCACAAGGCTTCCCAGCCCCGCCCCACCCCAGCAGCCAGCCCTGAGCAGAGCTAAGGGTTTCCCCCGCGGAAACCAGCCTGGAGCTGGGGCAGCCCTTTATACACAACAGAAATTGATGGAATAAGTGATTCTTACCCGAGGGCAGTGACAAATAATAAAATAATATTTGCTGCAGAACGTCTTTCAGTGGGAGAGAACATGTCAAGGGCAGAAAATTCAGTTATTTGGAAAGACCATAGCCTGTTAGAATCTCCAGCCTGGAAGGGCTCAGTCTGACGTTCCCTCCCTGCACACCCCACAGTGACCAGGAGCGCACTCCAGCATCCACCTGCCAAGCCACCGCTGAGGGATTTGGAAACCTATGGATTGAGTCATATTCCCCCTAAAAGACAGACTGGAGCCCTAAGCCCCAGTACCTTGTGTATGTGACCTTGCTTAGAGATAGGGTCATTATAGCGGTAAATCCAGCTAAAATGAGCACATCACAGTAAGTCCTAATCCAACAGGAATGATGTCCTTATAAAGAGGAAATTTGGACACAAAGATATGCAAAGGAGATGCCATGCAGAAATCGGGGTGCTGCTTCTACACTCCAAGGAGGCCAAAGGTGGCCAGCAAGCCACTGGAAGCTGAGAGAGAGGCGGAGACAGCTCCTCCCTACTGTCATTGGAAAGAGCCAGCCCTGCTGACACCTTGGTCTCAAACAGACGTCCAGCCTCCAGGACTGTGAGACAACAAACTGCTATTGAGCCACTCAGTTTGTGTGACTTTGTTACAGCAGCCCTAGAAAACTAGTACAAACAGTTAGAAGGTGGGGCCAAGCCTGACTGGGACAGCTCCTGCCCTGGTCTCCTTTCTGCCCTCAGCAATGGTAAGAACAAGGATCGGCCTTGACTATCTCGCCTGTGTCCACCCCATCCGCAGCACCCACCACTCCTTCAGCCCTCACCGCTATCGTCTCAACCTGGGTAATTGCCCAGCCTGCCTCTGGGCAGGAAGGCAGGGGCCATGGGGGAGGGCACCACCCTCCCTGTGTACCCTGTGCAGAGGGCACTGCCTGGCCCCTCTTTCCTTACCCTGGCCACTAGTGACCTGCCTGAGTGTCAGCCTGTGGGGCTGCCCTCTTTCAGGGGCTCCACCCTGATGCCTTCAAGAGGAAACCCACAGTTCTGAGCGTGGCTGTCTTGTGGCATGAGGAACAGATGTCCTGGAGGGGCAGGGTCCCAGTAAGGAGGTCTCTCTAGCTACTGGAGTTGTCTCAGAGACCGGCTCTGTGGTCAGGCAGTGATCTCCCTGTTGTTGAAGGGTTAGAGCAGGGCCAGATGATCACCAGCCTCCTCTGGGGCTTACTTCCAGGGCCTGGGGAGAAGCCTTCCAGTGCCCACTTGGGGCTTGGGGGCCATGTGAGCAAGGCCTCTGCCGCATGCCACGGTGGCTAATCACGTAAGCAAACGTGACCTCATTTTTACAGAGCTGGAGGGAGTGGGGACGTGGAATGTCAAAGATCCTGTTTATATAGCTTACTAATAGCTTCATGACGGCTGTAACATGGGCTGTGGCCCCCTGCTCTCACCTGCCCCTGAGAACAGCAAAGAGCTGCTGTTTCCTGGGAACACACAGCTTATCTGGCTCCTGCCCCCAAAAGGAGGAATTTAGGTTCTTGGTTTCAAAGATGCTGGAGGTCTTGGAGTTGGAAAAGGCTTTGGGTCATTGACTTTGACCTTCTGCTCATTGTCTAGATCTGTTCCCAGGTGTCCTCAACAGATGGGCTGGTCAGCCTCTGCTTGCACACCCCTGATGACGGGGCACTCCCTCCCTCTAATGCCCACTGCTCCACTGTGGAACAAGTCTAGTTGATTTTTTTACACAACCTTTCTTTTTTCAGATAGCAGAGCATTACCCTGCATCAGACCTGTACTCTATTTGGAGGCAGGGTCTTTGGCACAGGCCTATACAAAAAGTTCTGGGAACACAGAAGGGGGTTTTGTGCTGCTGAGTATATGTGCTACTGAAAGAGCACAGAGGGCACTGTTGCTTTGGAAGAAAGTGGGTGGGGAGGAGAAATCAAGGAGGACTTCCTGGAGGAGGAGATATTTGAGCTGCCAACTGAGGCTCTGGTTCCTGGCATTGTGCCAGGGCTGAGGCTACACAGATGAACAGAGATTAGTCCTGGCCACAAAGCACTGTCCACTCTGCATTGGCAGAGAAGGCCTGAGGTATGAACGGGTCCGAGGGCCATGCTACAGGTGATCTGGAGGGGCTGAAGCTGAGGGAAGATGTGGGGTAGGGACTGGAGACATGAATTTGGAGAGGGGCAGAAGGTGCTGGACCAGGGATATGCTCCTTCAGGCACTGGGAACTGTGGGAAGTTCTGAACCAGGAATGAGGCGATCAGTGCTGCGTTTTAGAAAGACTCTCACTTTCGTTGTTGTTTTTTGTTTTGAGATGGAGTCTAGCTCTGTCGCCCAGGCTGGAGTGCAGTGGAGCAATTTTGGCTCACCGCAAGCTCCGCCTCCCAGGTTCACGCCATTCTCCTGCCTCAGCCTCCCGAGTAGCTGGGACTACAGGTACCTGCCACCACACCCGGCTAATTTTTTGTATTTTAGTAGAGACGGGGTTTCACCGTGTTAGCCAGGATGGTCTCGATCTCCTGACCTTGTGATCCACCTGCCTCGGCCTCCCAAAGTGCTGGGATTACAGGCGTAAGCCACTGCGCCCGGCCAAGACTCTCACTTTCAAGACTGTCTCCCAGAGCCAAAATCAGCCATCGTCTGGGCCTCTCCAAGCAAGCTGGCTTCATGAGAAAAATGAGGCTAATTTTTACGGACTCTATACTTTCCTCTGTGCAGTGGAGAGAGGGCTTGGGGACCAAAGGGCTGGGTTGGGTTTTGCTCTAGGGTCTCACATGAACCCTGGTTTCTTCATCTGTAAAATGGGTATAATAGTATCCACACTTCAGCAAGGCTGGGGGAACTCTATGACAGGGCACAAACAGCCCACACACAGGACAGGCATGTGTACACCTTTTACAAGTCCCTTTTCTCTCATAAATGCAGCAGGGCATTCACGAGGCCCCAGCCACTCCGCATCCCTTCCTGCCTTCTTGCCTGGCTCATGCTGTCCCCTCTGCCTGGAATGCCTCCTTCCCTTAGCCTCTATGTGTCAAGTCTGTCCCATCTTATAAGTGAAATGCTCTCTATTCATGAAGCCATTCCTGATTCCTGCAACCCAACGGGATGTTTTCTTAAGCCGCTCTCAGGACTTAGTTTTGTTGGTCACTCATTCACTTATTGGACAAAAAGGTCTGGAGCATCTAACTGCTCTGGATACTGAGGATCCGGAGATGTTTAAGACTAAACCCCAGAGGCATCGATCCAGTTGAAATACGCTTCCCACATCAATAAAATTACTGTGAAATTAAAAATAAATAAATAAGTTTGGGAAAAAATGACTTCTTTCGCTAAAATTATCCTAGATATTTCTCACTGAGGAAAAGCAGCCAGGAAATGGGTGCTTCCTGTTTTCATTAAATAAAAGCTTTTAAACATCTGTTGTTTCTGGTGACAGCCGTTGTCTGTGACTCTGAGGGCTTCAAACACCCCCGGATAACCCAGCAAATCCCAGACCGCTGCTCTCCTGATGGCTTTATCGGCACTGATTTCAATCAACCTTGGAAAATGTACCCACTATATGGGCCAACAGTGGGGTGCTTTGGCAAGGGTGTTTTGATCTGTTCTAGCCTTTGGTCTTCTCGTGAGAGGAAGGCAATGTGGAGATTCAACCCCTTGACAGCCTGGGTAACCGAGTGAGGCAGAGACTGTTTTCTTGCAGTTGCAAAATGAATCTTAGTGTGTCTGCAGGGCCCTAGAGATGGTCCAGGCTGAGGTTTTCCCTCTGGCTGAGCCTCCTAGGCTGGAGGCACCAGGAAGGGCGTTCACCTGTGAGATTTACAGATGGTGACAAAGAATTCTGTATAAACGGATGAGTCCAGGAGGACAGAGCCCTGGGGAGCTTGACAAAAACACAGTCACCATAGGCACACACGTTCCCTGAAGGTCAGCCCTAAAAACTGGGGATAGTGGTTGCCTCTGAGGTGGGAACCAAGGAGCTAGAGGGGGCAGGAATGACCTACCTAAAAAACAAACAAATAAACAAAACCATACCCGCCCATCTCCTTGGGTCCTGCATCCATCCTGCCCACTCGGAGATGCTGAATCAACACGTCTGAGCTTTTATGCTTGCAAGTGGTGTCACCTGTAACCCTACTGTGTCCCTCACTGTGATTGTTGGACAGTCTGATTCTCTCAGTTTTCAGGTGGGGAAACTGAGGCCATCTGTGAGGGAGTGGCAGGGGCAGAATTAGAACCCATGTCCCTTGAGTCTGCTGTGTCACTTGAGTAAGTTACCACTGTGAAACAGTTTATGACTCCTATACAGACATCCCAGGGGCGAGCCAACTGGAGAGAGGGTGGCCCATGTGGATGCCTTGACTGAAGGAAGTAGGGGAAGATGGGAGGGTAAGTCTTCCAGTCAACTCTTTCTCTCTCTGGGGACGTCAGAGCTTGGGAGGGACCCAAGGGGCACCTGGACTGACTTCTCATTTCATAGATGAAAACACTGAGGCTCACAGAAGGAAGTGGCTTGTTAGTGGCAAAGCTGGGGTTGGAGGTTGGCTCCAGGCCCCCCTTTCCCAGAGTCTGTGCCTGCAGCCAGCTTCTCTGGATGACCATGCTGTCAATAGAAAATGCCAGGGACCCAGCTCTGCCCCTTCAGGCCTTGGGCATGGGTAGCTCTCATCCCTGTCCTCATCTGCTCATCCTCTTGACTTAGAACTACTTGTCCTTTCCTTTCCTTTTTCCTTTTTCCTTTCCTTTCCTTTTGTGTGTGTGTGTTTGTGTGTGTGTGTGTGTGTGTGTGTGTGTGTGTGTGTGTGGCAACCAGGCAAAGGCCCTGAGGCAGGGAGGCAGAAAACCTGTTCTAATCTGGGTTCACTCAGCCACTTTGGGCACATCACTGTCCCCCTCTGGGCCTCGGTGTTTTCTTCTGGAAATTGGGGTTTGTGGGGGAAGGTGTTTGGACTAGATCAGCCACTCAAACCTCAAGTCATGCCCTGTGAGAGTCGTGAAATTTGTTTAGTGGGTGGTGACCAACATTTTTAAAAAGAAACAAATAAATAGAAGAACGGAAAATAGTTAAGTGCATCCCATTATTTTGTGAAATTCTTGCTTTGGTGAAGTGTGTGTGTTTACTGAGTCATGACACAAAATACATTTCTTATTGTGCGTCATGGTCAAATAACAGTTTGGACCTGCTAGTGTCTTCCATTCATCTAAGGGATGTTTCCAAGGCAGGGTGGTGAGCCAGGAACTCTGGGAGTGACTGGGAAGGGGGGGGTTGTGGGATTGGGAAGGACAGGCGTGTGGGCAGGCCAGGCTCAAGTGCTGTGCAAGGATGAAGAGTTTTCAGTAACGAGATAACACATCACAGTGAAGCCTGAACCCATTAGTGACTGGTAATGAGGAGGTGTCCCACAGGGAGGCTGATAAACGGCCTGTCTGTCCATGGAGAGAGAGGTTTGCAGGAAAGCACGTGTGGGTTCCACTGCCAAGCTCCAGGGCATTGTCTTTGCTGTTTTAGGATCTTGATAGGAGTGAGGAAGCCACAATGACACCCCCAACTCATTCATTCCACAAACACTCATTGAACACCTTTGGTAGGCTAGACTGTGTGTCTAGGGCTGTTATGTGTCCCTGGATCTAGGGTAATGAAATCTACTGGAGAGAGCATGAAGGAAGGGGACCCACATACGTAGCCCACCTATCTTGTGCCAGATGCTCCGTCTGTTGCTCGTAGACACATGATCTGAGCCTTCATGATATCCCAGAGGGGGTGTGTGTGATACTATTATTATCCCCAGTATGCAGATGAGGCTCAGAGAGGTTATGTAACTGGTTCAACGTCACACAGCCAGCTGTGCTGGCACTCAGGATCACAAATCTGTCTGATGTCTGAGCTCACACTTTGAACCCTCTCCCTGCTGCCTAAAATGTGAAAGTCCATGCCTGTGACCTCCTAGTTTCATCTTTTTTTGGAATACAGAATCTTATAACATCAGGGCCAGGAACTTGGAGGGCATCTTGTCTATCCCTTTTACCTTAAAGAAAGGGAAACTGAGGCTCAGAGAGGAGTAGGGAATGGCCAGAGACCCCCAAAGAACAGTGTCAGGGTAGGTCCATTAAGGAATGGAGGAGGTGGGCCCCCAAAGCATCAGCACCAAATATGTTTTTTTTTTTTTTTTTTTTTTGAGATGGAGTCTCACTCTGTCGCAACTCTGGAGTGCAGTGGCCGGATCTCAGCTCACTGCAAGCTCCGCCTCCCGGGTTTACGCCATTCTCCTGCCTCAGCCTCCCGGGTAGCTGGGACTACAGGCGCCCGCCACCTCGCCCGGCTAGTTTTTTTATTTTTTAGTAGAGATGGGGTTTCACCGTGTTAGCCCGGATGGTCTCGATCTCCTGACCTCGTGATCCACCTGTCTCGGCCTCCCAAAGTGCCATCAGCACCAAATCTTACAGCAGAGGCCAATCGACCCGGCCAGGGCCTGGCCAGAGCATCCGGCCTGGACCCAACAGCTGAGTGAGTCCTGGGAGGATGGGGAAGCAAGCCCCTCCTGCACCCTGCCTCATGCCCAGGGTGCTCCCCTGGGGCCTGGCGGTGTAAGCTGACTCACACTGCCTGCCCATGCAGCATTTTGGAGATTCAGGACAGCTTCCTCTGCTCCCCACAGCCTTTCTTCAGCCTGGGCAGCCTCACAGACCACACACATCTCATCCTCCCCTGACCCTGGCAGCTCTAGCACTGAGTTCTTGGCCTTCCCCCTCCAGGTGCAGATTCAGCTGAAGGAGACTGAAGACCTACTGTGTGCTGAGTACAGATAGGCATCACCTCCCTCGATCCTTGTGAAGTGGGCGCTGTCAGCCCCCTTCCCTTCTGCTTGAGAATGTGACCTGCAGTTAACGTTCTAGCTCTGTTCCCCTGGAAGCCTGATAAAGGTAGACTCTCCGCTGTGTTCCCAGGCCAGCTTGCTAGGGTAAACTGGCTGGTAAACTGCATCTGCACTGGGAGAAACTATAAATACTGACAGGGACACCACACTTCGGGTTCTCCTGGGTGCAATGACCCTTGCTATTGGGCGTGTCCTTTGTAGGGACCCTGGAATCCACGTTTGTGGATTTGTTACAGGAGATCCTGGCTCCTGCAGGGCAAGAGGTTTCTAAGGCAGGGCAGCCCCTACACTTGTCCCTTGGGGGACCAGAGGGAAGAGCTCATGGTGGCTGGGTGGACAGCTCGAGGACCGCCCCCATGGCAGAGCAATGCCTGCTGACGACCTGTGGGTTCTGCGTCCTTCTAGGCTGACCCATGCCATGTGTGGTCTACGCTGTTTCTCATGGGCAATCCTCTTATGAGGATCAGGGAAGGAGATCCCCATGGGCATTGTGTGGAAACTGAGACTCAAAGAGGTGAAGTGACTTATTTCAGGTCACCCAGGTGGCAGGCCTCCCAGCCTCATCCCCTTTGCCTGACCTTGCTGGCCCTGGGGCCTACCTCCGGCCGCACGGGGTCCTCGATGCCCACCACGCAGATGCAGGTGAGTTCGTTGAGGATGTCATTCTCGTTGTCCCAGTCCGGCTCGGGGCTGCTGGGGAAGTCGCGGTAGGCCACGCAGATAGTGCGGAGCCCATCGCAAGCCATGGGCTCAATCACTTTCTTTACCATCTCGTCCCGGTCGCGGGGCCGGAAGACACGGGGCTCTCCCGCCCCATTGAGGATTTTGCAGCACCTGGGGGAGGATGGAAGGGAGATGGGGAGCCCAAGGAATGCTCCTTCTGAACGGCTCAGAGACCACCTCCCCACCCTCGTGATGCCCAGCTGGCTGCGGCTGGTCATCCAGTGCCCATCTAGTCCATGCCCCAGGCAGGGTGAAATCAGGCGTCCTTCCTGCAATTTTTGCCCAGGCCACTCAGCAAGCGGAGCCCCACTTTGATGTATTATATACTCACAAGATTCATCTGAAATAACACTCCCACAGCTGAAGTGGTTTACAAAGCACATAAAACCCAGACTAGTAGTTGTTGACCCTGCCTGCACATTAGAATTGCCTGGGGGAGCCTTTAATAAATATCCATGTGTGAGCCTTGCCCCAGAGGTTCCAGTTCAATTTGTCTGGGGTGAATCCAGGAATCATTTCTTTTAAACACTCCTCAGAGTGATTCCAATGTGTAGCCAGGGTTGAGAACCACTGGGGGCTAGAACAATCCTCTCAATGTACAAGTGGGGAAACTGAGGGCAGAGAGGGGAAGGGATTTGCTTAGTTCACCAGGCTTATTTCCAGCACTCCTCTGGAGTCAGAGGAGTGTGGCTAATAATGAAAATAGCTACCATCAACCGACTCTATGCTAAAGGAAGTGAAATAAGAGAGATCTAAGTGTGATAACGGGTAGAACTTTCTGACGAACCAGTGGCTTAGGGAGGAGAAGGGCGAGGACTCTGGCTATAGAAATGTTTAAGAGGATATAGTGGAAGACACAGTGGCCAAGGGGCATGAAAGTGAAGATGAATCTTCCTGGATGGCCTTGGGCAGGGCCCTCTGTGGCTCTGGGTGCTAGACGGCCACTCTAGCCGGGCAGGCTGCTGAGCCTGATCTGGATGGCAGCCAGTGCTATATGACCCTGACATCCCCAGCTCCCTGCACCAGGGCACAGCCCTCAGCCCCGGCGCCCTGCCCAGTGCTTACTTCTTGAGCACGATCTCAGAAGCCCCCTTGCTGTACATGCGGAAGCTCTCGTCGGGCAGCTTGATGACAGTGCTCATGGACTTGCGCACGGAGTTGAAGGTGTACACTTTGTACAGCTTCTCCTCTGGCATCTGGCTGCGCACGGGCTCGTAGTCCTGCTTCAGGTCCAGCACGAAGCCCAGCAGGCCGCACTCCGTCTTGTTGCCCACCTGCCGAGGCAGGGCGCCCTCCTTCTCTGGGGGCTGCGGAGAGAGGCAGGAGCGGCTGGCACCTGGTAGGGCCTGTGTCAGGGGAGCCCTGCCCCGGCTGCCACTGAGGCTCTGGGACTGCTACCAGGTGGTCTCTGGGCTGGGGGCTGAGCCCTCAGGGAACCCTTGGCCCATCCCCTGCACCCTCAGGGTTCTGCATCCCAGGTCCAGTCCTGGCTCTGGGTGAAAGGAGTGAAGCAAGATCAGCTTTTAAAAAAATTATGAATTATTTCAAACTTGAAAAAGAGAATGATGTAACAAAGTTATGTGCCTACCATCCAGCTTTGTAGCATCTTAACATTATGCCACACTTTCCTCAGATTTTTCTTTTCTTTTCTTTTTTTTTTTTTTTTTAAACGGAGTCTGGCTCTTTCGCCCACGGCGGAGGCGGTGGCCGGATCTCAGCTCACTGCAAGCTCCGCCTCCCAGGTTTACGCCATTCTCCTGCCTCTGCCTCCCAAGTAGCTGGGACTACAGGCGCCCGCCTCGTCGCCTGGCTAGCTTTTGTATTCTTTAGTAGAGACGGGGTTTCACGGTGTTAGCCAGGATGGTCTCGATCTCCTGACCTTGTAATCCGCCCGTCTTGGCCTCCCAAAGTGCTGGGATTACAGGCTTGAGCCACCGCGCCCGGCCAGATTTTTCTTTTTTAAGAAGTAAAACATTATAGACAAAGCTGATTCCCCTCTGCAAACCTCTTTCCATATGCATAATTCACTCCGTGTCCCAGAAACAACTTCTGTCTTACATTTGGCATTAATCATTACCCTGTGTGTATTTAACTATTAATTCTGAGATAATTGTAATTCACATGCAATAAGAAACAATACAGAGAGATGCCATATACCCTTCATCCAGTTTCCCCCAATGTTATCACCGTAGTATTAACACAAGTACCACAACTGAGATGGAGATGGAAGCCGACCTTGTTGAGATTTCACCGGCTTTACATGTGCTTGTGTGTGTGTGTGCATGTGCATTTTCTATGCAATGGCACCACGTGTGGGTTAATGTGGCCACCACCACTGTCAAGATTCAGGACAGTTCACCACAAGGGTCCTTGTACTACCCTTTTTTTAAAGCTATCACCTCTCTCTCCCCCCACTCCCTGGCCATGGCAACCACTAATCTGTTCCCCTTTTCCACGCTTTCATCATTTCCAGCCTGCTATGTAAATGGAATCATACAGTCTGTAACTTTCGGAGCTTGGCTTCTTTGCTCAGCAGAATCCCCCTGAGATATAGGCAAGCTGCTGCATGTGCTGATAATCTGTTCCTTTTGATTGCTGAGTGGTATTTCATGGGATGGACAGACTGTCCCTTGTAATTTCAATCAGGTTGAACCAATGGAAACTGCTATTTTTGAATGTCAAAAATGGTCAAATATGGGCAAGTTCATGCAGTTTAACCTAATGAGACTCCTGACCTCAAGTAATCCACCTGCCTCGGCCTCCCAAAGTGCTGGGATTACAGGTGTAAGCCACCATGCCTGGCTGTAACTGCGCCTGGCTGTAACATTCTGTTTTTGAGATTCATTCATGTTTATGGTTCTAGTGTGTTCCTTTTTAACTGCTCTATAGATGCCATGATATGAATACGCTGCAAAGACTTACCTCTTCCTTGAGTCCCTCCCTTACTTCCCTCTCCCCTTCACACATTAGATACACAGTCTTTGGCACCTGCTTCATGCTGGCCCTGTGCCCGCCTCAGGGCCATGTGAACACCATTAGCTCCTGTCCTGGAGACTCCCAGAACACCAGCTGCATCTCCCCAGCACCTGTCACTTCCTCGCACGGCTGCCTGAACACAGGCTGTTTCATGCCTCTGTACCTTCACCTCTGCTGCTCCTCCCGGGTGGGTCCCTCTCCCTCCCCTGCCAGGCACACTTCCTCTTGTCCTTTAAGGACCAGCTCAAATATCTCCTTATTTTTGAAAACTGCCATGTGGGTCTTTCTTCCCCTGTGTAAACAAGCTGCACTCTATTTCTCTTTGGGTTCTCAGGGTCAGTGCAAAACTCATCACACAGCAGGTGCTTATTAACTGTTCGCTAGATGGTTTAATGCAGACCAGAGTGGTGGGGGAGACAGGTTAATGGTAAGGATGAGATGCCTCCATATGGCCACTGATGTGGGATTCACAGGAGGCTGCAAAAGTGCAGATTTGCAGGTGGCTCCCATGTGCACCCCCCGACCCCAATGCACACACCCACTCATGCCACTTAATAGCATTCATATGGGCGACTCAGGTGGAGATGGCTTCAGGGGTGGTGAAAGACACCAGAGATAAACCCAAACTCTAGAGAAATTCTGAAGATGAAATAGCTATGAACACGCCTGTGTCCCCATGAAGTACCAGATGAACTTCTCACAAGGAGCCCTCTGCATCCTTGTCCTCAGTCTCCCTCATATTACCCAAAAAAGCAGCCTGGATAGGAAGAAGGTGGACTCAGGAAGATATCAGCATGACTGGCTCTGCAGAGACAGGATGGACCTTCTGTCAGCAACTGGACATATCCCTGGGCTATTCTCCCCTCTTCTGCAGCTAGGGCTCGGGCCCAAAGAGCACACCCGATTCACATGGGGGGAATACAGGCATCGACATGCAGTGGTCCTGAGACCTGGGGATGCATAGGAAATAAAAAAGAGCCTTTGAACCTAAACGAGGTCCTCAGTTTCCCCATCTGTAAGATGGAGAGGCTGGAGCACATGCTTTCTAGCTCAGAGAAATATTAACCCTCTCCTTAAAGTGGATGTGGTGAGGGAGGGTAGAGTGAGGAAGAACTGCAGGTCCCTCGGTGGATGGTACGGCAGCGGTGGACAGGCAGCAAGGCTCAGAGCACCTCCCCGGCTCCCATAGCCAGAGTGACCTGAGGCATCCTGTGCCTTGGAAAATGCCCCATCCCCAAGCTCTTTGATAGGTTTTAGTAAGAAGCAGAGGAATATTTGACACAACTTCCCATGTCTGAAGTTTCAGAAAATAAGTTCTAAGATCTTCCCTCTCTCTGCAGTATGCTGTTATTGTGTGCTATCTCTCTCTCTCTCTCTCTCACACACACACACATATATATATTTGCATTTTATAATTAACTTTCTGTTGATTTCCAGAGTTTTACATATTTTCCATAACAATTTTTTCTCCCTCTACTAATGAAAGAAAATGACGACACAGAGGACTTAAATAAAAATGCCTAATTACTTATTTGCCCAAGAGAGCTGAGCAGTCATGCCTGCAAAACACCCAGCATTTTATTACCCTCTGTGAAATATTTTAATTTTCCTCTAAAAGGATTTCAGACAATCCATGGTTGCAAATGGCAGAGCTGCCTCCTCCGTAATTCAATTTGTTTCCATGAACTTTAGCTCTGAAATCGCCTACATGCATTACTAAGAATCAGGGACCCTCCCCTCTTCTCTTTTGGCTTTTTAAGATCCTGATAAACCCAAAAGTTTTGCTCCTGCTGTAGAATTTCCAGGAGCCTTTTTATCTCCAGGGCTCCAACTCTGTAAGGGAGTCAAGGCATTGGTATTGTTCCTGTTTTGAGGGACAGAGAACAGGCTCTGGGGAGAAAAGGGACTTGCTCCTCGTCAGGGACCTGCAGAGGGTCAGGCCTGAGGCTGCTCCAAAACCCCTGATTCCAGTTCCAGCTTGGTTCAGCACATTTCTCTGCACAGTATTGGGCCCTTGGGGAATGCTGGGTGCAGCCATGGTCATAGTGTAGCCATGGTCATATCTTTGAGAGGACATTTCATGCTCTTGTTTTGGGATGCTGGGAAGTGAATGGAGCTAAGATCAATGAATGATGACTTGAAGGGCTGCAAGTTATGGATAACATTTGCAAAAATAGGATTAAGAAAAACCATAGCATGTATCACCCATTAGGATGGCTACAATTAAACAAAAAGAAACAAACAAAAAATAATATTGGTGAGGATGTGGAGAAACAGGAACCCTTGCACACTACTGGTGGGAATCTAAAATGGCACAGCCACTATGGAAAACAGTATGGTAGTTCCTCAGAAAATTAAACATGAAATTACTATATGATCCAGAAAGTCTGATTCTGGGGAATATGCCCCAAATAATTTTAAACAGGTACTCAAAGAAATATTTGTATACTCATGTTCAAAGCAGCATTAATCACAAAGTCTAAGAGTTGGACACAACCAACCTGTCCATCAACAGATGAATGGATAAACAAAATGTGATTTATCCATACAATGGACTATTATTCAACCTTAAAAAGGAAGGAAATTCTGATACATGCTACTACCACATGAAGGAATCTTGAGGACATTATGCTAAGTGAAATAAACCAGTCACAAAGGGACAAAAACTGTATGACTCGACTTATATGAGCTACTGGAGCAGTCAGATTTATAGACAGAAAGTAGAATGGGTGCCAGATGTGGGAGGAGAGGAGAATGGAAAGTTATCATTTAATGGGTACAGAGTTTTAGTTTTGCAACCTGAAAAGAGTTCTGGAGATGAGCAGTACAACAATGTGAATGTACTTAATACTGCTATACACTTAAAAATGGCCAAGTTTGTAAATTTTATGGTATATATATTTTACGTAAAATTTTTTTTTTTTTTTTGAGACGGAGCCTTGCTCTGTCGCCCAGGCTGGAGTGCAGTGGCGCGATCTTGGCTCACTGCAAGCTCCGCCCCCCGGGTTCAGGCCATTCTCCTGCCTCAGCCTCTCGTGTAGCTGGGACTACAGGCGCCCGCCACTACGACCCGCTAATTTTTTTTTGTATTTGTAGTAGAGATGGGGTTTCACTGTGTTAGCCAGGATGGTCTCAATCTCCTGACCTCGTGATCCACCCGTCTCAGCCTCCCAAAGTACTGGGATTACAGGCGTGAGCCATCGCACCCGGCCTACGCACATTTTTAAAATAAAAAAATAACTTAAAAGGCTCCCCAAGAGGCCGGGTGTGGTGGCTTACACCTGTAATCCCAGCACTTTGGGAAGCTGAGGCAGGCAGATCACGTGAGGTTGGGAATTTGAGACCAGTCTGGCCAACATGTCAAAACCCCGTCTCTACTAAAAATACAAAAATTAGCCGGGAGTAGTGGCAGGCACCTGCAATCCCAGGTACTCAAGAAGCTGAGGCAGGAGAATCACACAAACCCGGGAGGTGGAGGTTGCAGTGAGCCGAAATTGTGCCACTGTACTCCAGCCTGGGCGTCAGAGCAGGACTCCATCTCGAAAAATAAAAATAATTTTAAAAAAAAGCTCCTAAATGAACTCCATAGCATGGTAAACTGCAATAACTGCAATGTGATAATTTTTCTAAGAGGCCATTAGAAAACAATTTTATGCTAATTGGCTGTCTCTGGTGACCTAGCGAGCATCCTTTAAGGACAGGCATCAGCAATGACGTCTCCCCGATGCCTGGAGGCCCGACCTCAACAGCTGCAGTCATACCCGTTTCCCCAAATGCCTGCTCCGCACTCACCACTCTACTGAGCTCTTCACATGCATCACCTAATCATAGGCTCACAGCTGCCTACGGGGCAGGGGCTGTTCTTCCTCCCATTTTACAGTCATGCACAACTGAGGCCAGGAGAGGTGAGGCTGCACGGCAAGGAAGGGTCTAGTTGGCTAGGAGCCGAAGCAGGGGGCCTGGGCCCTGAGCTCACAGAGCACCTCTCCCAGAAGCCTGCCTCTCTCCTTGGCAGAGACCACTGGCTCAGAGTCACCAGGGCAGGGCAGTTTGCCTCATTTGTGCCCACATCTCCGCCCCACCAGTGCCATGGGCTGCCAGTGAACATTTGTCCAGTGAATCAATGAATAATTTTGTGTTCATGTGTGGGGTGCTGCCAACAGGATGCCAGGTGCCACGAAATTTTGGCAGAACTTGGTTCCCAGAATCATCCTCTAAAGGCCTGGCTTTTGAGGAGAGTGAGGTGGCTGTGCAAGGTCAGTGAGCCCAGGGGTCTTCCCCAGAGGTGGGGAGGGCAGGGGGTGGGTGCGGGTGTCTGGGACTACAGAAGCCCCCTGGAATGCAGAGGCGCTGCACTCTAGGAGAGTAGACTCCCAGGAGCCTTCCCCAGCTCACCAGTGCAGCGTGTGTGTGTGTGTGTGTGTGTGTGTGTGTGTGTGAGATGCATGGGGTGTGTGTCCGTGGTGTGTGTATATGTGTAGTGTACTTGGTATGTGTGTGGTGTGTGTATGTGTGATGCATGGGGTGTGTGTCTGTGGTGTGTGTATATATGTAGTGTACTTGGTATGTGTGTGGTGTGTGTGTGTGTATATGATGTGTTGGTCTTGTGTGTGGCGCAGTGGTGTGTGTTGTATGTGGGCATGTATGTTGTGCACTGTATGTTGTTATAGCATGTACGGCATCACGTCGCGCGTGTCTATATTGGGCTGTGTGTGTTGTAATGGCCACAGTAGGTGTGACGTGTTGTGTGTTATGTGTGTGATATGTGAATGTATATGTGTGTTAGTGTGTGTATAAATGGTGTGGGTGTGTGTATTGTGTAATGTTGTATCGCATGTGGTGAGTGTTGTTGTTTGTGTGTGATGAGTGGTTGTGTGGTGTGTTGTATGTGCATGGGTAGGTAGTTTTGGTCTGGTGTGTTGTATGTATGGTGAGTGGTAGTGTGATGTGTGTGTGATATGACTGTGTGTGGTGATGGTGTGTTGTGTAGTTGGTGTGGTGTTTGTTGTGTGGTTTTGTTGGTATGGGTAATGTATATTGTGTGTTGTGTGTGGTTTTTGTGTATCGGTAATGGGATATGTGTGTTGTGCGATGAGGTGTGTATTATTTTGGTATATAGGTGTGGGTGGTGGTTAGTGTGCATGGTAGGTGGTTATGTGTGTTGCGTGTGTGTGATAAGTGATGTGTTCCATGAGTGGTGTTGTGCGTGGTGTGTTGTATGCGTGCTGTGTGTGTTTGTATGTGTGGTTGTTATGTGTGGTGAGTTGTGTGTGTGTTTTGTTATATGTGTTGTGTATGTGGTGTTGTAGTGAGGGTGTGGTTTGGTGTATGTTGTATGTGCACGGTAGTGTGTATGATGTGGGTGCGTATGTGTTAAAGGTGGTGAGTGTGCTGTGTGTGGTGTGGTGATGAGTGGTGTGTGTTTGTGTACATGGTGTGTGTTGTAGTATGTGTGGTAGGGTGTGTGTGTGGTGTTGTGTTGTATGTGTTGTGGTAGGTGCAGGGTATATGTGCGTTGTATGTGTGTGGATTGTGGTGTTGTGTGTGTGGTAGGTGGTATGTTGTGTGTGTCGCATTGATTGTGTGCGGGAGTGGTGTGTTGTGTGTGTACGTGGCATGAGGGTGTGTAAGTGTGGTGTGTGTGATGTGTGTGATGAGTATGTGTTGGTACGTGGTGTGTGTGTATGGTGTGGTAGGTGTTGTGTGTTGTAGGTGTAGTAGTATATCGTGTGTTTGCGTGATGTGTTGGTGAGTGGTATGTGTTGTGTGCTGTATGTGTATGATGGGTGGTGTATGTGTGGTGTGTGTGGTGTGTGTGTATGTGTCATTGTGTGCATATCAGGGTGAAGGGACTAACAGCTCTGTTAAAAACTGGAATTCCCCATCTGGAGTGATTTCCTTTAAACTCTTCTTCCAGAGACGGTGTTCACAAAAACAACCAAAAGCAAAACCCTTGTTGAATTCAACACCCAGGTCCCTGCTGTTTCGTATACCCCATGACCCATCTCCCCACCTCAGTGCCCTGCTAAGTCCCTTCCAGCATCTTCCACGCCTTCTGACCCTATCGGCTTGGCCCTCTGACCCTATCGGCTTGGCCCGAGCCCAGTCTCGGGGCGTGGCTTGGCTCAGGGGGACTTTGAGGCTCACTCGAATATTAGATTGAGCCCTGGGTTTGGTCCCAGGAGATCTGAATTCAAGGGCTGTCTGCTTCCCCTCTTCCCCTTTCTCCTCAGCCCTCCCTACTATCTGCTAGGTTTTAAGATTTATGGGAAATACAACACAGACAACCCTCCTCCCTTCTAGGATTATTGGCCTTGTGGCTACCTCTGTGTAGAATGGGGTGTCCTGGGGACCTGGGGCTTCACCAGGCGAAGCTTGGCTTATCTATTCAGGAAAACCATCCTGTCCTGCAGGGGGAATCCTTCCTTCAGAACCACTTCAGGGGCTCCAGGGAGATTTGTTTTTCTCTCAATAGCTTATGTTTCAGAAATATGCCATAAACTTCCAACAGTTCAGCTCCACAAGTGCCCATCAGTTTAGTAGTTCAAATGTCAACTGTAGTGTCAATCTCTTCTAAAAGAGGTCTAGTGAAGTAGAAAATTTAAGTCCGCTCGGGTGGTTTCAGTACACGGAATAGACATGGGCAGAACACGGGAATGTTTTCCCAAGGAAGCGAGGTGCCTCCGGAGTCGGAGGAAAGAGCTATTTCTAACTGAAAGCTCAGCTGTGGCTTGGAGGAGCTGCAGGGTGGCTAGAGCTGCTTAGTGGAAGTCTTGACGTACAAAGCACCCGAGACCACAAAGGGAATCTGAGGGTGTGCCAGGGTTTCTGAGGCAGGGAAGCAATTTCTGACTAAATGATGATTCACGCAGCTTCCCTCTGAGGGCAAGTTTAGTTCCTGATGATTAGAAATAAGAATGGAGGCCGGGCGTGGTGGCTCAAGCCTGTAATCCCAGCACTTTGGGAGGCCGAGGAGGGCGGATCACGAGGTCAGGAGCTCGAGATCATCCTGGCTAACATGGTGAAACCCCATCTCTACTAAAAAAAACACAAAAAAATTAGCCGGGCGTGGTGGCGCATGTCTGTAGTCCCAGCTACTCGGGAAAGAAAAAAGGCTCTGCCATTCTCAGAAAGGATCGGGTACAGGATGGGGCTGGGCCCCTGAGAGGCCTCCCAGCCTGCAGCCTCAGCCCTCACACCACCCTCCACCTGTGCCTGGGGTGGTTCTTCTGAATGCTGGGAGGAGAAAGCCCATTAGGGGCTTATTTGCTACCACTGGCTCCCCCCAGTTCTTGCAGCCTCACCTCTCATCATTCTGGCCCTGCAGAAATGCCCAGGCCAAAAATCACCATGTTTCCTAAGTAAGCCACACATCTTAAGATCTCTCGGCCTCTGCAGGGTCGTGCCCCCTGCCTAGAATACTCTTGCCTTCTGCGTGCTTGGTGAATTCCTCCAGAATTCTCTGGGCCCAGCTCTGCCACTTGGTGGTGAGGAGCAACCCTGACAGGTTCACTTCTGTTTCTGCAGTGCGGTTTTCCTAGCTGCGAGATGGGAATGGTCCTGTTTGGCCAGCTGATCTGAAGGGGATATGGAGGGTCAGGAAAGACAGTGGCTGGCATAGCAAACTACAGAGGGGAAGGCTCAGAACGAGCAGCAGAGGGAAACAGAGTAATGGCTGCCATGGATGAGCACCTGCCTGCTCTGTGTCAAGCACTGTGCCGGGCGCTGTACACACCTCCTCAGCTCATCTAAGCTTCACAACAGCCCTCGGACAAACAGCCTCAGGGCAGAGGTGTAGCTCTGCCCTGAGTGGCAGGGACCTGCCTGGGCTTGGGATTGTTACAGATCTAGGTTCCAATCCTGGCTTGGCCTCAGATCTGCTCGGGCACTCTCTGCATGTGCTTTAACTGCTCCAACTGCAGGGTCCTTATCTATGCATTGGGTGTGGTGTCACCTACTCTGTGGGTTGTCATACAAAGTAAGGTAGGGAAAGCACTCAGCACTGAGCCTAGCTAAGTAAATGTTAGCAACAATGATATGCTCGCTTTATAGACTGAAAAACAGAGGCTCAGAGAGGTTAAGTAACTGGCTCAGGGTCACACAGGTGATGAGTGTTGGGGCTGGGATATGAACCTTGGTGTGTTGGACTTTAGAGCCAAACCTCTTAACCATTGCTTCCTGAGCTAGGTATTGGAACACCTGGAACTTCACTAACCCATGGGGTGACTTGGGACAAATCCCTTCCCATTTCTCAGAGTAAACTGAGGGGGCTGAACTAGGTGGTCTCTATGGTTTGTGAATCTTGTAGACCTTGCAATCTATCCTTGCAAATACTTTTTTTTTTTTTTTTTTCAGTAAAATGCATCAGCTAATTGGGAGGTCTATGGATCAATGATTCCTGGATGGCTGCGGGTAGTTGTGGAAGAGACCAGCTCAACAAGCTGGAGGTAGTGACAGAGCACTGGTATTGGCCATGGGACTGGATCCAAGGCCATCTCCTGCCTTTTGCTGCCACACAAGAACAAAAAAGTAGAAGGTAGAGACATCAATCCTGCCTTAAGACTCCTATAAATTCATAGTCACCCATCCGCCCACTCACATATTCATCCATCCATCCATCCATCCATCCATCCATCCATCCATTCATTCATCCATCTACTCATCCACCATTCCATTCCATCAAGCAATCAACACATCTACCCATCCCATCCATCCATCCATCCACCCACCCACCCACCCACCAGCCAATACATCCACTCATCCATCCACCAACCAACACATCCATCCATCCATTTACCAACCATCACATCCACCCATCCATCCACCTAACCACCATCCATCCATCCATCCACCCATTCACCCATCTACTCATCCACCCACCCATTCATGCATTCATCTATCAATCCATCCATCCATCTACTCATTCATCCATCCACCCATCCATCTACCTACCCACCACTCATCCATCCATTCCCCCTTCTCCCTACCTATCCCTCATCTCATTGATTACTCATCTACACACTTATTCACCAGTCCATTCACTTACATCACCCATCCAACCAGCACTTCCCAAAAGTCTATCCGAGGGGGATGAGAGAAGATTCAGCTGTCTCCTGCTCTTAAAAAGCCCACAGCCTGGCATCAGACAGCAAGAAGACACAGAGGAACTGGCCTCCTTGTGGAGGGAGAAATACAGTGTATGGGAGCCCAGCCCTGCCCAGGGTCTTATTTTCCCAGTCCAGGCTCATTTCCCAATTAAAGCTGATGGGTAGTGAAGCTGGTGGACATTGCATGTCATTCCTGCCCTGTCTCCTCTTGTATGGTTTCAGAATGCCCTGCAATCTAGATTTCCTGTCCTGGTTTGGAGGGTGGCCAGGTGTCTGCCCTGAGCCGAGCAGCTCGAGCCTCTTCTCAGTCTTCATCTGAGCCTAGAAAGGGGAGCCCCTGAGAGGCCTTTTGCCCCATATGGCTTGCAGGCCCTGGCTGTGAATCTCACCCTCTGGACCCCAGACCTTTCTTCCCAAGCAGACCGTAAGCTAGAGGTGCTGCAGGGTTGGTTTCTGTGACCAGGAACCTAGTCTGGACATCTGACTCAACAGCTAGCTTTAGGGTATCCATGGGTTAGCTTTGCCACTAATTGGCTAAATGGTTTTGGGCCATAGCCTTTCCCTCTCTAGTCCTGATATCTGCTCTCTTTATTTGTTAACCTCTGCATTGCTACAAATGGAATCTCCTTTCAGTGGATGATTTTATTGATGAATAACAACAATACTAGTCATACTGAGTGCTGTGTGCTAAGCACTTTCCATTAACTAACTCACTTTATCCTCACAACAATCCAAGATTCTCCCCCTCCCCTAGGAAACTGAGGCACTGAGAGGTTAAATAATTTGTTTATATTCATACAGCTGGTGAGGGATTTGAACGAAGGCAGTCTGGCTCCAGAGTCCAAGTTTTAACCACTACCCAGTCACACAGAGGCTCTGCTGTCCTTTCCATATCGATGGCTGTCAGCTCCCAGCAAAGAGAATAATGTGGCCAGGGAACTTACAAGAAAGACCCAGAAAGACAGGTGCAGGTATCTTTTGATGCCAGGGTTCCAGGTACAGAGGGAACTCTGGGAGTTAAGGGACCTGGCCTGGGTTACAAACCAAGGACCCCAGTTCCCAGATCCCTGACCTCTCTTCAACCTCAGCAGCTGCACTTCCTCAGATGGACCGACTGACCCCTGTCCTTTATGCCACTTGAACAGACTCAATCCACCAACATCTGGAAATGACATTTCAGCTTTGCCTCCAGTGCTAAAAAGCACTGCTTAATTGAGACCCATCACTGTGGAGAGGTTTCCTCAGCCTTCTTGGCAGATCCCAAGAACTCTTTTTGACTATAATTGCACTACACACATCTCAATCCAAGCCCACCCCACAGGGCTGTGCCCACATGGCTAAAGCCCATTCTATGAATTGCCCTGTTCCCCTGTCTGCCACGTCTGCAGGAGGAGATCATTATCAGCATCCCAGTTATTTTAGGAAAGCCTGGGGAGCAGAATAAAGCATCGCTGATCTCCCTTGATTCCCAAATTGGGTGGGATGGGGGAAGAAGACAAAAGCGTCATCATGTTTGGCATCACCCCCAGGGTTCTCTAGCACCGTCTTTATGGGTTCTCTAACCTACTTTCCCCTTTGTCAGTTCTGCCTCCCTTAGCCTGCTGCTCCAGGGTGATGCAGGTGGCTGCTCAGCTGCTGCAGAGGGTGCAGGAGCTGCCTCCTCTTCCTTCCCCTACCAGCCCTTGGCTGTTTGCTGCTGACCCATGCTCTCTTCCCCATTTTGACAAAGCTGTTAGCAGCTCCTACAAACCCACCTAATTGAGAGGGTTGCAGCTGGCTCAGGGGCAGAAGGAGGAGGAGGTCAGGGCTCAGCACATTGGAAGGGTAAACAAAAAAGCTTAGCAGATCACCCAGATGCTCACAAGGCAGAAATGCTCTACATCTGGGAGCTGATGGACATCTGGATGGATGAACTTTGGGTTTCTCTTCATCCAGTGCTGGTTAATTACAAAGGGACAACCTGTGCTTCTAAACCAGATAGGGTTTATAGCATGGTGAATCCAGGTAGCTTAGCTGACAGTAAGTTGAGAGTTTTTCTTATCAAAATGGATAATATTACTACTATTACTAACAACATCAGTGGTAGATTGTGAAAATGGCCACGATTATTCTCCTTTCTGAATCCAGTCCTTACAGCACTTCTCATCAAGAGGTGAAGTCTGTTTTCCCACTGTGTGAATCTGGGCTGGCCTCCTGACTTACATTGGCCAAGAGAATGTGGCAAAAAGTGACAAGGTGGTGGTTCAGGCCTCAAGAGAACTTGCACACTTCTGCTCTCTGTTTGAGGCCTGTTGTTGCCATGTGAACAAGCCCAGGCTAGCCTGCTAGAAGAGGTGAGACCACACAGGGCAGGGATGAGCCAGCCCAGCTGAGGCCATGCTAGATCAGCCTACAGTTCTGCCAAGATCAGCAGAGCTGTCCACATGACCCCCTGCAGATGCAGG
The DNA here is from genome assembly GCF_001698545.2 of Rhinopithecus bieti. Lineage (NCBI taxonomy): Eukaryota > Metazoa > Chordata > Mammalia > Primates > Cercopithecidae > Rhinopithecus > Rhinopithecus bieti. The sequence goes on along the minus strand of NW_016813019.1, from coordinate 616,084 downwards.
AGGAAGCCCAGCTGAGACCAGAAGAACCATCCAGCCTGAACTGCTGACTCACAGGACTTTGAGTGAAATACACAGGTTTGTTTCAAGCCATTAAGTTTTGGAGTAGTTTGTTATGCAGCAAAAGCACACTAATAAAAAGTTTGTGTGTGTGTGGGCAGGGGGAGTGGGGGTTCAATGACAGGATTTAAAAAACATAATTAACAATAAAGGTTTGTCACACAAACATTATAGCAATATTAATAGTATATTAAGTCAAACAGAAACATGTTGCTTACTATCTGACCATACCAAAATATATTAGCAGGATTTGAGACTATGAATCATATTGTTCAACCTGCCCAGTACTTCTGTACCATCCCATGAATGTTGCTCCCTCTGGTGGTGGATGTGCCTGGTACCCACTTACCAGAATCTTGGTGGTGTAGGCGCTGTTGATGGCGATGGCATTGACCAGCAGCTCCATGGTCTTGGTGTTGATGGAGCTGGGGTCAGGGATCTCTTTATAGTGGACGTCACCGACATATGCCTGTACCACTGTCATGCGATTGGTGGTCAGCGTGCCCGTCTTGTCTGAGCAGATGGCTGTGGCATTGCCCATGGTCTCACAGGCATCCAGGTGGCGTACCAGGTTGTTGTCTTTCATCATTTTCTGGGAGAAGGGGCAAGTGAGAGGGCAACAGTGAGGAGAGGGGCTGGGGAGCATGGGGTGCCTGGAGGCACTGGGTAAACATGTAGTAAATAAGGCAGAGCCACCACAGCCTGCCCCTTCGCTTCCTGCACTTGTAAAGGATCTTGGTTGCTGGTGTCTCCTACACCTGGGCTTCTTCTGTCTGTGCATGGCCCTTTTCTTTCTCTTTTAGTATCTGAATCATTTAAAAGACTCAATTAATTGAATTTATTAATTTGGATTAAAGAAGTAATCTACATTCTTCATGGGAAAAAGGGGGAAAGATAAATAAGATTGGTTCCTCTCTGGGTACTTTAAATATTTTTCTCTTACAGACCAACAAAGTAACTATTCCTTATTTGGTGATGAATTTTCTCAAACGTATCATCTTTCACTGGTGCCTGGCTTTCATTGTCATTTTAATTTTACCAAAAGTAAATAAATTAGGATATAGGAAAATATCTGGAAAAATATCAAAGTGTTAATGTCATTATTGCTAAATGACAGAATTATAGATTTTTATTATCTTTTCTATGACTAACATGTATTATCACTTGCATAATAAAAACCACACATTTCTTTAAAAAATATGTGCACAAAAGGGAGAAAGAAAACATATTGATTATCAGCTACTGTGCAGAACTAGGTACATCTTGTAATCAACATCCTTTTTTTTGAAATTTATAACAAAAATGGAGTATTCCTAGTATTCCTATACGTAACATTTTCTTCTATCTGTCTTTTATTCTCTCTGGCCCAACTCCACACTCATACCTTCTTCTAGGTTCTCGAACAAACAATGCAAATGGAGTAATTCTCAAGGAAATACTGTTCTTCATGCAGGCCCTCCTGACATAGCAGCTGAATCAGGTAGAGTTCTAGGCTGTGCCTAGGAATTTGATTTCCTTTATTTTGTTTCTCATTATAACTCTTTATAACCAGGGTAAAAAAGAAGTGCAGTTAGAATAATTGTAATAGAGCTTTATGTTACTAAAAATGAGTATTAGTAGGATTATATTCTTTTGCAGTTTCTCCTACTGTAACTTGTGACAATAGTAATAATAAATGCATGTTGAATGATCAACAGCAACTTGAATTTGCAACACATGTTACAGTTTGCAAAGTCTTCTCCGATGTTTTAAGAATTCTGTGGCATATGAGAAGATTCTGGTAATCCATTTTGGCAACTGAAGAAATCTAGGCAAAGTGACTGACCAGGATTACACACCTGGAGGGGTTTAAGGCTAGGATTTGAACCTACCTCCTTTTAACCTCACAGTCTGGACCTTTCTATCAGGCCTCAGCCCACCTGCACTCTCTGAAGAGGGTTCATCTGTTGGGCTCAAGAATCTTTAAGTCCGTACTGTCCAATATGGTAGTCACATGTATTGTGACTATACATGTATAGGGTACTGAGCACTTGAAATATGGCCATTCTGAAGTGAAATGTGCTGTGAGTGCAAAATACACATCAGATTTAGAGGATATTATGAAAAAAATGTAAAAGTAGTAGTTCATTTATAATTATTATATTGATCACATGTTGGATTGATAATAATTTTAACATACTGGGTTAAGTACATCACATTATTAAAATTAACTGGTTTCTTTTTACTTTTTTAAAATAATGTAGCTACTAGGAATTTTTCTTCTTTTTTAAAAAAATTATTTTATTTTGTAGAGATGGGGTCTCACTATTTGCCCAGGCTGATCTTGAACTTCTGGGCTCAAGCGATCCTCCTGCCTCAGCCTCTGAAAGTGCTGGGGATTGCAGGCATGAGTTACCATGCCTGGCCGCTACTAGGAAACTTACAATTGCACATGTGGCTCCCATTCTGTCTCTTTTTGGGCAGTGCTGATCTAAGTGGTCAGTCATCTTTGTGCTCCTGATGGTGGCTCCCAGGTCCAGGCTCACAGAGGGCACAGTCTGCCTCTCCTGTGTTGGGGTGCTCTCCTAAGTTTATCAAGTGTCTGTAAAAGTAACACTACCTAAGATGAGCGAAGGTAGTGGGTGCCAGAGATACGAACTGCAGAAGGCACAGAGGCCTAAAAGCATCTGTATATGATTCTCCCAAATGAGCTCTGTGCAACTTTCAAGGACATCCCCAGGCTCAGTGAAGTGGCTGTGGAGGCCCCCTACTCATGGCAGTCATCCTCTGCTGGCCCCGGGTCCCAAAGTATCCTCTTGTTGTGACCTGTTTGGGCTTTGGTTTGTGGGGATGGAGTTTCTTCAAGAACCCTAAAACAGGAAGATGATAAGGGCCGTATCTGTTACAAAGAACTGCCACTTTCTGGCACCTGTCTGGAGATCTCTTTTCTGTATGAAATTACATCGGAGAGCCCAGCCCAAATTCCAGCTTGAAAACTGATGCTCACCATGCCCTCTGGAGGCTCTGCCAATTTCTCAGAGTGAATGCCTTGTTTATAAACATGGCCACGCCTCCACCCTCGCAGGGACATTCAGGCATGGGGCGCTGGAAACAGGAGCCCTACGCCCGGCCCTTCCAGGTGGAAAACACATGGGGCAAAGGGAAAAAATGAGACCCGGGTGTGAGAACCTGGGGGTGACCCAGTAGCATCAGACTGGCAGTGACTGGGCTCTGCAGACAGCCATGGCCTGGGTGCAGCGGAGGTGCAGCTCTGCCATCAGGTAGCGCTTAGAAAGGCCCCAGTCCTTGGAAAACATTCATGACTCCAGCTCTTCATTTAACTGCTTTAAAATGTCTTATATTTTTAGCCTCTTTCCAGAGGGGAGGAGGCTTCCATGAAATCAGACTCCTTTTGTTTTGGCTTACCCCTCTCACTTTAGGGAGCCACCTCTGAGATGAGTTTTACAAGCGCTACCGTTACCTGAGGGGCCTACGTCTCAGACCGCCAGACTTCTGTGTAAATTTGGTAGTCTAAGGATGAATTCTGGCTTGCACGGTGATGTCTTTATTATTTAAAAAATTTTTTTGAGTTGATTATCAATGTCTAAAAATCGTGAGAGTTAATACATTAAGTCCAGATTTCTGGCTTCTCTTGGAAAAAGGTGACAATGTGGCAATGCTGGGTCTGCATCCCTGCAAGATGGCATGTGGCTGGGCTGAATAATGGCTGCCTCTTCAGCCAGGGTATGGCTCTCTGGTTTGCCACAGGCCCCTGGACTCTATGAAAGCGTCAGAGTTTTGGGGTCCTGCATACATTCTTTTGAGCTCCCAGGGGGTCTATGGGCTTCTTCATTCATCTCCCAACCCCAGCACCCGTCCCAGTGATCCCCCAGGCCCTCGGCTGCAGCTGCATCAGTCGGCTGGTCCTGCTCTCCTCCCCTCTCACCTTCACTGAGTAGGCCAATGAGATGGTGACGGCCAGAGGGAGACCCTCGGGCACGGCGACCACCAGCACTGTCACGCCAATGATGAAGAACTTGACAAAGTACTGCACGTAGACAGGCGTGCACTCAGGCAGCCACGGCTTCTTGTTGACCACGAAGGTGTCCACGGTGAAGTAGAGAACCAAGATGATCACTGTGATTGCTGACATCACCAAGCCTGCAATGTGAGGACACATGCTCGAGGGGTTCCAGGAAGTGGAGACTGTGGGTGGTGTGGACCAAACCTTTGGTTGAAAGAGCTCTGGGTCAGGCTGACCCCAGCTCATCTCCCAGCTCCGCCACTCCTTGCTTTGTGACCTGTGGCAAGTTCTTGAGACCTTGATCCTCACCGAGCCTCAGTCTCCTGCTCTGTATAATGGGGATGAATATTTCCTCCCTAGGATTTTGTAAGTCTCAAATGTGGTAATGCATGCAAAGTGCCCAGTATAGTACTCAACACATAGTAGGTGCTCTGACACATAGTAGGTGCCCAAGAGATGTGTGCCAAGTGACTGTGTGAATAAATGAGGAATGGTTTGCATAGAGCTTTCACACAATAATGATGTAAAGTTGTTATTATTTATTTATTCATTTATTTGACAAATACCTTTTGAGCACCTATGACACGCCAGGCACATCTTAGTTCCTAGTTTGGGAACTAAGGACATAGCAGTAAAGAAGATAAGAGTTCCTGCCCTTGAGAGCAGACATGCTAGAGGAGGAGGAAGACAAGAAACAAAAAAAACAAATACATGAACAAGACAATTTCAGATACGGCTACATACTGTGAAGAAAAAGGCCAGGATGATGTGGTAGAAAGTGACATGGTTGGGGGGAGGTAGGGAGTGGTTACTTTAGCTAGGGTGGCCAGGGAGGAGGTGATATTTGAGCAGACACCAGTTGCATGGTGACCTAGGGAAGAACATTCCAGATAGAGGAAACAGCAGGTAGCTATTTTTCAGATGAAGAAACTGAGGCTCAGAGAGGGGAAGTGACTTGCTTGCAGCCACAGGTGAGAAAAATGCTGTAACTGTAGGAACGCAGCTGGGGACCCATCCTGATCCCCTGGGGGTTCCTCTTGCTAGTTTAGCATGCCCATCCCCTATCTGCTACAGGTGCTACTGCAGGTGCTGTGGAGACTGCTCATACCCACAGCCTCTGACAGAGGAGGAGCCTGCTAAGGTGACTGGGTCCCCTTGTCGGGAAGGGCCTGGGAATGCACTCCCATCTCAACCTGATGGCCAACATCCAGTGGCTGATGTGTTAGTCCCAAAGCCCAGCCATCTGCTTTGAGGTAGGACAGACCCTAGAGTTCTGGGCAGCATGGACTTCATCCTGAGGACAGTGAGAGTCACGGAGGAGGTTTGAGCAGAGGAGGGCAGGGATGGATTTGGGTTGCTCCAGAGCTCCCAAGGGATCGGGAGAGGCTGGGAGTTCTCTGGAAATCTCAGCTGCCCCTGGCTTCTTCCCTGGCCTGGACCTGTGCCCCTTGCAGGTCTCACCTGAGAGCACCCTGTCAATAGATCTCTTGCTTACTCATCTCAGGGAATTCAGCCCAAGAGAGAGGCAGATATGGGCTGTGAACCCAGGAGTGCTTGACTGTGAACTCCATTCTTGGCAGGGCTGAGGTGCAGGAGGGAGAGGAGTGAGGACTTTGAAGGCCACGGGGTGTTCTCATCGCTTAGTTCCTGGCCCTGTCAGTGCCATGTTTCCATGGAGTCTTCTGCCTATGGCGGTGGCGATGGTGGGATAGAGGATAGAGGAAATCCCTGAGCCCATAGCTCTCCACCCCCACCTCCAGCTGCAGAGCCTCAGAGCCGGCTCCATCCCTGTCTGACAGTCGAAGGGGCGGGAAGCCAAGCTCCCAGCAGCCAGGAGCTGTCACCAGGCCCCCAAGTTTAAATATAGACAGCCAAGCCTGTAATCTGCTTCTCTTCCCCACGCGGTGGTATCTATAATTAGAGCTGGGGAGACAGCCACAAAGGATGGAGCAGCCAGGTGGGAAGGCCTTGGTGTTTGCTACCTCCTTACCCGGGAGGGGAAGCCTAGGCCATGCCAGAGGGTCGGGGCCTCACTTTGCACCTGGGCCAGTGGGGCTCTCACCAGCCATCACCTGTAGTTACCACTTTAGTTGGGATGCCCAGTTTGTTGTGCTGGGGCTCAGACCATGGGCTTCTCCCTGGGCTCCTGGCACTGTCCCTCAACCTCTTCAGTTTTTCCTCTGCACTGTGGCCAGGGTGGTCATGATAAGCCCAAACCCATTCCTGTCTTCCTCTGCTCAAGTCTCTTCCATGGCTCCCACTGTCCTCAGGACAAAGTCCGTGTTGCTTGGAACTTCAGGCCCTGCCCCTCTCCAGCTGCTGCACCTGCCAAGTGCTAACATCTTGTATGCAGAGTCTCCTTTAACTTCCACAGCAATCTGTGAAGTGGGGACAGCTATTATCCTCATTTTACAGATGAGGATACGGAGGCCCAGAGCTAAGAGAAGTTACTTTCCTAAGTTTTCACAGCTGTTGCTGGACAAGAATGCAGGCCATCTGCTACCAGAGCTTGGGCTTTGAGCTTCACTCTTCTGTATCACTGAGTGCTAATGGAGTGCCTACTGTACACAGGACTCAAACTGGGTGCTGTGGTAGAGAAGGGTGGGCTTCAGGCACTCATTCAAGCCCCCCACTTTGCAGATGAGGTAACTGAGAGCGAGCTTGGGGCAGGGCTCTGCCTGGGGTCCCCCTGTGAGCCCTGTCCCCTGCCTCCCACCTGCTGCACTCACCTGCCTTCCCGATCTGCACAGCCAGCTTGGTGAGCTTGCCCTGCAGCACGGACTTCTCCTTCTTGTGCATGCTGGCCTTCTTCCTGTCGTCAGCGTCGCCGCCCTCAGCACTCTTGAGGGGCTGCATCTCCATGGCGGCTGCCCCGTCCTGCTGTTTGGCTGCAGGGGGCAGATCACGCACGTGCACACACACAGACACATAGACACACACATGCAGGTCAGCCCACAGGGTGGAGACACTGGTGCCCACCCCTGCCTGCCCAGGGGAGGTGCTGATTGCCCGAAGTGAGCCCCGCATGACTGGTGCAGAAGTCCTGTGATGGGGCGCCCGCCTCTTCCAGCTGGAGCTATGGATCCCAGTGGCACTGACTGCCTCAGACCTGGAATCTGGGAGACAGCAGGGACTGATGCTGTTACCCTGGATCCCCCTCTCGGCCTGAACAAGCCCGTGGGTCCTACCCCAGGTGGTCCCTTGTCCTTTCCCACATTCTGACAAGATAGACAGGCTTGGGCTCTACCCAGCTGGTCCTTGGGACCTGTTGTGGGATATTAAGTAGCCACTAGACAGGAGGGACAAAAAAGGAGACTTAACATGTAAAACAGGGCGGCCATGGGAGCCAAGTCACTATCCCAGTTGGCGTGGCCTCTTCATGCAGGATGGACTGGAGGGCCCGTGACCCTTTTGGACAGAGACTGAGCCAAACTCCCTACCCCTCAACCTTTAAAGATTTCAAAATCTTCTGCTGAATGGTCAGCAGAGTTCAAAGGCTAGGGAGATGCTGGCCCATGGGTGTCCCCCTCCTCACCGGTGGACACCCCTTTATTTGGCCTAGCAAAATGAGAATCACAGCTACACCCCCAACATCCTCAGACACCTGTAGGAGTGGATGTGTCTGCCTCTGGCCCCCGCCAGTCCCTGTCTCTGGTGTGACTCTGAGAGCCGGTGGGGAGGGGCCTCAGGGACCACAAATGCTGGTTAATACAAAAGGGTTACCTTTGCTCTGGCTGGCGTCCACATTGCCATCCTGCATTTTACCTACACGACAAAGAATTTTAACAGACAACAGAGAACAGACAAGACATGGTCGGTCATCACGAAGACGCAACAGGCCACGGACATTAATGTCACAGATGGAGGGAGGGCGGTGCTGACTGCATCCCTTTGTGTGGGGATGCGGGCTGGGGAGGGCCCTGAAGCAGGAGCAGGCCTGGCCACAGCCTCAGCTGTGGGGCTTGCCAGCTGGGCAACTCCTGATCCTCTAGGGGACTCAGGAGGGAGGTTTCTGCTGGAATACTTGTGGCCCTTAGTGTGTTACAGATCAAAGGGCAGTATCAGAGGGTGCAGGGGACTAGAGTCTGCTGGAGGAGGCGCAGAGAAACACTCAGGCCCCCACATCAAGCCTTTTGTGACTGATTTGGTGTTTTCTGGGTTGAGCGAAGGCCAAGGGAAACTTGTTCAGTTACATCCTTTTCATTTTCCCATAAAAGAAAACATGCAGACAAGAGAGGAGGGAGGGAGAGAGAGAGAGAGTGGGGGGAGAGAGAGAGAGACAGAGAGAGAGAGAGAGAGAGAGACAGAGAGAGAGAGAGAGAGAGGACAGTGTTTCTAGAATGGAGAGGAGTTTGGACAAGGCACTGAAGTCAGTGTGTTCCTTAGTTTTGGGCTTCAAGAGGGATGATCTTTCTCCTTCTGAAGAGTGTGAAGCCACCCAGGGATGACCCCTTGCCCAATGCCCCTGAGAGCGACCAGAGCAAAGAATGAGCAGGGGTCCCCATGATGGTATATGAGGGACCCCAAGTGTGGCCGGGTTCTTGGTGAAGTGCCCTGGTCCTCAGTGGGGGTGCTGACCTCTTGGTAGGGGTATGGCTCAGGCTAAAGCAGCAGGCTAAGTAGTATCAGTGGGCACCCCCTTCCATATCAGGGCTGGTGCTGCATCTGGAGCCCCCTCACTCATCAGAGCTGCCTGGGAGGACCCCACTCCAGCCTTGGCCAGGAGCTTGTGGGCTGGGTGTGCAGTGTGGGCACTGGAGGCCTCTGTGTCTTGCTTAGCACACCTGCCTTCACCAGCACCCTCTCATCCCATCCACTGGGCCTGCACACTCACCCGGAGCTCTGCCTGCTCTGCCTAAAGGCCTTGCCCCTCGTGATGGGTCTGAGAAGTTTGGCCACCCATGGATGATGGCTGCAACGGTGATTCTCCCAGCTCACATTCCAGGACAACCCGCCATGTGCTGGGCATACACATAAGCTCCGAGATTCCATCTAATCCTCACTACAGCCTCACCTACGAAGGGTGTGCTTGTATTATACCCATTTACAGATGAGAAACTGAGGCTCAGAGAGGGAGATGAGCTGCTTCAGTCTCAGTGGGTAAATGGAGAGCTGGCCCCAAAGTGCGTGCCTACTTCCATCCTGCCATTGCTTCTCCAGAAGTTGCCGTCGGGGAGACCATGGACACCCCTCAGCCCCACTGAGCCCAGGGGAGGGAAGTTGAGGTGGCACTGCTAGGACAGGGTTCCTGAAGTCTTCATTTCACCACCAACTAGCTGCTGGCTTTATATCTCCCAACCTCATCAACTTCCACTTTCATAAAACAGGATGAGACATTCACCTCCCAGAGTGCCCCAGTTACCTTCATAACAACCACTTGCACGGTTCAGCCTTTTGCAGTTTCAAAGGGCTTTTGCAAGTGTCATCTCTTGTCAGTCTTCCCAGTATCCCTGCAAGGTGGGGCAGGAGGGATTTTCATCACTCTCATTTTATAGATGGGGAAACTGAGGCCAAGGGAAGTTCAGAGACAGCTTGCATTTAGGAGCATCCTCGGAATAACCCCATGGCTGCAGATTAGTTCATCACTGTCACTGTGCCCACTTTCTGGGTGACTCAGAGGGGAGAAGTGGCTTCCCCAAACCTCGCCCAGCACTGTCTGTCCAAGGGCAAGTGCAGAGCTGTCCCTATGGCCTCTCATGGCAAAGGATCAGTTGCCCACCCTGGGCTTTAAAGTGAAAGACCCTCTGTGTCTCTATTGTAAAATTCTTGCTGCTGGATTAAAAAACACAAGAGAAAAAAGCTTTTTAGAGTAAGCAGGAATGAATGACAACAATTATTTTTATTTTCTAAAATAATGTTACTGACTGGGCTCAGGGGCACCAGGGGACTCCACTTCAATAGTTGGTTTTAGAAGGCTCAAAGGGGCCTTTATGTGCATTGCATATTATCAGATGCAATAGCCAGTGTGTGCACTCATTAAGCCCAGCTAGCAATTTCCTCTTTTATTTCTATAGTGAACACGTGGTCAGAAAAATAATCACCAGTGCATATGCTGGAGGAAGGGAAGGATGTTCTGGGAGTGCTGAGGCACAGATGGCCTGGTTTCTCAGAAGCGAGGGACTTATTTGGGGCTCTCCTGGCCAAATTGGTGTTTGCCTGGCCCTGAACTATGGTGGAACAGCCAGCTTTGGCCCCATGTGGGATCTGGAGATGGGCTGTATTTCAGGAGAGCTAGGAATGGGGTCCAAGATGGGGCCCTCAGGTGGGGTCTCAGAGGCCCTTCTCTGTGTCTGGAATCAGATGCAGCTTTTCCAAATGTGTCTATTCTCTCTGTGCGTCATAAGGGGCATGGGTGTGAAGTGCATGGATTGGGAAGATTTCTGGTTAGCTGACCTGATACACAAGTTCTGGGGAGACAGACCACTAGCTGGGAGACTTGGTAAGTACCACTTCTCTTCTCTGTGCCTCTGTTTTCTCCTCTGTGAAATGGGCTGATGTCAACTAAGATGATGTTTATGAAAGACACTGGAAAGCACTGTGTAAACTTGGGGAGTTAGTAATGATGTATTATTATTGTTGCCCAGGCTGGAGTGCAGAGGCATGATCTTGGTTCACTGCAACCTTGAACTCCTGGGCTCAAGCAATCCTCCTACTTCAGTTTCCTGAGTTGCTGGGAATATAGATGTGTGCCACTACGACCAGTTAATTAATTTTTTTTTTTTTTTTTGTAGAGATGTAGTCTCACTATGATGTCTAGGCTGGTCTCAAACTTCTGACCTCAAGCGATTCTCTTGCTTTGGCCCCCCAAAGTGTTGGGATTACAGGCGTGAGCCACTGTGCCCAGCCCATGATGTATAATTTTTTTTTCTTTTCTGAGACAGACTCTCACTCGGTCTCCCAGGCTGGAGTGCAGTGGCATGATCTCGGCTCACTGCAAGCTCCGCTTCCTGAGTTCAAGCAATTCTCTTGTCTCATCCTCCTGGGTAGCTGGGATTACAGGCGCCCACCACCATAACCAGCTAATTTTTTTTTTTTTTTGTATTTTTAGTAGAGACAGAGTTTCACCATGTTGCCCAGGCTGGTCTCCAACTCCTGACCTCAAGCAATCCACCCACCTTGGTCTCCCAAAGTGCTGGGATTACAGCCGTGAGTCATTGCGCCCGGCCTCGTGATGCATAATTAAATGTGATTATAACTATGATTACAGGTCATGTATTACATAGTGACACACTAGTAAATATAAAAGAAAAATAACTAAATAATAATGGCGATTATAACGCTTCCAAGATGAATGGACCACACCTATCTTTTAGTTGGGGGGTTGGGGGAGCAGGGGCAAAGGGAAAAATTATCACCCTAATTTTTTTTCCATATCCAAGTCATTGCGATTTGGCTCAGAGGAAGGAGGGGAAAGAACACTGAATTCCCTCTCAGTCGGCAAGGTTCCGTCCGCCTTGTGCCTCTCCACTTGTAATCTGCTCTCACCTGGAGTCTGGAAATCCTGTTGAAATGCAGATTCTCCTTCAGTTGGTCTGGGGTGGGGCCTGAGATTCTGCATTTCTAAGGAGCTCCCAGGTGATGCGCAGGCTTTGGGTCCTGTGATCACATTTTGAATAGCAGTGGCTTAGAGCATTATTTCCCAGAGTATGTTATGGGTCAAATCAGCCTAGGAAACTCTGTGTGACTCTGTAACTTTCCCCTACACACCAGCATATTCAAGGCTCTGGGCAGTCCTATAACCAGGACTAATTCTGTAACCAGGAAGAGACCAATTCAATCCAGTGGTTCTTAAACATCTTTGACCGCAGAATCCTTTCCTTGGGGTGAAGACCTCTTAACATCATTGTGAAACTTACAAGGCACACTCCATTGGGAAATCCTGGATCAGGAGGAGAAGCACACACTTTAGAGCCAGCCAGGTCTGGGTTCTGGGTTCAAATCCCAGCTCTGCTACTTTCTAGCTCTGCGACCTTAGGCTAGTGTCTTGGTCTCCTTGAGCCTCAGTCTCCTCATCTTTAAAGTGGGGACGATAAAACCTGTATCATGGGGGTGTCATGAGGATTAAATGAGATGGTGAACATGCAATGCTTTCAACAGTGCCTGGTATACAATAGGTGGTAGAGAAATGAACGTTTCCTGCAGTTTCTCTTGGTATATTTGGGGTTTTCCGCTGCAGTTTGGAAGTGAAACTGCCCTTTTTATCTGGGACTGGCCAGCCTGGATGGGGTCTGTATGTTCACAAAGCTCAGCAGGCTCACTGCTGGGGGAAGTGGGTGCCCCTCCAGGTTCCTTCTCTCTCAGCCATGGGTTTGCCCACATGGGTTTTCCTTGTTACCCTCAGCCACCCCTCCCTGAAGCATGACACCTCCCACTCCCCAAGCTGTCCTCCTTCCTCCTCCTGTGCCTGAAATAGACCCACATCAGAATTAGTCCTTCTTGGCAAGGCACTGCTCACAGAAGTGCCTTACTCAGCCCCGACACCTACTAGGTACTTCCATCTTTGGTCATTTTGAATGCAGGTGGCTAGGGCAGAGGTCTAGGGCAGGGGATGGGAGGTCGCGGGGAAGAAGTCTCCATATTTTGCAGGAGTGGTGAGGAGTGAATGATATGATATAATGGATGAGAAACCCATAGCCCAGTGCCTGGTATGCAGAGACGGTGGGAAAAAGATTTTCCCCTGCCCTTGGCTCCTCTGGGGCAATGTTTTCATGATGGAACCCTAATGGCTCTCAGCAGTTCAGGAGTAGCCTGGGGGACTATTATGTTACCTAATTTGAGGGTAGGGGTGGTATCTGAGTAAACAGAAGCCTTGTCTATTGCTCTGGAACCAGGAGGGGATAGAAATCCGAAATCTTCTGAAGGCTTTGGGGCGAGTGAATGGAATTCCTTCCTGCCTGTGTGTAAGGAGGTTAAGATGCAGACCCCAGTACACAGTGGCAGCCCCTCTCCCCCATCCTCCACCCCAAGACCCAGGACAAACGCTCCAGCACAGGCAACAGCAAGAAACACCAGTCTACATCTGAGGGACAGAACCAGGCCCGAGCCCAAGCGAACCCCCTGCCCGTTGGCTCCATGAAAGAGAAGAGGAAGAACTGTTTACTGGTGGCTCAGCCATGCTACGGGATGGGGTCAAGGAGCTGAATCCTGGCTTGGGTCCCCTTGCCTCGAGGAAATTTTAGAGTCGAGGAGTAGAGCCTTTGCTGGGGACCCAGATGCCAGCTTCAGCCCAAGCCCTGATCCCAGGCCTTCTTCCCAAAGCCAGGGCCAGGAATACGCTTAGGAGAGGGCCACGCCAGGTGAGATGCTGCTTCTTGGGAGCCAATCTGAAGCCAAAGTCTTGTCTCTTGTCTGGGCTCCATGGGGGGTCAATGGCCCGGCAGGAGCCAGCACCTTTTTGGCAGCTGCGAGGCTGACAGGGTGCAGAGCTGACTTCCCGGCTGTGGCTCCTGTCTTAAGCGCCTGCCCCATTTGAGAGGGTGACTGTCCCAGCGGCCCATGCACATCCGAGATCTGTGCAGTCCAGAACAAGGAAAGAAAGCCCAGAGATGGGGTGGGGGTGAGAGACGCCCATCCAACCACGACCAGGAGCTCGCCGTGGGAGACATACCATTGACTAGGCTGGCATTCGCACTATCTGCAGCATTTGAAGCTGCCGCACCGTCTGCTGCTGCAAGGGGGTGGGAGGGATGGAAAATGCAGTGTCACAATGGAGAAAAGCAACAACAACAAAGACATGAACCAACTTGCAGGGAGATAACATGACTCTATTCTTAAAAAAAAATTCTCTATTGGAAACCAAGAAACTCAAATTTGGGGTGGGGGATGAAATGTTCCATAGAGATGCCGCAGAGGTCAAGGGGAGAAACTCAGACATGGAGGGTCTTTCAAATAAAGCATGGTGGATGACCTGGGCAGTTAGGTGGGATGGTGCTGGTCTGTGCTGAGGTCTGGACCCTGCTGGTCCAACCAGTCAAGAGAGTCCCCTGGCAGAGAGGGCTCCATGAAATGAGGGGATTTGGCTGCCCACTGGGGGCCAGGAGCGGAAAAATATTCACCAGGCAGTGCAGCATGGGCATGGACCACTCAGAATGAGAGTATTCTCCATGACCACCATCTCCACGCATCAGGGTGTTCTGGTAGAACATTTGCTAATGGTGATGACTTTCACTTAACTGGATTCATGCCCTCGATTCAGGCCACTGCTTCCTTCCTTAACCGGCATTCCAGACTGCTTTGGGAACTCTCACGTGAGATGCCCCCCAAATTTAAAAGGTGACATCAAGCATATTGCATTTGGTATATGGGACAGAAAAGGCACTAGTGAATTTTTCTTAATTTAGAAATTAAAAGTGATATGAGATGGCTAAATTCACACCTTTTGCTCTATCTTGGGGGTGGGGAATAGTGTTCTATGGGCAGGAAGAGGTCCCCCTGGGTGAAGCACACAGTTGCGTGAGGGCATGGGCTCCCCGGGGGTGCTGGTGGGGAGAGCAGGGCCTGGGGAGGGGGGTCCTGTGATGGTGAGCAAGCTTTGCATGCTGGTATGCAGGCCTAAGGGTGATGTAGAGATGGTGGTGGTACCACTTGGCATTGGCCAGTAGGGTGAGACACTGTAAAGGCAAGAGGGTGGAGTGGGGTGTTGGCTTGTCCCACAGGGCTGGCATCACACGAGGGCACAGAGGAGGGTCTGGGGGGGTGGAGCCACCCATAGGCATGTGGCCTCCTCCAGCTGTGTGCTGGTGGTCTAGGGGCAGGGTCCAATGACCAAAGCCTGCTGCTATTTCTAAAAGCCCGTCTACCCTGAGGGTGTCTTACTGTACCTGGTAGCTGAAGGCCATCCCCCTTCTTCACACCTGTGTGATGATTTTTGAGACATATTAATGAAGGAGAAGCACACAGCCTCATCTGCCCACGCATGCGCACGCACACACACACACACACGTGCATACACACATGGCCATACACCTAGGGTCATCCTGAAATGGGGACATGTGGTGGGCTCTAAGAAATGTTCCTAGTAGAGGTGATGGGATGGGAGGGCAGAGGGGGCCCAGCTGAGGCCATGCTGCTCATGGTGGCCTGAGTTGCTGGGCTGCTCCCCCAGGCTTCCTCTGCCACGTTCCCTCCACATTCCACCATCTTCTTTCCACATGAGGCTATTTTTCTGACATCTCCCATCTCACTGGAGTGCAGGTGAATGCTCAGCGAAGGACCCTGAACTGTGCTTCTGGGGCAGTTGAGGCTTGTCTTCCTACTGGCATTTAAAAACCACAGATCTGGCCCACAGAAGAGTCTGGGGGCACCTTCCCCTCACCCAAGCCTCAGTGAGGCGAAGACAATGGGTACAGGCTGCTGTATCTTGTCTACCTGCTCAGATCTGCCTAACTGCTGTCATTGCGGAATAGGGCTCAGCCATCCTGACCACAGATTCAAGCCCAGCATGTGCACACTCTCCTTATGTCCTCTGGGACTCTTGGTCAGGACTCTTTCCTCAGTTTCAGCCTCAGCACCCCTTTACTCTCTCCAGCCTTCTAATTTCTCAGAACACAGCTCAGCTCCATTGTTCCTGCTGGAGGGGCCACCATCATCTTAGGGGATCCCCTAGAAAATGGGTTTTGCCTTCAGGAACAAGTAATCTTCAATCTTGGCCTAAGCTCTGTGCCTGATTGGCACAGAGCTGGAGGGAGCAGGGCTGCCCCTAAAACTCAGGGGGGGCCATCTGTCCTCTCATCTCCCTTCTGGGATTCTAGAAGTTCTGAATGTCACAGATCCTCCTCTAGAGCTTAAGGAAGGAGACAAAAGACTGAAAATGTGAAAGGGGGGCTATCTTTGAGATTACGTGTGGTGACAGGTAAGGAGTCAGCTGTGCTGGGACCAGAAGTCTGGGCCTTTGGATTTGGGCCTGGCCTGAGGAGACTTGAGCTTTTTGTGTGAACATCTCTCCCTCTGTTCTGAGAGACAGTTTTAGCTTGGGTGGTCAGCCTGCTGCATTTAGGGAACCCCAGTGAATAAGGAATCATATTTTCAAGGAGGAGGAAGAACTAGAACTCAGATGAGATGGCAAGTCTGGGAGCACTGGAGAGCAAACTCATAATGGTTGATTTGGAGTCATGCATCTGGCTGCCTTTCCCAGAATCTCCTCTGCCCATGTCTTGGATGAATCTATGCTGGGTGGATTTTCAGTTCTGCTTAGTGGAGTTGACAATATTGGAAGGAATATGCTTGGGTGGGGATTTCTACTCAATACTGGAGTAATGATGGGACCAATTGATGCTTGCTGTTTCTACCACTTGAGGCTGGAGACTCAACAACATGGTCAGCATCCTTGGCCTGGCCCAGAGGGGAAGGAGGGGCCTCCATGACATGATTGGACAAGACAGAGACTGGGACAAGACCTGGAGATGGAACAGACAGAGCCTACCTGGCCCATGCAGGCCTTAAGGATGCAGGAGGTGGCTGTCAGCACAGGGTGTGGACATAGAAGGCACTCAATAACTATTTTGTTGAGTGAACAAATAAACAAAAAAAAAAAAAAAAAATGTGGCCTTAAGAGCTCCTCTCCTGGTCTGCAAGGGAATTAGGCTTACCTTTTTTGTCTTTCTTCTCTTCCTCTTCACCACCTGCC
This sequence comes from Rhinopithecus bieti, assembly GCF_001698545.2. Taxonomy (NCBI): domain Eukaryota; kingdom Metazoa; phylum Chordata; class Mammalia; order Primates; family Cercopithecidae; genus Rhinopithecus; species Rhinopithecus bieti. Next base: position 599,399 of record NW_016813019.1, on the reverse strand, counting down.
CCCAGCAGGGTAAAGATGATGCCAGTCTGAGAGTTCACACCCACAGCAGTCACCAACATCCGTCCTGAGCCCTCCATCACGTGGGTCCCTGGGAAAGGAGACAAAAGCCAAGTTACCATTGCACAGCTGAAGCCCTCTCCCCAAAGGAGTGAAAAAATGTGGTCTCAGTCAGCTCCTGGCTCTTTGCCTGCTGAGGTCATGAGGTATCACCTATGGTTAAGATTCACACTGTGTGTGTCGTGGGCCCTTTCAAGATGCTTTCACCTCAGGACAGTGCTGGGGTGGAAACACTGCTATCTGTCAGTTCTCAGGTACCCCAAACATCTCCAGGCCCACCACCTACTACCTGCCCTGGAGGGTTACTTCCTCCTTCTGTCTCCTTCTCCCCACTCCTCTCCCACCCTTACAGACGTAGACATCAAACTCCAGGAGTGTTATCAGTGTCCATGATGCCACTACACACATTACAAAAATCACAGATTTTTTTCATATCACTTTACAGCTATTGCAGCATTGTTGTTGCTCATCTCTATTTTATAAATAAAGTGGTTATGTGACTGCTTGCCAGATCTTGTTATTCAGTGTTCTAATAAAGTACACTCATTACTATATCACACATTTTTTTTCTACTTTATGCCAATATAATTGGTTTCCTTTGTGATCTCAGTGGGACCTTATGGGACCCCACGCATTTCATTTTATGCACTTTAAGGCTTTATTTGGAGTAGGAGTGGCACATGATGACACCAAACTACTCCAGGGGTCTATGCTGCAAGAAAGGTTAAGAACCTCTTTCCTAGAACTTTAGATTTCTCAAACTGGGTTCCAAAGGGCCCTGAAATTCTTTCCAGGGGCTGGAACGGTGGCTACTGGGGGGTGAAAGAGGCCTTTGGTCAGGGTGGCTCTACTTCTATTTGTTTTATATCTGGGGCTTCAGTGTCAACTTTTGTTTCATGAGAGAGTCTTGTTGCTGCTTGCAGGCAGCCTCTCCACCATGCAGGCTCAGAGAGCAACTTGTCCAACAGCAAGCAAGCAAGGGCTTCAGAGGGAGGATAAGCTGCAGAGGGGGAAGAAATGTGGTCTATACACTCAATGGAGTATTATTCAGCTTTAAAGAGAAAGAAACTTGAACAGGCTACAACATGGATGAATCTTGAGGACACTGAAGTAAGTGAGCCAGCCATAAAAGAACTATAAATACCATATGATTCCACCTGCATGAGGTCCCCAGAGTCATCAACTTCAAAGACAGAAAGTAGAATGGTGGGTGCCAGGGGCTGGGGAAGGGAAATGAAAGTTAGTGTTTAATGGGTGCAGAGCTTCAGTTTGGGAAGATGAAAAGACTTCTGTGGATGGATGGCGGTGACAGTTGCACAACAACGTGAATGTACTTAATGCCATTGAACTGTACACTTGAAAGTGATTAAAATGGTAAATTCTATATTATGTGTACTTTACTATTAATATAATTTTAAAAATTGGAAAAAAAGCCCACTGAAGCCATGGCCTCACTGTGGAAGCAAAGATGACCCCAGGAGGACAGCTGGGACCCAGTCTGGGAAGTGAACGGCAGCTATGCCCGCCCAGTTCTAGCAGCGAGAGAATGCGGCACTGCTGATCCTTTGTCCTTTGACTGGTGCTGGAAGAATCTGGATCCTGGAAGGTTGGCTCTCCAGGCACACATTTTTTTTCCTGTTTTTATTTTTTGCTACTCTGGGTAGAAAGCTGTATGCCATGAGGGACACACTACCTTCTTAGATGGGGGAGTAAGATTTCTACCCTGGCCTGGCTGGACAGTATCACAGAGGCCTTGACAGGCACGACAGTGACTCTCTGGCATGCCATGCCTTGCTTCTTGGACTCACTTCTGCTTTTTAGAGTTCTCCTTTCTGTCCCCTTGAGACTGGGTGCCACTTCTTCCTGTTTTCAGCATAACTTATCTCTCGCTGTGTTTTGGTTTGCTTCAGATTTGAAATCTATGTCAGGAAACTCATTAGGATTGTATCTAAAATAAGGGTTGAGGGGTTCTGAGTCAGGACCTAAAGAGTTTTCCTTAAGCAAGGAATCTGTTTTCACTTTTTAAGTGGCGTCATCCACCTTGTCCCTTTCCTTGTAGGATCTGAGTGATATCCCAATGTTGTGTGTGTGTGCGCCTGTGTGTGTGTGCATGCTTTGTGTGTGTGTGTGTGTGTGTGTGTGTGTGTGTGCATGCAACAATCTAGCCTCTTGGTCTGTAGGATCTCAGGATCTCAAAGGGCTTTACAGAGAGACAGACACTTTCCAGTGATTCCTTTCAGGCAGGTAAATGTCAGCCTTTCCATGCATAGATGCAGAAACCAAGTCACCAAGGCTCACAGAGGGGGCGTGCAGAACTCAGATTCTCAGATGGCAAGCTCTTTGGCCATCCCCAAGACAGAAAGACAGTGCTTTTATTTTTTCCTCTTGGCAGGGCACAGTGGGGACCACAGAATGAGCTCAGACATTAGCTCCAGGCTGAGCAGCCCAGGCCTGGTAACTTCTCATCACAGGCAGACCCTGGAGCACCCCACCCTGCTCTGTCACCCTGCTGAGGCCCAATAACAGGGCCTTGTTTATTATAATAACTTGCTGACAAGATGCCTCCATGGGCACCGGCTTGGCGTGTTAGTGTGCCAGGAGGAGAGGTTGTTATGTATCAGCATTAGACAGATAAGAAACTGGGGTCTCATGGTAGGCATCACCGGAGACTCTTCAAAGGAGAGGAAGGAACACTACATTGCATTCACAGGGCACAGAAAGCAGTAACAGCCACCCAAGCTGACCTCCTGTGTAAGTAGAATACCTACTGCGTGCAGGGCATGTACTGCCTTCCACGCTCAATGATCTCATCTAGTCCTTAAACTGGAGGAAACTGAGGCTCGGAGTGGAGGAGTAACCTGCCGAGTCACTCTGCTGGTGAGGGGCAGAGCCTGGACTTGAACTCTCTGCTGTCCCTGAGCCTGTTGTCTTTGTTACTTTCCACTTCACCTCCAGGGGACAAGGCCCTCACATTCTGGTCTGAGACACATCAGTAGAAAGGTTTGTTGGACATGAAGGCATTGGTTCTCCAGCTTAGGTGGCAACCAAGAGGCTGCTCCCCACCTCCCAAGCCAAGACAGGATGGAAAAAGATGCAGGGGGCCAATTTCCACCCAAGATAATCAGACCCACCAAATCACCTTCTAATCTAATCACTCCCATCGCAGCAGGGAGCTGGCAGCTAGCTCTACACCCACATCCGGAGGCAGGGAGGTGGGAGGAGGATGCCAGGGAGGGCCTTAGGCATAGAGCGCTCCCCGCCCAGCCCTGGCGATGCTCCAGGGTGTCCTCCAGAGCCCAGCAATAGCAAGGGCAGGGGAGATGGGGCATCCACAATTTCCCAGTCCTCCCTCCTTCTGTTCTCCAATATCCCCAAGCCTCTGCTCTTACCTGTGTCCCCCCAGTTCCATTCCCCTCTTCGAGGGTTTGGAAGGCTCCCTGAGGTCCAAACCACTTAGTCAGCACCCCCTGGATGAGACCTCAGCCTTCTTGGGCCCTGGACACTGAGTCCTGTCTCGTGGCCTCTGCCCTTGGAGCGTGCACAACTCACTGGGCCTTGGTGTCCACCCCCCTGGCCTTTGCTCACAGTGATCACCTGAATGCCCTTCCCTCACCTCTTGCTCAAAACCTCCTCCACAGGATGAATGCCCTTCGCCTTGGGTGGCTCTCCTGACTCCCATTAGGGGACTTCATCTGTCTCCTCTGAATCACCTGCAGTCTCCTCTGGGGGTGCTTCCAGGCCTGGCTCCTTCACCTGACCATGAGCCCCTTGAAGGCACCGTCTGAGTGGGAGTGTCCTCTGGGCCTCCCCCGCACAGCCTGGTTTGGAGTTGCAACTCCAGCACAATTTTTTGTACTATTTTGAACTTTCCAGGGTGGGTATGTATTACATATATAATTGGGAATACTGACACCCCTAATAAATCATCTTTATGTTTTGCAAAGGGTCACATTCATCCCAGCTGTGCCCGCTCCTCCCACACCTCACTGGGCTGTGCCTTCTCCTCTCCCAGGCCCTCCTGCCAGGGGAAGACTCCAAAGGAGAGGGGCATTTCCTAGGCTGTACCCCTCCAGCTCCACAAGTCCCCTGCAGAGGACAATGCTTAACACCATGGCAGAAGCAAATAATGGTAGAGCAACAGACATCCAAGTCAAAGGGCAGTGGGCTAAACCTCTAAAAGGACGACCACAGGGTCTTTGAGTAGGGGCAGAGGTGGGAGCCTCTTGGGGATGGAGGCCCTGATAGGGCCTTGTGGGACCTCACTGACCACAGTCCCTTGCGCAGCACTCTGTAGCCCCCACCTCCTCTAACTGCCCACGGAGCCCTTCAGAAGACAAGCATGGGGAGGGGTGGAGAGAGAGCCCTAGACCCGGAAGAGGGCACTTGGGACCTGGTGTCTAATTCTGATTGCTATGTGACCGTGGGGCCACGGTCCTTTCTGGACCTCAGTTGTGTCATCTGCAGAGTGGGAGCTGCTTAGGTCACCACATCTCAGTGATAGTGTCTCGACACTCTGTCCCAGGAAGAACAGCCCAGGGCATGTCCTGGGTGGGGTAGACAGCTACATCTCGGGAAGAAGAGGGTGTGGAGAGGCCGGCAGAGGCCTGTGTGGACAGAATGACCAGATGGCACCCCCTTCTGGTGGACAGCTCCACAGTCCTTCACTTGATGGACAGACATGGTGGGGTGTCAACTCCATGCCAGGCTATTGGGCCTGTGGGAGGGCCCCCTGTGGTCCCTGCCCTCCAGGAGCTCACAGTCTAGCTGGGGTCAAGGAGAGCAGATAGGCACACAGATCTACAGCAATGCAAGACAAAATCAAGCCAAGGACGTGGCGGGCTGGAGGGGACACAGCCAGGCAAAAGTGGGAGGTGGCCCAGTATGATGGCGGTGGGCAGCCGGGCCAAAGCTCAGCGCCCACTAAGGGAGAAGGTGCCTGCGCCTCCGGAGAGAGACAGAGCAGAGTCTTTGCTTGGTGCTCAATAGGGAGCCACTGAGAGTATTTTTGGGTGGAGGGGGAGGAAGGAAGAGAATATCTTCTGAGCATTCATGATGTGTCAAGTTCCATCTGAGCCACTTTCGTTCAGCTGCCACAGTCTGTGAGGTGGTCAGCCTCACCCTATTTCACAGATAGGGCAGCAGCTCAGGGGGTCATCTCTGTATTCAGCCCAGGAAGGCAGAGCTGGGATGGGAGCTGGTCTGTGGCTCCAATCTTGTGCTCTTTCCACCTTGGGGACAAAGTTGGTGGGAGAGCTGCCTGGAGCAGCCCTGAGGAGCGAGAGAGAGGGGGGTCGGAGAGCAGTGGGGAGCTACCAGCCATCCCATGGGTGGGAGGAAAAGGGAGCCCAGGCTCAGGGAACACTGGTTTCCGTGGATGGGACTGTCTGTCCCGTCCTGCCCAAGCTTCTGTCCCTGTCCTGGTCCTGTGGAGGGGATGTTCCTTGGTCTCTGACCTGGCAGCAGAGAGTGGCCACGACCTTCCCAGCTGCAGGCTCAAAGCCCATCCTGGCCTTGGGCCTGTCCTGAACAGCAGGACCAGCTCTGAGCTGGTCCAGATGGTGGCAGTCTTGGAGCCAAAGCCTTCTGTGGTGGCTCGTGGGATATGCTGAGCCGTAGGTAGCAGAACTGGGAAGCCTCCTTTTGCAAAATGGGGTTTCTGAGCCCAGAGAGGGTGAATGACTGAAGTTAGAGAGGATGTAGGACAGTACGGGCTGGACCTAGGGTTCCTTGATCTCCTGGGTGTGGCCTTCCAGGCCTCTTTCTGGACAGGGAGAGGGGAGAGGTCATCTCTTCTAAAAGGGTTCCTTCAGTGGGGAGAGGCTGTGAAGAAGGGATAGAGGCCATTTCTGGGGGATACTATCTGCCTCCAGGCACAAGCACCAAACAAAGCCAATATGATTCCCAGCCCAGACACAGTTCTTCCATTATTATTATTATTAATGCAGTTAATAACACACGCTCACAGAGCACGAGGCAGTAGGCAAAGTGTCCTCCTCACAACAGCCCTGTGAGGTAGGTTTTGGCGCAAGTTCAATCCCCAGCCCCTCTGCCCACCACTTTCTGGCTCAGAGAGCTTGAGTGATGGCCCAGGGTCACACAGCTGTGAGTGGCGGAGCCGGGACTTGAACCCGTGCTCTATCCACTACACCCCGCTGCCTCTCATGGAGAAGAGGCAGGGTAGTGTAATGGAGAGAGTGCGGGCCGAGTAGCATACTGGGCCTTCTGCAGTCACGGTGTCGTCCTAGGCTCCCTGGAGGCGGTGGCAGTGGTGGCAGGTCCGGCTCTCCCATGCCTGGCCTTCTGCTTGGTGGGGTGGGCAGCAGGCACTGGGATGTGGGCACAGTCCCAAGAGGGTTTACCGATGTCCTGCATGACCTCATGCTGTTAGTGCTCTGGCTGGCAGGGGTAAGGGGGGAGGGTATGTCGGGGTCTTGCAGGGGTTGAGCCATTGGGCCTGCTGGAGCCAGGCCTTGCTGTTTTTTGAAGACAACCCCGCCATCCTGGCCCCCTGGCTCTAGCCCCTTCCACTGCCACATTGATGGCGTCTAGTCTAGTACTGCATTTCCCAGTGGAAGTTACTACAAGAGGCTTCAAAAAGGCCACACTAGTGGGAAATAAAGTTCATTCAGTCTTTGGAGGCAGGCTTCTGCATGGGGGCTACAGGAAGAGCCCAGAACTGGGGTCTGGCTCCCGCCCTGCCCCTGACCTCTGTGGGGCCTCACACTTCTGATCTGGGCCTCAGTTTCCCCAGCTGCAAATTGGGATAGGACCAGGGTCCTCTAGGGATCATCGAATCCCCTGAAATGCTGCAAGATCAGGAGTTTGGGCATCTGGGATCACTGCTTTAGTGGAACTCTCATGGAAGTTCATGACCTGGGAGGGTTTAAAAAACACTGGCTTTCCAGGAAGACAATGAAAAGATGAGGCGCTGCTCCACGTGAAAGGAGACCAAAGAGGCAGGATATCCAAGTGGCACACAGGGCCCCACAAGGATCCTGGCCTGGAGAATGCAGGCACAATTGGCAGAATGTGAATTTGGATGGCACAGCAAGTAACAGTACCGCATCAATGTCAGGTTTCCTGAATTGATGGCTTGTTGTGGTTATGCATGAGAATACCCTTGCTCTTGGGAGATACACCTGCAGTGTCTAGCGGGAGAAGGCCATCACATCTGCATGATGAGGGGGAGAATGAGATTTGTCGGAAAGCAAAGAGGGCAAAAGGTTAGCAACAGCCAAATCAGAGTTTAGGGCATGCCCATATTCTTTGTACCATCCTTGCAACTTTTCTGAAAGTTTGAAATTATCTTAAAACACAAAGCTAAAAAACAGGCCTAGGTCAGAATTTGCACTCTAGGTCCCACCCATATGTGGCTTGACCCATAGGGACTTTAAAAAATGGGAATTTCTTGCTAATGCTTAAACATCGAGAGCTTGTACAGGGAAATCTGGATTTCTGGCTCCTCTTGTAAAGCGAGCACTGAGGTCAGATTGGGCTGGCAATTCTGCAGGCAGCAATGGGAAGCAGCTGTGGTCTGGGTTTGGCACCTGTGCTCTCCCTACCTGGCCCTGGCCCTGCAGACATATGAGTTTGCAATTTCTGAACATTTTTACTCTGTGCCATCTGAAAATACACCAGAGACGGGCTCGTGTCTGCCTGTCTGTCCTTGGGGGATAGGAAGGTAGGGGGAAACCTGCCTAGTTTTGGTGATTTCCTTGGTGCCCTGAGTGTTGAGGTCATTTGAGTCTTTCTGAAGGCTGGTCTGCCCTCATTTGTCAGATGGGGAAACTGAGGTTCTGAGGGGCAGAGGCCACAGTGGGAGCAGTTGGAGGGCTGGAACCTGGGTGTTCTGCCTCCAAATGCCACGTTCCTTCTACACCATACAGCACCTCACACCTGCAGGGTTTGTCTGCAAAGGACAGTCACATGTGTGCATGCCTGGGGTCCCCACAACAGCCCTGTGGGGTAGGCAGTGGGGGCCCCTGGTGGGGCCATTGTACTGACACAGACACAGAGGCTCAGAGAGGCGAAGGGACCTGTCCAGGGTCACGGGCCAAGCATGATTGGACCAACTGACCAGAACTGAGTGTTTTCTGCCCTCTTCTAAGTTGAACCAGTGCATGAGATGACACTATGGCTTTCTCAACCACCATAAGGACCCTACAAGTGTCCCTAGCCTGGTCCCTCTGTGTTGTTCGTCAAGGATCATCAGACTGGAAGGCCCAGCAAGACCTCCCTGCCCATGTAAAGGGCCCATGGTGGCTGGTTGTGCACAAAAATGAGCATTCATATGGCTGTTATGCAGGGAGTTCGGAACACTGGGGAAGAAACTAATCAAGGAACACCCCCTGGGGGAGGCAGGCTACTGCAGGCTGAAGGCAGGGAGGAGTTGGATGATGGAGAGGAAATGGGTAGCCCAGAGAGGTGGGAAAGGGGAGATATTTGAGATGAAGGATGAGAGGGGGAAATGGACATTTCTGGAGGTTCCAGATTTCAACACAACCTCATGAGCTGGGGCCATAATCAGAAGTGGGAGAAGCTCGTTGGAAGTCCCTGGCTAAGGAGGAGTAGAGTTGGGATTGGAACTCAGTCTGTTTCACCCCCAAGTCCAGGCCCCACCCAAGGAACAGGGAAGGGGACCAGCTCATCTTGAGCCACCCTGTGCAGCACTGTGCTAGGGGATCCACTTACATCATATCATGAACGACATTCTTATTGTCCTCCCAGGGAAATGAGCTCAAAGAAGTAAAGCCATGTGCCCGAGGCCACACAGCAAGTTCACTTGAGAGCTCAGGTCCTGTTCAGCTCAGCCTGACGCTCTGCTCTACCTCTCTGCACAGCTTCTCCCCACTCACTCTGGAGGACAGAGCCTAAGGTCTGCAGGGCCCAGGGGTGAGCTGGGCACAACCTCCTGAGAGCTTCCAGCTTAGAGCTCCCGGCTGCCCAGGCCTGTGTGGGCAAGAGGATTGATGCAGAAACACATCCTGGTAGTGTCGTGTTTCTGCATGTGGCCAAGGACAGCAGAGCCTATAAAAGTGTGACCAGTGAGATCTGATTGGGTAGTGGGATGGTCTATGAATTTTGTTCTTCATTTTATTTGAGATGGTTTGTGCAGTGCAAAACTCAGTCACCATGACGGGGCTGTCTGTTTGGGCCAAGCACGAAGTGGAGTGTCACAGGTTAAAGGTGGGTCCCAGGTGCTCAGGGGTTGACTGCCACAGGGCAATGGTGGTCAGGGAAGCCTTCATGGAGGAGGTGGGGCTTGAGCAGATGGGAAAAAGTTAAGTGGGCAAAGACGAAGAAACAAGACTAGGAACAGAGGACAGCCTCAGCAGAGGCAGATTGAAGGGAGCAAGACAAGGTGGATCAGCAGTAGAGGCAGAGTGGGAGACAGGGCATGCAGGGCATGGTGAATGTACTCTCAGGGCTGGGAGGGGCGCTGAATGCAGTACCCACTCAGTGGGTCACTCTCCAACAATCCCCACCCACAGCCTGTCTATGTCCTGCTCATAGACAGTCAGTGACGGGGAACTCACTATCTTACAGGCAGCCTCTTTTGTCCGATAATGGTCCCCACTGTTACAGAATTCTCTTTCCAATTATACTGCTTTGTATGGAGCCAGCTATGCCCCTTTCTCAGTTTCTCCCTATGAGTTTGAGCTGAGCCACACTCCCTTGCCCTGCTGACTCTCACGCAATTGGATTTCGGATGCCAGGGCTTCAGGCTCGCCATGGAGCTTCACTTTCTTCCATCTGGTTCATCCTACATCCTGTGATCATCTTTCTGGATCCTGACAGTTGCTTTCTTTTTGCCACCCCCCTGCACTTGTGGCCTCTGAGAGACTGATGGGAACACTTTGCACACTGCAACAGGATAGAGCTCCAGGGAAGGCCACTAGAAACCATCCACCAGATTACCAGCAACCCAAGAACCAGCAAGAACCCACCGAGATCTCCAGGTTCCTACATGCCCCTCTCCTTCCTGTCCACAAGGACATCGTGGAGACCTTGGCTGATGTCTCCTGACACCCAGAGGCCCCAGGCCTATTCCATCTACCCAGGCTTCCAACCAGATTCAGACCAAAGCCGCTCGTTCAACTTGGGCTCACAGGGCCTGTAGTGGCTATTTGCAGTCACCCCTTTCTCATCTCAGTGCTCACAGGCCACCATTCCGAGATGACTGGGAATCCTGCCAAGACCAATGCTGACCTCAGCAGCCCAGGCTTCACGGGACTCACTGGGATCCCTGCTGAGACCTGGAATGCCTTCTGTCTGTCCTCAGTACCCTTGTCCTTCCCCACTAAGGGGTGAGCTCTCTTCCGAGTCTCCAAGGGCCTGCAGGCCTCAGCTCTCCTGTAGGATCTCTTGGTCTCTTGGGACTTCTGGCCTCCCTGGAGACATCCTGGCCTCTCCAAGTTTTGAGGCTTCTTGACAGAGTTGGCATACACAGCCAACTGAAATATCATCCTGAAATCTCCTGCTCCCATCCTCTGCCTTCAGCACTGTCTTATTTTTGGCACCTCTGTTCCCTCTGGGCCCTCTTGCCCCTGCTCCTAGATGCAGCCACCCTATGACTCACTCCAGGCTGGCTGGTTGGCTTCCCACCCATTTCTGCCCATTGTGTCTTTTCCAGAGTCTCTCTGCACCTGTGCCCTCCTCCTTGGCTGGTTTGTGATGCTGTCAGGCCAGTGATTCTGAACATTCTCTCTCCAGCCTCCTGCCAGCATCCTCCCCTCTTCCCTCTTCTCCAAACTGTCTGAAGTTTCTATCCTCTCAGGCCCATGCCTGCCCCGGGCTTCCACACACCCAGAGGACTTACCTGGCCACTGCCCCCAAGGATGCTCTGTCTGTCAATCACTTCATCCCAGAGGGCAGGACCAGGGCCACAGGCCGTAACAATTTATTGAACTCTCATGTGGCCCTATGTTCTAAGAGGTCATTCGGGGCATTCCATGGTCTCTCAGTGAGACACTGGGGACTTTGCACTTGCTGTCTCTCTGCCTGGAATACTTTTCTTCTCATTGTTCTGATTTTAGGTCAAATGCACTTTTCAGACAGGCCTTCCTTGACCAACTCAGATTCCTGTGCCTTTCCTGCAGGTCTCTATATCTCACTATGATGGTGGAACATCTTCATCTGACTTATCATTATCTGAAGTTTCCTTGCATATTTGCTTGCTTGTTCCTTTACTGGTTCTCTCCTTTACTAAATTCTAAGCTCCAGGACAGCAGGGACCTTGTTTGTTCCCTTAACCAGTGGCACACAGTATGTGCTTAACAATTGTTGGTTGAATAAATGCTGGATAAATAAATGCCCCCACCTCTACTCTTACTCCTACCATCCTGTCCTGCAGACCTGTTTGTATTTCCAGGACATTCCACACTCTTTCAGACCTCTGTGCCTTTGTACGTGGTTCCCTCTGCTAGGAGGGCCCTTTCTCTACGATCGGACTTGGAAAGCTCCTATTCATCCTTTAAAACCCAGCTCAACACTACCTCCTCCAGGGAGCTCTGCTTCTTCCTTGGCTTTCTCACAACACCTTCCTCACACGTCTACTGTGGGATTAGCTGTTGGTAGGCCTGGATCCCCAAGGCCATTTAGGCTGGGGGCTCCCATAGGCAGGGGCTGGGCCTCAATCACTGGTGGGTTCGGGGTAGAGATAGTCCCAGCACTTAGCCTAAGCACCCAGAGTAGCTTTGCAGAGGGTGTTTGCTGAGCACTGCTGGACAATAAGGCCTTTTGGGTGTCCCTGTGAAAAGGGGTCTCACCTGGCTAGTGTCTCACCCCTGCAGGGTTTCCCCACCTCTTCTCTGTCCCTGAGTGAGCTTGTAAAAATGTAAACATGATCAGCTCACTGTTCCAGAGAATCCTCATCACAATTTCCAAACTGCTGACCATGGCCCATGAGGCCTGACCTCTGGTCTCTGCACTCTATTTCACTGCCCTCCAGCCGGTCCTGTCTCTGGGCTTTTGCCCCTGCTGTTTCCTCTGCCTGCTGTGCTCTTCCTCGGATAGTCACAAGGCCAGCTCCTCCTCATCACCCACACTCAGTACACCTTGTGCCCTGTTTGTTTTCTTCACACACTTCTCTGCTCAGGAATTTTCACATCTCTTCCCTGCTCCTCACTCCGCCACAAGCTCCTCACTCCGCCACAAGCTCCTCAGGGCTGGGCCTTCCCTGCCTCACTCACTGCTGCAGCCCCAGTGCCGGGCCCAGTGTCTGGCACACAGCCATGGCCAGAACGCTTATCACATGCCTGATTCTTTCTCATCTCTGATGAGAGTGGGTTTCGGTGTTCAGCTTTTTAGTAAACCAAGTCACTAGAAGGCCTATGCCATAAGGGAAGGGATGCTTTGTCTATTTTATTCACTGCAGTCTCCCCAGGGCTCAGGTTGCTGAGTGCACAGTAGGCTCAGTGTGTGTTTGTGAGGGAAAAGGAAGGGAGTTCTCACTTGGGGCTGAGCTGGCTGGAGATACCAGAGCCAAGGATCAAAGTCTCTGAGTCCCTTCAGCCTCATGAAGGGGACACACAGGCATCTCCTGTGCATGGCGACGGGAATGGGCCCAACATCAGGCTGAAGCTCACCTGACAGCAGCATGGGGTCCTTGTCCACAGACTTGCGCACCTGGTCAGACTCTCCGGTTAGGGAGCTTTCATCAATCTTGAGGTCATTGCCCTGGATGAAGAGGCCGTCGGCAGGGAGGAGGTCACCTGGCAAGAGGAAGGGCAGGGGAGTCAGCAGGCTCTCAGGTGGCTAGAAGGCTGGAACATTCCCTTAAAGGTGCAATTACCAGGGAAGGTTTGCCATCAGGGATAGAATGCCTAGAGCTCACAGGGTGTAGGAACCAAGATGGTGCCCATAGACGGCCCATGTATAGCTCAAGACTGGAGCTAAGGTGCACAGCACAAGGCCTGGAGGGCTGAGGTTGGGGACCTGCAACCCTTGCTCAAGCAGGCATGTACTTTATGAAGTGTTTCTCTTGACCTCACCTGAACTTGGAGTGCAGGTCTCCCAACAATTCATTCTTCTTTAGTCTCAGTTATGGTTTGGGGAAATCTTTTGGAAGGAACCAGTCTGTCTTGGTTGGGTACAGAAGGCCCCAACCAAGTCACATTGTCAAGGGGAAATCAAGTCCTTTATGGCAGAGTGAGGAGGGGCACTACAATCTCTACCCTACCTTCTGCCTCAACTTACCTAGGACATATCTGGCTCAAACTCCCTTTGGTGCCAGCCTGCCCATATTCTCCATGGCAGTAGCACAAGTCCAGAATATTCAGTTATCCACTTATACGCTTTCTAACATCTCCTCTAGTCCAACAAGCATCCATTAACAGCCAAATCAGGGATGGGAAACAGATTTCATCTAATAAACCCATTCTGAGCATTAGTGGTTGTTGGAATGCTGTGCTGAGAAGGCTTCTGCAGCTGTATGCAGGCTCTGAGCTGTGACTGATTAGTAATGTCTGCTACGGGGGGAAGTTTGGAGAGTGGTGGCACATGTGCCATGTACTTGTCATTTCTGATTTAAATGGATTCTGGGATTGTACCCCCTCCAGGACGTACCCTTCTACCTCCTAAAGGATCTCAGAAGACATCTTGGTTTGGGTTCAGCCTTCAGGAAGGCACCCCCTTCCTTGAGCCAATCTCTTTGCATCAGCCTGGCCTGTCCCACCTCTGCCTATAATCCAGCTTTAGAACCTGGCTCTGTGGCTGGGACACTTACCATATTTGACCTGGGCTATGTCCCCAACCACGATCTCAGCCACAGGGATCTGGACCACCTGGCCAGCCCGGACCACGGTGAATTTCTGTTCCTGCTCGATGCGGCTCTGCAGGCCCCGGAACTGTTTCTCTTTGCTCCAGTCATTGAAGGCCGTGACCAGGACCACACAGATAACTGACAGGAGAATGGCAGCCCCCTCGATCCAACCTGCCTCTGCCTCTCCTTCATCCTCTGCCCCACCCTGGGCCGTCGCGCATCCTGAAAGACCAGATAGAAGCAGGCAGAGTGAGGTCAGCCAGGCAGGAGAGTCCTCATGGGCCTGGATTTACAGCTCAGCTCTGCCAAGTAACAAGTGTTAAGAATCAGATGATAATTATCCACTGATTCAGTGTGTCTGGGTACCAAACCCTGTGGAAAGTACTTCACGCAGATCGTCTCACAGGGAGGGGACTCACACTGCCCATTTCACAGATGTGGAAACTGAGGTTTCTCAGAGAGGTCAAGTGACTTGCCCAAGCTATGAAGGGCAAGTAGGAAGTAGAATGTGAACCCTGGCCGTCTGGCTTCAGAGCCCACCATCTTAGCCCCTTCAGTTTTCTGCCTTTGTTCTAGCTGTGAGATCTTGGGCAAATGACTCCCTTTCTGAAACTCATTTTCTCATCTGGGTAAAATGAAAAGAATATTCTTTATCTCGGGAACCTATTGTGAGAGTTGAAATTTAATGTGGTAAAGTTCACGGACTCTACAGCACAGACAAGGCACAGAGGAGAGAAAAGATAATTTAATTGATGAGAAAAGACAAGGAATTTTCTCTAATTGATGAGAAAAGAGAGGAAGCGAGGCATTTTTTTTTTTTCCAGAACAAAGGCAGCCAATACTGGATGTGCTTTAGGGTCTGAGAAGGCAGTTTTGCTGATGTCCTCTTCTGTTGGAGTCTCATTACATTGCCAAGGCAGGTTGGGAAGATGAGCTGGTTCTAATCCTGCTGCCTCTGCATGATTTTGGGTAAGTCATTGCCCTTCCCCAGCTTCAGTGGCCTCATCTGCAAAATAGGAATCACTGAGACCACCTTCCAGGGCTCAGGGAGAGGAAGGGGGAAACTCCTGGCCAGAGCTCAGCACATAGGAGGTTCTCTAACTCAGTCCTTGTCAGATGTCAGCTGAGGAGTGAGCCACCCTCCACAGTGAGGACACTGATGCTTGAGCTGTAGGTCACCTGTCTGATCTACAGTGACCCTGCATCCCACACCCTCGCACCAGTGAGCCTCCCAGTGTAGGCCCCCAAAACTCTTGAGGTCTGCCTGGCCAGTGGGGTGAAGAGAAAAAGAAGAACATAAGCACATCAGATCTGAAGGCGTCAGACCCAAAGGCAGGTCCTATCCATGCCCCTTTCTCATCCCCACAAGGATCCTGAAAGCAAGAGGTAGAGGCCCAGGAGGTGAGGTGCCACAGTCAGGATACACCTAGCCTTCATTTCCCCTGGGACCTGGGGAGCGGCCATTTCCATGGAAAGGAATCTCCAGCAGCATCTGACCATCCTTCCTGGAAAACTCAGAGCAGTTCCCCTCCACAGGGGCCAGGTGGGGCACTGGATACCCTGCAAGGCCTGCTGTACACCCAGCATTCACTTTAACCCTTAAGGGGGCTGTTCAGAGAGAAGCAGAGACTTACCTGCGGTCACACAGCAGATAATGGGAATTTATCCAGGTCTGGAATCTGACACCAGACCTGGCCTGTTCACTCTCCCTGAGCCCAGCAGCCCCCTCTGCCATGTGTTTGCCAAAGATTCATGGCTGAGCATCTGGAAATCCAGTCTGTCTCAAGGAACAGAGAACAGAAGCTTCAAGAGACCCCGGTGGAAGCTTCTGGAAAGCCAGGGGTCAGAAGCAATATGACAAGAAGGCTAAGTGACACTCCAGGAATGTTTATGGGCTTTTGGCTCCTGGAAGGGTGGGGCCCAAGCCTGGGGAATCACTGTGGCCCAGGTGCATGTGCCACTGGAAAATTCCAGGTCTTGCACTGAACCAGCCGTTCCCTTCGGGCCAGGAAACAATGCCATCATGTGGGGTTCCCAAAGCCACCTTTCTCCCCCCTTGGGAGTTTCAGACTTTTCCAGTAATTTTAAACTGTTCAGCAGGACCAGGCTTGGAGTAATGGTAATCACAACTGCGCTAATGGTAACCACGTTTGAATTCCAGCTGCGCTAACTGCTGGGTGCCCACGAACTTGCTATATAACCGCTGTGCCTGCCTTGTTTTGGTTTTTCTCATCTGCAAAATGGCAGGCGCTCTCTCATAAGGTGGTTGAGAGGCTTAAGAGAGAGCCTTCAGGCAAAACACCCACTGCAGTGAGCACACAGTAAATGCTCAGTTAAAGCTGGTGCTTCTTATTTTCCAGTGTGTGGGTGAGCATTGCTGCATTCAAGTTCCACAGCCCGGCTTTATGAAGCCCTGAGGCCCACATTACAGAAGGGGCTCCTGCTAGTTTGAGTGACATATGATGATGGGAGGAGAGGAAATGGTGAATGGTGCCTCCTGTACCACCATGAATGACACCAATAGAGACTCCAAAGACTGGGAAACATAGGTCAACCTTGCTAAACAGAAACCCAGTATACGGAAATGCATTATCTTGGGGCTTAGGGGCAGGGAGGGGGAAGGAGTGGGATTACAGAGCCCCATGCTGCATTTTACAAGACCTTTGTTATCCCCCTGCCGCTTGCTATGTGCTCTGGAAATGGGAAGGCTGTGTTATTTCCCCTGCTGTGTGCCCCCTCAATGGGCCCCCCATTAGAGCAGCTACAGGAACATTTGGACACTTAGAGCAATGACAAACTTTCGGGTACTGGAATCAG
This sequence comes from Rhinopithecus bieti, assembly GCF_001698545.2. Lineage (NCBI taxonomy): Eukaryota > Metazoa > Chordata > Mammalia > Primates > Cercopithecidae > Rhinopithecus > Rhinopithecus bieti. The sequence goes on along the minus strand of NW_016813019.1, from coordinate 582,763 downwards.
AAAAACCTAGTTCAAGTCCAACCTCTGCTATGTGACTTCAGGTAAGTGACTTGGCCTCTTTGAGCTTCAGGTTAGACAGCTGTGAAGTGGGATAACCCCAGGGATTTGTGAGCTAAGGGCCTGGCACGTGATATGTGGTAAAAGTTGGTCCTCTCCCCTTTTCATTAGCTTTTTTCCTTGGACTGGCCTCTGAAAGCCAAGGGCACAGTGACTGAGTGGGATTTGCACCCTGTTCCAACTCCCAGCCCTACCTGCTGCCCTTGCTGACTCAACACCAAGGAACCCTCTGGGCCTCGGATGGCACTCACTCTGCCAACAAAAGCCGATTAGCTTTTATCTCCAGAGAACTGTCTGATGGTCACGCGGTGCCCAGGGATGGCTAGAAAGTGGGAGTGCAGATTACTGGGGAAGGGATTTGGCCACCTGGAAGCTGTCTAACCCTAGGAACAACTCCTGCTGCCCCTGGAGCAATTACGGAGAAGAGAATAGGAAGGGGAGTGAAGAGGGGAGGGGGTGGGTCCTGCTGAGGTCTCCTCTGGGGGCTCCCTTGGACTGGGGCAGGGACAGGATCTGGAGACTGTGGCCATAAGGTCCAGGGAACTGCAACTGCTCTCCCTGGACCTGGGGCTGTAGAGGGTGTGGCCTCTCCCTGTCTGTGTAAGCTTGGGGAACCCACTTGGCCTCTTTGGGCCTGTCTGTTCACCAGTACAATGGGGAATCTGCCTCCCAGATGGCTACCAGGGCCTGGTATCCAACAAAGATCCTCAAAACTAGTTGAGCCATAAACATTTTCCAAACACCTACTGTGTGCCTGTCACTCTGCTGGCACTCTGGCACTAGGGGAGCTGTCACCAGCAGGGGGTTGGGGGCACTGAGTGTGCCAATCCTAGCCCTGCCATGAACACGCTGTGTGACCTAGGACAAATGCCTAGAGGTCTCTGAGCCAGGTAATTCTTCATGTACAAAATGATGTTGGTAGAGGACTAACAGGCTGCAGAGTGCTACAGCACCCACAGCCCAGCCCCAACTGCTTTCTGAGTGATGAGTATGAGATAAGACCTTCCCAAGGTTACGCACCAGGAAGTGATATAGCCAGGACTCAAACGAGGGCTCCTGGCTTTAAGTTAGAGGATGCTTTTATACCTCTTCACTCCAGCTCATCAGGGGGCATCTGGCCCAACCTGGCCCGGCTTGGCCCAGTGATTTTAGGGAAAAGGAAAAGATGACGTGTGGGGCAGAGCCCCAGGAGTTAGGCATTAGGTAAAACTAGACAGTGTGTACAGATAGCAACAGTGTCACTGCTGGACAAGGGCCCTGTGGTCACTCAGCAAACACAGTCATGCGCTGTGGGAGGCTGTCTCTGTTAGTGACCGACTGCATTTACCGCAGTGGTCTCATGATATTATAATACTGTATTTTTACTGTACCTTCTCCGTGTTTAGATACATAGATACTCACCATTGTGTTACAACTACCTACAGGATTCAGTCTGGTCAGCACATTGTGGGCAGCCGTGCGAGCCTAGGAGCCAAGCGGGCTGCAGCCGATAAGCTCAGGTATTAGTGGGGCTGTGGCCATCTAGGTAGTAGTGTAAAGCAGCATCTACAATGTTGTAAGCGATGATCAAATTGCTTAGAAGCATGAACATGTCTGTCGTTAAGCGACACATGACTGTATCTACAACCACGCTAGCAACTGGGCCAGGCACAGCGAGAAACTCATACACTCATTGCATGTGTGACTCTAATTCCACCCATCAACATTGCCAGTGACCAGCCCTGTCTTACAGAGGGAGAAGGTAAGGCCTGGGCAGGGGCAGTCACTGGCTGGGAGCTGCTGCACTTGGATTTGAACCCACATCCCACTGGGTCCCAAGGCCCTGCTTTGTCATCTGCTAAGAGCAGGCCTCCCTCTCGGAAAGATGTGTCTTCTGGTGGGGGCGGTCAGCCCTGTAGTGCTGCCACCATGCTGTATTCCTTGCCTGCCACCAGACCTGATCCTGGAATGAGTCCAGTTGTGGGTCTTTCATCCCTGTCTCTTGAGTTTGTCCCCAGTGCGGGAAGCCTGAGGCCTGACTTGGGGGCCCAGGCCACAACTCTGGGTGAGTCCCCACCCTCCCCTCTTGGAGCTCCAGTTCCCTCACCTGCCAGATGGGGTGGGGGTGGGGATGCTGTGTACCTGGCTAGCATCAGAGCTCAGGGCTGAGGATGTCCATTCCAAGGCATTTAAGATAATGGCAAGTGATAAATAAAACTGAATGAGTTCAAACAGCGTGAGCACTGGGGATTTGGTAAGGCTGGTGGTGGAATGTTGTCCATCTTTCCTATGGGTGCCAGGTTATAAATAAGCCCCTCCCTGCCTTCCTTCTTCCTTTCCTTTTCCTTCTTCCCCCTAGCCTGCGTTCCCTCCTTCCTTCCTTCTGCTGACAGAGCCGGTGTTGCTCCTTCTGTAGAACTTCCTGAGTCTGTTCTGTGCATAGGGCTGTCTGCCCTCTCAGAAGCAAGGCTCTCTGCCTGGCTCAGGCTCTAACTTCTGGATCTTTAGACCTGGGGCGGAGGCGGGCGGTGGGCCTCTGAGGACTCAATATGACAGGGGCTGGAGGCAAGAGTGACAGGTGCTGGGGCTTTGGAACCTGTGACTCTAATACACTCACACTGTCCACCCCCACGTTGCTGTAGAGGATACTAGAATTGTGGGGTGTTGAAAAGAACGTGGTCACTTTTCCAGAAACCAGGAGCGATTGGCCACATGGGGACACCTGCTTCCTGAAGTTGGCTCAGGGCTCTGTGCTAAGCGCTTTGCATTATTTCCTTCAATCACCACAAGAGCTCTACAAGGCAAGTACTATCATTCACCCCATTTTATGGATGAAGACACTGAGGCTGAGCACATGGAGGGCCAGCCTGGGTCCAGGGCCAGACAGGCAGATCCAGGCCCTGTGCCTAGGCTCTGATCGCTGGACTCTGGTGCCTTCCAAGATGTGGCAGCTGGTGTCAAAAAGAAATTGGGTGTATTTCATGATTTCAAACAAAACTCAGTAGCACCACAGCAATGACATAATTTCCACACTAGCTGCTCAGGGAGGGCCCTGTTGGGGATCTTTGGCCGAAAGGTCCTGGTCTGTGAAATGGGTGTGAGGGTTCACTGAGAACCCGGACATAAAGTGCCATGTGTTCTGGGTGCTCGGTCACAGCTGGACCCCAGTCTCTGGAAGGCTGTGTGCAGGGAGAAGGGAACCAAGAAGGCCACATAACTGTCCCTGTCAACTTCCCTGGTGAAACTGATGTCTCCTCAGGGTTTTTTGTTTGTTTGTTTTTGCACTTGGTGGCTGGGGATTGGTGGAGCCTGAGCCTGACTTGGGGCACAGGAGCCCTGGAAACATGGAAGGCCCAGAGCTCAGATCTCAGGCCAGGGCATGGGCTTTGGGAGAAGGAGTCAGGATGGTCACAAAGCCCAAGAACTTTTGATCGCAGTGAAGCTGGATTGTGTGCAGCTGCCTTGGACGAGGGCATGGCCTGAGCTAGTGCCCCAGCCAGAGGCAGGGAAGAGCCGTGGAACGAGCCACAGACCGACTCAGGTTGAAAATCCTGCCCTACGGCCTAAGGTAGCTTTGTGACAGCAGGCAAGTCCTTCCCCTCTCTGGGACTTGGTTTCTGAATCTCTAAGACGGAAGATTGTACTCACCTGTTTGGGGGGTTAGACGCTCCTCCTGGCACACATGAGGAGCTCAGTCCATGTTACCCTTCCACCCCCTCTACTACCTGCTATCTGAGTTCTAATCTTGTGCTGAATTGGGTTGCATGAGGCCATGCATCTGGGCTGATTCAGTCCTGTCCTTCTCTGAGGAAACGCAGCTGCGGGACAGGACCGAGAAGCCAGAATGCTCTGGTCTGAGTCATGGTTCTGCTACTTTCTAGCTGTGTGCCCTTAGCAAGCAAGTTGTTATCTCAGGGCCTTGGTTTTGGGGGTTGTTGTGAGGATTGATAATTAAATGGACTTCTATCATAATAGCTCCCAACTAGTGGTAGCTATAAAAATAGTAAGAAGTATTATCATTACGCATTTGTGTTAAACTCTTAGCTCTGTTCAAGGCTTATTCAAGGCGCCATGTACTATCTTCTTTCATATTTGGTATAAAACTTCTGTAAAGAAGGCTGCCCATTGTGCATTTCTTATAATGTGCTATGTGAAAGTTCCTCCCAGAATTCTTGTAAAGAGAAATGTCATCTTCCTAAATAGTTTTCCTCCTTGTTGATAATTTGAGCTATGCAAATCTACCTTTTAGTTTCTAATTTCTTCATTAAAAAATTTGTTTTATTATTATTATTTTTAAAATTCAGTACTTTCTTTCTTTCTTTCTTTTTTTTTTTTTGAGATGGAGTCTCGCTCTGTCGCCCAGGCTGGAGTGCAGTGGCCAGATCTCAGCTCACTGCAAGCTCCGCCTCCCGGGTTTATGCCATTCTCCTGCCTCAGCCTCCTGAGTAGCTGGGACTACAGGCGCCCGCCACCTCGCCCGGCTAGTTTTTTTTGTATTTTTTAGTAGAGACGGGGTTTCACCGGGTTAGCCAGGATGGTCTCGATCTCCTGACCTCGTGATCTGCCCATCTCGGCCTCCCAAAGTGCTGGGATTACAGGCTTGAGCCACTGCGCCCGGCCGCTTTCTAGTATATTCACAGCAAATCACCCTAATTCACGTTCTGTCTTGGCTGCCAGGAACCTCAAGTCAGATTTAAATCTTAATCATGGCAGCAATTATAGCTGGTTTCTTTGCTTCCATTCCTTTTCTGTCTGGCTTTCTATTTGACTGCATGCTGTGAGATATATCTCTCTTGTGTCTTTAAACCCTCTATGGAAAGAGGTCATGAAAGAAAACAAATCAACTTACTATGTGTAAAATTGAGGTAGTTGGCCTAATAGACTTGGTTATCCAGTTTCTTGGGCAACTTTGGCTTGGGAGGGGGCAGGGCAACAAATATTCAAGGGACCTCAGAGGCCATCTTCTTATTTAGGGAAAATGAGGCCTATAATGTTATTTCTTATGTGCTATTAACTTTTAATTTGCTTGTCTGAAGCTGTAGTAGGGTTATCTATTTATGCAGCACATTCATTAGGAAATGTCGAATCATAATGAATCACAAAAAAATATTTACAATATCCTACTGACTGAAAAAGCAAATTATAAAACAGATCAGCCTGCACAGATGTCAGGGTCGCCCTCACCTGTGTGCTTATCAAAATCCAGCCATCCCTGGACTCTGGAGAGAGAGAACCAGGCTCTCTTAGGACCTGGACTGACACCAATGTTTTCAACAAGCTCCACAGCAAAATCTGAGGACTGTTTATTAGCTGGTGACCTCGAGCAGGGTAACTCCCTTTTCTGTGCCTTGGTTTTCTCATCTTTTTTTTTTTTTACATTTTTTTATTTTCATAGGGAACAGGTGGTATTTAGTTATATGAGTAAGTTCTTTAGTGGTGATTTGTGGGAATTTGGTACACCCATCACCCAAGCAGTATGCACTGAACCCAAGGTTTCCTCATCTTTAAAATGGGCATAACCATGGCCGCTACCTCAGGGGGTTGCCGGGGCAACATCTCAGCCCAGGGCTTGGCACTCTGTAAGTGCTCAAAAATGCTCACTAAAACAATTACTGTTGCTGGTCCAACTCTTGTGCATTTCATACAGGGAAACGGGGCTGAGGCCTGGCTTGGCCACTCTTTGGCTGTGTTGGCTATGGGCTGGGCCCTGCCCCTTGGGCCTTGGTTTCCTCCCTTGGAAGGAGAGGATTATTTGTGTGAGCCACGAGTGCCCCCGGTGTGGATGTGGTGGTCAGGTGTGCGGGGCGGTTCCTGGGTCCGAGGTCCGTCTTACCTTCGTTGCCCTCGCCAGGCGGGTGGTAGAAAGACAGCCCCAGGGAGATGATGGCGGCGATCTCCAGGATGATGAGTGTCACGTCCTGCAGCGCCTCCCACACAAGCTGCAGGAAGGTTTTTGGCTTCTTTGGAGGTATAAAGTTTTGCCCAAAAATTTGCTTTCTTTTTTCCAGGTCTGGAGCGGTGCCCGGCAAACCTATGGACAGAGAGCAGAGAGGTTGGCTTGGGGGACCGGGAGAGATGCAGGCATGTTCTGGGAATCTAGGGGCAGAGAAGGAGAAACAGAGCAAGAACTTGCAGGCGGTTGGCCCAGGAGTCCAACATCTCTTCATGTTCTGGGCCCTAAGCAGGCTCCTGCCAAAAGCCAGAGACACCGTGCAGCGGGTTGAATGGCAGCCCCCAAAATATATATCCACATCATGATCCCCGGAACCTGTGAATGTGACCTCATTTGGGAAAATAGTCTGTTGTTATACTTAAGTTAAGGATATCACGATGAGAGCATCCAGGATTATCTGTCTGGGCCCTAAATGCAATGATAGGTGTCCTTACAAGAGACACAGACACAGAGGGAAAATGGCCATGTAAAAACAGAGGCAGAGATTGGAGTGATGCAGCCACAAGCCCGGAAACACCTGGGGCCACCAGACCCTGGAAGAAGCAAGGAAGGATTGTTCCTTGTTTTAAGCCACAGTCAGTCTGTGGTCATTTGCTGTGGCAGCCACGGGAAGCGAATTCACACTCCTACAGCCGCCTCACACTGGTACCCTCCTTCTGCTCTCCCTCCTTTTGAATGCCTCGCAGTGGTTAGAGAAGAATCAGAAGCCACTGCCTGGATTAAAATCCCAGTGTGACAGCCCTCGCTCTCTGAGCCTCAGTAAATTCTTCTGCAATGGGGATGGTGATTGTACTTAACCCATGGATGGTTGTGAATATCACATGAGGTAATTCATGTGGTCCATGAGCATTTATTGAGCACCTACTAAGTGCCTGGCACTGTTGCAGACACTGGAACAGAGCAGCCCACCAGACAGAAGAGTGCCCACTTAGGGGCGGCCCTCACTGTGGATGCCTTGCAATGTGCTCAGAGCGTGCCTGGTGGACATGCAGCTGACGCTGGTGGTTTCTTCTCTTCTGGACAAGGGAGTGAGGTATAGCCAGGTGCACCCCTCATCATGTGGGGCCTGGATAGAGTGGTAGGGGTCCACTTCCACCCACCATCTGCATTTCCAGATAATTCTTCCAGACTTGCAAGTCCACTCTCATGCCCCTGCTCAAAGGCCTTGGGAGGCTGCTCACCGTCTTTGGAATAAAGCCCACGTTTCCCAGCCTGGCACTCTGACCCTCTCGTCTGACCTGCAACCTGTGTCTGCAGCCTTGACTTTTGCCATGTGGCTTCCTCCCAGCAGAGCCAGGCCAGCACTTTGCCTTCCTCCTACCACACTGTGCCTGTGCTGTGCCCTTTCCTGCTCTGGCACTGGCCACTGTTTTCCTGTCTATATGTCACCTCCTAAACTCCCTGGTATTGGGGTATGGACGACCCACAATTGGCGAACCCCAGGTGGATCTGTATCTTGGAAGAGGGGTCTGGAAGGGTGAGCCTCTCATGGAGGAAATTCAGGCGTGTGACTAGGAGGTGCGTGGCTCTGGTGGGGAGGGCTCCCTCTGTCCACTGTCTGCTGTGCCCCTCAGAGGTCGGTGCTGCTTCTTGCTTCAGCCTGCCTTTCAAGCTGCCCCATGCCACCCCAAGTCGCTGGTGTGCCATTTTATTTTTCCATGACAAGTGTCCTGTCATACCCCCAGGCCTTTACTCCTGCTGTTCAGCAAACCAGGAACAGCCTTTCCTCCACTCAGCACTGTGAGCCCCTCTCAAGGGCCCCTGCTGAGCAGCCTCCCCTCCACTCCAGGCAGACAGTGGCCCTCTGCCTTTACTTCCCACAGCCTTCCCCGCAGCAGGCTTACCACTTCCCCGGACCCGTGTCCTACTTGGGCCGTGGACCTTGGGGGCAAAGACCAGTCTGATTCCTGTACCTCAGAGCCTGGCACCTGAAGCCTTAGAATTGTCCCACCTGCTAAATGCAGGTCTGAGTATTACGAGCCTGGCCTGAACAGTGCAGCACAAATGGGCCCCTGCAGGCAGGCAATGACAGTCCTGTCACTGACCCAGCAAACCCTAGCTCTTCTTGTGTCTTAGTGAGGACAGATGGGGCGGGGTAGACAGGGAGGGGCACACACCCCTCATCAGACCTATGGCCTTCAGTCTATTCCTGCAAACAGCACTACCAGCACCCTGGGGTTGCAGGACTGGACCATGTGGCTGATGGGACCTCGTGGCCTAATGTATGGTTTTAGGGTTCTAACAGTCTGTTGTTTGTTGCCTCATTCAACCATTCATTCATTCAGTTTGCATTCCTGGAGCCCCCACTGTGGGCCTAGCCTGGTGCCAGGTTCTGGGGAGTGTGATATGCATGGAACAGACCTGGCTGCCCATGGACATAAGAGCTCAGTGGTTCCAGGAGTCCAGCAGCCTGTGGTTTGGGAGTCTGTTGGGGGTTCTAGATGTGGAGTCTCCTCAGATGCTGACCATGAGATCTCCATCAGGAGCCTCCAAGGGCCAGGCTGGCTGAAACACCTCCACAGGGGCCCAGGGATGGCTCCCTCCCTAGGAGACCTCACACTAGCCTGCCTGTTGGTGCAGGCAAGCTCTTGGGATCCCATGTCCTACATGTAGTAAGAATGAAGGAACCCAGAGCCAGGTTAGGCTCATTTCATAGATGGGGAGACAAACTGCCCCAAGACCAAGCTGCTGCTGTGGGGCAGCTCCTGGGCTCTGAGAGCCCAGGGTAGCCTTGATATAAGCACGTGGGAACACTGCCTCCACTGTTCCCTACTGGGCTGGCCATCTGGGAGATCCACGTACTGATTCCAGAAACTGCAGGAAGCTTCCCTGTCTTCCTCCTTTTGTCCAATTCTACCCACAGCCAACACCTGGAATTCCTCTACTTGACCTTTATTCCTTTAATTAAAAGCTCCAATCCCTTTAGACTTTCTGGGAGGGGAGCCACCATCAGTTCTGGATGCCATGGTGTGAATGAGTTTGTTTCTTTCCTCGGGCTGGGTTTTGACTAGGGAGAAGGGAGAGTTCAAGAGGGAAGTGGGCCTCTGAGGGAGGGGCTATGACCAGCCAATACTGGCCTGTGACGGCAGTTTGCTGTGGCTTTGGCCAGTCAATTCCCTTCTCTGAGCTGCAATTTCCCCATTTCAACAATGGGAGTGTTCAATAAGATGGGTAGGTCCTGAGAATCCCAGGGGTTCTGAGATCTATAGGCCCTGAAATGGTTTTCCTAGGGTCTGTTTTCACATTTTGGAGCTCCTCGTAAGATTTGGTGCAAATTAAGGTCTTTGCCAAAAAAAAGTAAGTGAGGCCGGCCAACCTTCTGGGCCCTGCCTGATTGATTCCAAGAGAGGGGAGTCTCTGAACCTTCTGAGTTCCGTGGTTCAGATGTTCTAGAGTCCGCAGTGTAAACAGTTAATAACATGAGTATTCCATTTTGGAAGTCAGGCCATATCATGCTGGGGTTCTGTCATGCTGGGAATCCACAGGCCAGGCACTGAGGTCCTGAGTCCTGGGACAGCAGACAGAGCAGGGGCTGCAAATTTGAATAGGTGTGGGGGCTGGGTGGGTTTTGTGAATGAGTGAAGTAGGTGAGTGGGAGACATTAGGGAGTGGTAGAAACTGGAGCAAAGTGAAGAACCTTGGCCCTTCTGAAGAGGACAGTTGCTTTTCAGCTCCTGTGCGGGAATATGGGCCCAGTGTGGCAGATCTTCCAATCTTCTAAGAGAAGCTGGACATTTGGAATTTGATGTAAAATCTCTCCACTAAAAACATGCCACGTCCAAGTATAGCACATCTGTGGGCTGGATTCAGCCCCTAAGTTGCTAGTTTGAGACCCCCAAGGCTATGGGTTGGGACAGGGCGATGTGGCTGGAACGGTGAGGGGTCAGTGCAGAGTAGCTTCTCTGTCCCTCCCTCCATCTTCCAGGCAGCTCCTTCCCTAGGCCCCGCCCTTGCCCACTCCCCACAGACTTCTGAGAGGCCCTCTGTTTTTCAGAAATAACAACTCAGGGCATAAGAACATTTGTATGTTCTGCTAGGGCTGTTCCCATGGCAGTTTCCACAACAAGCATCCCAGAATCAAAGTCCAACGTGGGAACCCTGGGCACTGAGGCTCACATGGGGCCTCTGAGAAGGTGGAGGTGGCCACAATGTCTCGCTCACTCCCCTCTTCTCAGCGGAAGAACAGCCAAGCCAGAGCTGAGGAAACCAAGCCCCAAGAACACAGGTGGGATTTGAACTCGGATGGCCTGAGTTCAAATCCCAGCTCTGAGTGACCTTGGGTAAGTGCTTCACCTCTCACTGCCTGGGTTTCTCCTTTTGTAAAATGTAGGCAACAGCAGTGCCTATTTTACAGGGTTGGGGTGAGGCTTCGGCAAGATGTCTCATGTAAGAAGCCTAGTGCTGTGCCTGAAACCAGGTAGGCACACTGTCATTATTACCATCCAGGTTTTAGGCCAGGTAGGAGATTAAGCCAGACCTTCTGGAGAGGAAGACTTTGAACTGGCAGGATTTTGACAAGATAAGAAGGGGTCAGTCAAGGTGAGGAGAGGCACAGCGAAAGGGCCTTGAGACTGCAGACAAGCCATTTCCCTTCTCTGGGCCTCAGTTTCCCCACATGTGACATGAAGGATTGGTCTGGATGAAGGGTAGGGCTGGTGGCTTTGGTACTTGGTATCCAAAGACAGCGGTTTTGAGGACCTGCAGGTGGGACAGCTTGCCTGGTCCAGCCTACCTGTCATGCCCTTCCCAAGAGCTGAATCTTGTGGTTTCTTTTCCTTTCTGCTGAGTATTAACACACATATTTTTCGGAGCAGAAACAACAGAGGCTGGTGTGAGAGATGAATGGCGTTTGAGATTCAATTTAGATCAAAGAGCATCTTACCATTTAGCATATTAAAAATTAATACAGGGTGTCAAAGATCACTGGACAAAAGCAGCGAGGCCCTGAAAATTGAGAAACACAAATGTCCAGATGCTATGTGGGGTTGTGGACTTTCAAATGTGAATTTTCTTTCTGTATAATTATAAGCAGAAGTCAGAGCACTAGGTGAGGAGCCAGGTTTTGGTCTTTGTTCTAATACTGACTTGTGAGTGAGCTTGGGCCAGTTTCATCCCTCGGAGACTCAGTTTTCTCATCAATAAAATGAGAACAAAATAACCCCTAGGTTAGGGAAACCATGCACAGAGGAATGTGTGTGAAGCTCTCTAAACTGTAAAGGCATGTGCTTTTACTGTGAAAGTAAAAAAACATTCCAACACACGTCCAGATTTTCAACTGGGGCAGAATCTGTGTCCTACTACGTATGTAAAAGAAGACAGCCATGGTGCAAAGTGAGGGACTGGCTGGCTGTATAGGAACTTCCTGCTGTCATGGCTGCTTGCTGTCAGTGGGTATTTGAGGAGCCTTGGCCTCAAAGTGCATCTGTATTCAGCTGTCCTGGACACTGTCCTGGGCTCTTCCCCAGCCTCTAAACCTCTGCCCTGGCCATTCCCATTCCTTTGCTTGGGGTACCTTCCTCTCTCTTCTTAGCCAATTTTGGCTCCTGCAAACTGCAGTCTCAGGCCATTAGAGAGGTTTCATTTGGTCTGCCTGGTGTTTTTTTAAAAATGGAAAATTATTGCAAACATTACAAAGTCAATTCCATATAGAAATCCCGACATCTGGCTCACCAAGGGCATGTGCCCAGACCTATGGGAGTTGGAACTCATGTTTGAGAGCCGAGTGACAAACTCCAGCCCCACCTCAGCTCTGTTAAGCAAAGCTCGAGGGACAGTGGTTCTCTTGGGGGCAAAGGGAGCCTGTGCTTTGGCCCCAGAGCACAGAGCTGGGGACCTGGAGGAAAAGGTACAGGAGGGGCCTCTGGCTTTATGAGAGGGAAGGACTTTCTTTTCTTTTCTCTTTTTTAAATTAAAAGTAAACTTTAAATTAAAAAGCAAACTCGAAAATGCAAACTTGGGGAGGGCAGAAAGATCACACAAAAGGCTGTCACTTCACACTTGGAGGGTTGCACAGCGACCCAGTAGAGATGCTCCTCACTTCCTAGATGGGGTGGCAGCTGGGCAGAGGCGCTCCTCACTTCCCAGACAGTTGGGAGTGGCGGGGGAGCCAGGCACGGAAAGCAGCGCTCCTCAATTCCCAGAAGGGGCGGCGGCGGAGCAGAGGCGCTCCTCACTTCCCAGACAGGGCAGCGGGGGTGGGGGGCGGAGGGGAAGGGAGGAGGGGAAAGTGTCTTTCTCCTTAATTCCCAGACGGGGCGGCAGCCCGGCAGAGGCACTTCTCACTTCCCAGACGGGGCGGCGGCCGGGCAGAGACGCTCCTCACTTTCCAGACGGGGCGGCGGCCGGGCAGAGGGGCTTCTCACTTCCCAGACCGGGCGGCGGCCGGGCAGAGGTGCTCCTCACTTCCCAGACAGTTGCAGTGGTGGGGCGGGCAGAGGCGCTCCTCACATTCCAGATGGTGCAGCAGCCGGGTAGAGGCGCTCCTCATTATGAGAGGGAAGGACTTTCTAATGGGTGAGCTGAGGATGGATGGATTATTCTGGGAAGGAGGGAGGGAGCATGTTTACACAGAAGCTGGACTGCCCACTAAGGGTGTCCTGCACCAGATGCCAGGCCCCACTCAAGACTCAAGATCCTCCTGTCTTAAGGAGGCCTGAGTTCCCCTACCCTTCTCAGGCCCTCTGAAGGTAGAAAAGGTACCTAGGGTCATACAAAATAGTGCACATCCAGTCATTCATTTAATCAATCACCAAATTTTGATTGAGCACCTACTATAAACCAGACTTTGTTCTACATGTTGGGGACATTGTTGTAAGGAAGACAGGAGTGTCAGGAAGGATTTCCTGGCAGAAGTGTAGTTGTAATTGGGTGAGCTTGGAAGGAGTGAGGGTTGATCAGGTGAAAGGGTGTGGGTCAGGAGAGGGGCTCTGAGAAGGCAAAAGAAACTCCAAAGGTCTTGGGAAAGGCCAGAGTGACTGAAGCATTCCTGGTTTGCTCCTCAGAAGAGGGGTCAGCTGGTCCTCAAGGAAGAGGACACATCTATTGTACCCTTTGTCCCCATGGCCAGGAAAGGCTGGGATAGAAATTGAATTTATAGCATGCCACATGAGGTCAGGCTTACACAGGCCTTTGGGGGGAGGGTGAGAGTGTTCTCTAATGGAGACTTTGGCTCTTGTAACTCATTTTTTTGCCATCTTCCCCTTGCCTGCTTGGTAGCTCAGCACTGAATATGCAGTTCACCTCTGGGAGCTGACTCAACAGCGTGTATCAAGCTGTCGAATCTGCATCCTATTTTTTCTCTTCTCTCTTTGTCTGTTTTAAGTCACCTAACTTAGGTCATTTAAAATCAGTTTGTATGAGACAAACTTTTATAAGCCACTTAGAAGGTCGGACGTGGTTAATTAATCAGAATAAAGAAAGGGCTATTGAGGTAGGTAAAGGAGCAGGGGCTGGGTTAGGGGTCAGAATGAAGGGGCGAGATGAAGGAATGGAGACATTTAACATATGGCTTACTTTCTGCTCTAGTGCTGTACTTGAGGGCAGGGCAGGGTTTCGCTCTTCCCATGTGTGAGGCACCTCACACCAAGAGGCTGGGCTGTATCAAAAGTAGAGGCCAATTGAGAGGGATTCAAGTGAGTTTTCCAGGCCATCTAGGTAACCACTGACCTCTTCTCCCCTGAGGGAGAGGCCTCCTCTGAGGCCCTATGAGGCTGTACATCTTTATTTCCAGCAAAGGGACCCCAGAGATTGTTTCCACCCCTGGCGAGAGCAGGAATACACTAACTGCCCACTGAGGCTGGCTGATATTCAGGGGCACTGTCTGGCTGAGTGGACCTGCCTGCAGCCGGAGCAAATGATTTCAAGAAAAAAACCAACAGTAATCACGTTCCCCAAACTCTCCATCTGCTGCTCAGAGCTAGTGTGAAAACAAATTGCTCCCCCAGAGGCACCCAGGCCACCGGGGTAGCAGTGAGGGGGTGGAATTAAGTCAAGGGTAAGAAGACTGTTTCCAGGAGTAGGGGGCTGGGAGCTGGGCCCCTTGTCTGCAGGGCCAGTGGCCATCAGCTGGGATGAGCTGCATGGTGCATGACAGCAGCAGGCCAATGGGTAACCTCAGCCTTGGGTTCAAATCCCAGCAGCTCTTTGGTTCAGGGCTGGTGCCTTGGGCAAATCATTTCCCCTCTCAGAGCCACAGTCTTCACCTCTGTGAAATGGGAATAAATGCGCACCAGCACACAGTAGGCCCTCAGGAAACCTCCCTCCCCTCCTGCCTCTCTGGGGATCAGAGATGGGGATGTGTGTGCTGAGGTTGTTCAGAAGCCCCTGCCCTCATGAGTGGCCACATGTCCCCCTTCAGAGCCACTTAATGGACTTGGGACAGACAGACAATGCCTCTGGGAAAAAAAAGCCCTGTCTCTGGCATCCCCTGCAGTCTGGGGTTGACGGAGGATGGGGAATATGATGTGTGGAAATAGTGCTTGGCACACGCTGGCCTTCATAAAGGATAGATGTAGCTGTCACTGCCACCACTGTACCACCACTACTGTTACTCTGGGCCTGGAATATGCATCCCAGGAATTTCTGTCTGTGTTGCCACTGTCTTAGCTTGTGTCAGAGAACACCATCACAGCCACAACATACCCCTACCTAGATCTGGAGACCTGGCTGGAATCTACCTTTCCTTCCCATGTGACCTTGAGTGGATCACTCAGCTTCTCTGAGGGGCCTTGGGCTGTCTAACTTGAGGATCACATAGAACCAAGGCTCTGACAGTACTCTGTAGATGGTAAAGTTGTTCTGTGTTGGGCACCCATTATGCAGATGCACACACTGAGGCACAGGATTCTTCTGCTGGGAAGGCAACCGAGCCAGGCCTCTTGCTACAGAACTCAGTGGCCACCCTGCCCTGCCCCAGCCTGATCTAGTTGGGGGTAGGCTGTGTCTCCAAATGCCCCACAGTGACCCTATCTGTGGAAGCCAACACGAATGCTGATTCACTCCAGCTTGATCCCTGCGACAATGGGGTGCTCAGGAAATTTCAGATAAAATGAATGGCGAGTGCTTTCTCGGGAAAAACCACAAGGGTGGCTTCGTGGCCCTGCTTCATGTATTTAAAATGTAGCCTGCGAGGCACCCAGAAGGCAGGCGTGGGCCTTAGTGCCCATGAGAGGCTGTCAGCACATGCATGCATGCTTGAGGATATGGCTGAGTGAGTGTGCAGACGCCAGCACACAAAGGTGTGTGGCACGGGCTGAGTGGAGGAGGGCACCACGTGCTTCATATCCTGTCAGAGGCCAGACAGAATGGGTCATTGCTGGGACTGTGGGAAGCCACACCGCTTCAAGACAAAGCAATGAAATGGGACAGCGGATCTAGGTCTGGACCTCTCTCGAGACTCCTTCTAGCTCTGTGACCTTGGGTGGGTGACTTCCCCTCTCTGGGCCTTGGTTTCTTTTCTTTTCTTTTTTCTTTTTTGAGACGAAGTCTTGCTCTTGTCTCCCAGGCTGAAGTGCGATGGCGCGATCTCGGCTCACTGCAACCTCCGCCTCCTGGCTTCAAGAGATTCTCCTGCCTCGGCCCCCCGAGTAGCTGGGATTACAGGTGCCTGCCACCATACCCGGCTAATTTTTGTATTTTCAGTTGAGATGGGGTTTCAGCATGTTGGCCATGCTGGTCTAGAACTCCTGACCTAAGGTGATCCACCTACCCTGGCCTCCCAAAGTGCTGGGATTACAGGCGTGAGCCACCATGCCCAGGCTGGGCCTTGGTTTTTTCATGTGCAGCATGGGAATAATGATAGTGCCATATAGAGTTAAACAAGGTCGCATCTGGGCACCTGACACATGGGAAGGCCTTGACTAATATTAGCTGCTATTGTTGCTATTACTGAGCTTTCTCCAAGGCACTAGTTCCTAACTTGGTTGTACACTGGAGCCACCAGGGAGCTTTAAAAAATATTAATGACTGAGCCCCAAACTAGAGATTCTAATTGAATTGGACTGGGGCATGGCCTGGACCTTGGGAGTTAGAAGAGCTCCCCAGGGATTGCAGTGTGCAGCAGGGGATGAAAACTTAGTGGTCCCTGGAGCAGCGGCTTCAGCATCACCTGGGGGCTTGATAGAAATGCACATTCTCAGGGCCCACCCAGACCTACTGACTCACACACTCTTGGATGGGGCAGGGCCAGCTGCATTGTCCTTGGCAATGGGGATACAGCCTTGGTTGAAGAACCACCGGCCTCGGGGAGGAGGGTGAGGAGGAAGCCTAAAACTTGCCAGATGCTTTCGGCACAGCATCACCTTTGAGCCTCGCCAATAACCCTGAGACGTGGGGCTTACTGCTGAGGCCTGTTCAGGTCACACAGTGAGGTGGGTGACAGAGCCTGCACCCAGCCTGGGTCGACTGTTCCTTTTCTTCTGTAGGGGCTGCCAGCTCCCACAGGGCCCATCTCCTTCCCTGAAAGCTGCCAACAGTCAGGCTCACAACCTGTCTTCCTGCAGCAGAGAAGGTCATGAGTGCTGTGGGCTGAAAAGCTGAGAGATCCAGACTTGAATCCCCAGGTGCACAGAGCACCCTGACCCTCTGTCTCCTACTGGTGGCTGCAGAAGGCTGGAGAAGAAGAAACTAGAAACTGAGTGGTGAGAAAAAGGAGACTGGAAGAGGAGAAGAGGCAGTGTGGGGCCAGGAGCCAGCCTTCAAGTTCGGCTGTCACAGCATCCCTGCCCTGCTCCACAACCTCCCATGGCTCCCTATATCCTCACAACCATCCAGTTCCTGGGCTCACAGTGGCCCCTCTGTGAGGTTGTCCCAAAGGACTCCTCCTGCCTCACTTCTAGCCATGCCATATTTATCCCACTCTCCTGCCAAGCCACAGGTCTGCATGTGTCAGGTATTTACCTCTGTCTTGGCACATCCGGGTTCGAACCCAGGATGTCCACCCCTCTGTTGACTTATTTAGTTAGTCTTGAGAGACCCAGATGAACATTTACTACCACTTTTGGAAAGCCTTCCTTGATTTATTCAGCAAGAACAATCTGTCCTCATCCTTCCCTGACAGCAATTGTCCCCTGGCTCATTTATTCACTAACACACATCTACTGCACATCTCTTCTGTACTGGGTTTTGGCCCTGGGGGTCAAACACCAACTGAGACCCACCCTTTGCCACTACCGCCTTTTGGTTTCTGATTCCACCATCCCCTAAAGGGAGGCTGCTTGCACCAGCACACAGCAGGTCCTTAGGAAACCTCCCTCCCCTCCTGCTCTCTGGGGACCAGTGATGGGGATGTAAGTGCTGAGGTTGCCCAGATGCTCCTGCACACATGGGTGGCCACGTGCCCCCTGTAAGAGCCACTTAACAGACTTGGGGCAGAGAGACAACGCCTCTGCGGGAAAACAACTTGTGTCATGGGCATCTGCTGCGATATCGGTCTGTATGGGCTGTCAAGGTAAGTTCAGAACTGGTCTGATGGTCTGGCTATCGCCTGGTGTGCATTGCAGGCACGTACGCAGTGCTTAGAGTTTATGATGACGTCACGGTGTTGATGGTTCCTGATGGGCAAGGTGCAGGGTAAGGGACGTCTCTCTGATACCTAGTGGTCCTAGGTGGAGTTTCCTATGAATCCAAAGTCTCTGTCATGTGGAGAGGAGCAGCATTTACCTGATTATCCCCGATAGCATTTGCCACCTAGCTCATTTATGGTTATGTGCTCAAACACAGACCTGACATCTAGACACACACATGCACACACAGATGTGGCACACAATTGTGGATGTGGCATTAGATTGTGGATGTGAATGTGCACAGTGCAGTGCTGAGTGGTTTCTCTGCAAGCATGTGGATGTAATGTCCATTCGCTTATGTGCCCCCACATGGACATGGCACACAACGGGCACACAGAGGCTGTGTTCCTGTAATCCGATACATGTGTGGACACAAGTTTCCACTGATTTAAACCCACCCCTGCCTTTTCTCCATGTCAGGCTGAGTTCCCACTCCTCTCTCCACTGTGGGAATTCTTTACTAAACTTCTCCGCTCAGGGCTTCAGACCTCCCACATGGGCACGGAAGTGGGTGTGGGGGCTGGGGATCTGGGTGGAAAGGGGTAGCCAGGACTCATCTAGAAGCTGTGAAAATATCAATGATCTGTACCAAAGAATCGGGGGATCTAGTGAAGCTGTGGCCCCTGAGAAGGGTTTACTGGATAAACTACAGGATACCCAGAGAAACCTGAATTTTAGATAAATAGCAAATCATTTACTACTAATAAGAAAATTAGCAACTTACTGTTAATTTGCAATTCCAATGTCCCTGGATGCCCTATATTTTTCTTTGTTAATCTGGCCATCCAACCCTAAGGCTCCCTGTCCCCTCTCCTCCACATCCCGTGGCCAGCTGCTCTCACCCTCCCATTCGACAGCTGGGAAAATGGGGGCCCAGAGACGCGGAAGTGACTTGACCCAGGTCCAGGGAGTTTCAGCTTCCTGGGGCTGGACCCCTGACTCCTGGCCCAGGCAGGCCCTCTCAGCACCCCACAGAGACGAGGGAAGGGAACGACGGCTCGGCTTGCTTGAACCGAGCCTTACTACACACACAAATGACGACCATTTCATATTCCCTGTCAGCCTCGCTGAAGAGATTTGGTTCGGCATGCCCCGAGGTGACCTCTGAGAGGACTTTGTCTCAGCCCTTTGGGAAAATGGAGGCCAGAAAAGCCCCCTCTTCCTCCTTCTGGGAAGGGGCCTCCATAGTTGAGCGCCGACAAGAAGCAGTTCCCTGTCCCTCCAGGTGGGGACGCTCTGCAGAGCTGCTGCAGGCAGCCTCTCAGGACGCCTTTCAGAGACAGAGGATGCAGAGTTCCACTCTCCACCCTGACACTTAGTGAGAGCTTCTGCAAGTGGTGCCCCTTCCCTGAGCCTCAGTTTCTTTATCCACAAACTGGGAGAGAGGGACAAGCTAGCTTCGCCTGCTGAGGTAGATGAAAGCAAGTGCAAAGGGCAGTGGTGGTGGGCACACAGCTGGTGCCCACAGCCTGGGTGGAACATCCCTCTCCCAATCCCTTTGAGCTCAAATGCTACTCCCGCAGTGCATCGACAGCAGTGGTGGCATGCTGGTGTCTTCTCATTGTTCTGTAACCTCAAGTGGCCCCTTCAATGATTCAGGACCAGCACCCCTCTCATGGGCCCCACTCGGCTGGGGCTGCAGACATGCGGGCATGAAATGGGCACATGTGCTCCTACGTGATCACTTTATACATGGGGCTTGCATTTCCATTCTCCTGGCCATTCTGTAAGATATGGATTTTAAACTTCCTTTTATGGGCAGATGGACTGAGGCACAGAGAGATAAAGAGGCTTGCTCAGGGTCATGCGGCCAAAACTAGGATTTGAACTCAGGTCCCTGAGGCTCCGAACTGTACTGTTTTCACACCCTATCATGTTTCCTGCTTCAGGATGCAGCACTGAAATCAAAGCTGACAACTCTGCCATTTTCCTTGTTACTCTTGAGACAGCCTTTTGCTATAAACAGAGACTTGGCAATAGACAAGAGCTAGTTCCCAGGGATGCCAAGCACCTGAAGGAAATTGGGAAAACTTAGTCACCAGGCTGGGTGTTGCTAAATATTTGTGTTGTCACTGTGGTGTGGGCTCCTCCATTAGCATAAATAAAAATCTTATATTTCAAAAGCAAAAAATCCACAAGTCCTTCAAAAGCTACATCATTTATAGAAAAATGCACTTCTGTCTTTGGAAAGCGAGTGGGCTAAATAAACGGTGGTACATCTAGTCCAAAGAATACTATACAACAGATTTAAAAAATGAGATCCATTTATATGTACTAACATAGAAGGCTCTCCAAGATAAACTGCTGAGTGAAGAAAGCAAGTTACAGAACAATGTGTATAGTTTTATTCCACTTAAGTAAAACAGAAAACTCTAGAAAACAATAGTCTACTTTTTATGAGTATATATATGTAAACGTGTAGCAAGAGGTCTGTAAGGATCAACTCAAACTCACGAAGGTGGCATCTCTGGGGAAGGGAAAGGGCACTATGATTAGTTGCAGTGGTCTAGGGGACTCTAACTTTGACTGAAATATTTTAATTTTGGCCGGGCACGGTGGCTCACACCTGTAATCCCAGCACTTTGGGAGGCTGAGGTGGGTGGATCATCTGAGGCCAGTTCGAGACCAGCCTAGACAACATGATGAAACTCTGTCTCTACTAACATACATACATAAAAAATAAATATATTTTTATATATTTATATTATATAATATGAATATATAAAATAAATATATATTTTGTAGAGACGTAGTTCCAGAGGGGTTGGTCATAGTCCGAGATGTTTTCTTGAGTTTTGCTGGATGGAACAGTCAGGAGGCAGAGTGACTCTAATGGGGAAGACAGGACAGGACAGGGAGGAAAAGGAGATGATGGGGCATCTTACCACATTCGAATAAGTTATTTTTAATATATATTATATAAATTAATATTATTATTAAAATATATAATTTATATATATATAAATTAGCTGTGCGTGGTTGTGCATGCCTATAGTCCCAGCTACTCAGGAGGCTGAGGAAGAAGAATCACTTGAACCCAGGAGGTGGAGGTTGCAGTGACCTGAGATCGTGCCCTGTACTCCAGCATAGGTGACAGAGTGAGAAGCTGTCTCAAAAAAAAATTAATTTTAACCAAGATAATGTATTCATGTATTATTTAAATAATTCAGACTTTAATTTAAAGAGGAAGTCAATATGAACTATAAGAAAATAAAGGTCTGTTTCCATAGAACCTTTGGATGAAGTGGATTTGGGGACAAACATTCCTGGGTTAAAATCTCAGCTGCCTCACTTACTACCTGTGTGTCCCTGAGGGAGTCACTTCACCTCCTCTGTACCATCAGCTGTGATTCCTAACCCAGAGCCTGGCTGTGAAGATTAAAATAAGGTAACAAGTGTGATGAGCTGGGGACACAGTAGGTATTCAATGTGTGCACCCATCATCTTCTTTTCCTCCATCTCCTGTCCCTGTCTTCCATTAGAGTCCACTCCTGCCTCCTGACCCTGTTACACCATCCAGCAAAACTCAAGAAAAACATCTCGGATACAACCACACCCCTCTGCCATCTGCACACTGGTCCAGGCCACCATCCTTGCTCACCTGGATGGCCTCAGCAGCCACCTTGCCTGTCTCCCTGTTCCCACCACCCACAATTCGTACTCTACCCTGCAGCCCGGGGGACATTTCAAATGTGTAAAGTGCAGTGTGCTTATGTCAAGCCCCGCTCAGAATGCTCCAGTGGCTCCCATTGCAGGCAGAGAAAATCCATTAGAGAAGATCCAGAAGGCCCTGCACAGAGGCGCCTGCTCTCCTCTGCAGTCTCACTGCCCGCTTCCCCTCACTGTGCTCCAGTGACACCAGTCTCTTTTCTGAGGCTTCAACACAAGTGCTTTCCTTCCTTAGGGCCTTTGCTGTGCTGTCCCCTCTGCTTGGAACACTTTCCCCCCTGCCTCTGTACCTAATTCAGCACTTCTTTTGGTTGAACCCTCCTCCTAGATTCCTAGACCCCCTTCGGAATGCTCTCACAGCTCCCTGAAAATCCCTTTCGTTTTAATCATTATTTTAATAATTATTAATGAAGTTGTTTTTTCTTAATTCCTCATTCCCTTGCTGACTCTAAGCTCCATGAGAACACTCAATAAACATGTGGCCTCTCCTAGACACACCTGCACAGGAAAAAGGAAGGTGAGGAGTGGCCAGTGCCTAACTCCAAAGCAATGTCTGCTCTAAGACAGGCATTTTCAGGCCGAGGACTGGGGAGCTGGAGAGATACTCAGGGTCTCCTGGAGTCACTCTCCTCTGTGCCCGAGACCACATAGCAAGCACCTCAGTGGCCTCCCATGTCCTTGCTGTTGACAGGAGGGATGGAGGAGCCTCCAGCCAGAACCCCAAGGCCATGAAGGCCATAAAAGGTCTTAGGGAAAGGCACATCTCCGGCCTTGGCCTCAGCCTGGGATGTCACTCGAACTTTCCATTTAGGTGCCTGAAGTTACTACTGGGCGAAAAAGCTGTTGGTGAAATCCAGTATCAGAAATAAATGCCAGGAAAGTAGAAGCCTTCATTTCTGTGACAGTGGCTCCTCCCCGCTCTTAAAAAAGAGAACTTATTTGAGGATCAGGAGGCGTTTCCTAGAAATAGATTCTTCCTCAGGGAGAAAGAATTTTGCGGGGATAGGAGGGTGGGGTGGGGTGGGGGGAAGATGGTGATGAGATGGTGATGAAGCAAATCAGAAAACCCATGGAGACCCCATGAGAGAAGGTCCCTTGTTAAAGTTGATTTAGAAACCGCATTCACATCCGTGATTGCGTCTGAGCCTCAAGACTGCAGGGCCTGCATTAAGAGGTTCAAATTGCAGATGAGGAAACTGTGGTTTAGGGAAGTTAGGGAACTGACCCAAGGCTGCACAACTAAACTTCAAAACATTGACGACATCACAGCGCCATGGATCATGGCATTCTGCATGGACATTATGTAATTTTCTTCTCATGGTTTCCTTGTGACCTTATTTTGCTCCCCCCTCTCCGTTTTACAGTTGGGGAAACTGAGGTATGGAGAGGTAAGGAAATCTATCCTGTGGATTTCAATGGAATCTCTCTGAATCTAGCACTCAAATGTTAACCACTGCATCATTACCCCCTCTCTGCACCCCTGACTGTGAACCTGGGGCTGTATGGAACCTGTGCTAGCTCTTCCAACTGGGTGGGTCCTCAAGAAGGAGGCTTGAATAGGATTACGAGGAGCCCCACCTTGTGGTTGAGGAAACTGAGGCACAGAGAGTGGAAAGTGCCTCTCCTCAAGGCAAATCAAGGGTGCCTGTGTCCATACCCTGGACTGTACATGGCAGCACACTGCCTCCTTTGAAGAGCAATGTTTCAGAGTACCTAACTCTGCCATGATCCTGGCATCAGGGCCACTTGGAAACCTCTGATCTCCTGGGAGGCAGTGTGGCTGCGGGATTAAGGGGGTCTATGGAGTCAGAGAGACCTGAATTTGAATCCTGACTCTGTCACTTTCTAGTTGTATGACCTTCAACAAGTTACATAAACAGCTTTGGGCCTGTTTCCTTACCTGTAAAATGGGATAAATGCTATCTACCTCCTAAGATGAGTCTGAGGATCAAATGATATATGCACATAATGTGCTAAGCATGCAGGGAAATACCTCAAGGGATGGAAGCCATTATTGGTGCTGTTATTATCTCCTAAAGAGCCATGATATTGGCTTTATGTACCCAGCTCCACAGCCCATTGGTCTTCCCTGATTGTGAGTTGCAGCTGCGATGGGCAGCTCCCAGGTGTGCTGCCCATACGTCACCCCCGTGCACCCACTGAATCTGTCTTCTGTTTCAGGGCTTTCTCTGAAGCTTGGAGGTCACTGGGTCTCCCCAAGCAGGGAGCCCAGAAGTGCTAGGAGTTACCCCCACCCTACCCAATGGGAGTCAGGATAAACACTGCAGCCTTGTATCCTCAGAGGGACAATTCTGAGGGACATCCCGCTTGCTTCCTCCAACCGTCTTTGAGGGGCCTAACCCAGTTGCCTGCAGCAGTAACTGGCTCAAGAGGGTGTCCAGTTTGGACACCCAGTTCTCTCCTCCCTGTTTAAAGTTCCCCCCTCTCTCACTCCTGAGATCATTCCCAAATATTCCACCTGCACCCTGTCATTGGCCCAGGCTCTGCTTTTGGGGGAGCCCAAATGAAGACAGGTGCCAAGGTTGGTGAAGGAGGCTCATGCAGGGTGTGAGGAAGCCCTGGGGTCTGGCTTCCTGGGTTGATCTTTTCTCACAGGGCCTCTGTTTCCTCTGGACTGAGGGGCTTGGATTGGCCTTCTAAGGGCCCTTCTTGCTAGAAAATTCTGAGATCCCCTGGCACACATCTCTTGTAACCATATCATTCATTCATGAAGCCATTCACATTTTATGAGGGGCCGTCTAAGGCTGCTGGGTCAGTGCTGTGGCCCTGGCGCCTAGTGGAGGGTGCTGGCCAACCGGAGGGAAGGAATGGACCTGGGCTGCTTTGGAGGGTTCAGAGAGAGGGCTTCACTCAGGGTGCCCCACCCCATGGACAAAGTCACTTTATAGAGAGGCCTGCTCTCTTCTCTCTCGCTCAGCCTTGCTGTTCACATGCCTGGCTGCCCTTCTGGCAGAGAAGCTGGCTTGAGTCTGTTCTGAATGACTACAGTGTCTGGGCTCATTCATTAATTCATTCATCCATCCATCTGTTCATTCAGGGGTGACTGTGCACCTCCCTGTACCAGCACTCCATGCGCACAGTAGAGATGTCAGCACCCCACCCTCCTTGATGCTCTGCACCCACTCAGAGGCTTTATGTGTAACGCTGTTACCACATGCTGCTTCAAAATGTGTAAGGAGCAAGTGGGATATGTGCAAATAAAATATCACTTAATTTTGACCCTCTGAACTTTGAACTGTGTGGTCACAGCATCTAATGACTAACCGTGGCTCTAGTCGTCCCATTTTCCAGCTGTGTGACCCAAGGCGAGTCACTCACCTTCTCTGGGCCTCAGGGGCTATAGAATTTGTAGAACCGGCAGACCCTAAAGGGTAGATAAGTGGTGAAGTAACTTGTCTAAGTTCACACAGCTGTTAGTGGCACAGCCAGGGTTATAACCCAGGTCTTTACACAAGACCTCCATGGTCTTGTTGCCTTATGATGCTGGTGTGTGAGGGTGTCTCTCTTGGGAATTGTTAAGCATTTGCAACATGAATCATTCATGCTGAAGCCTAACTGCACACTATTGGATTTTCTTTTGTAATTTAAATGTTTCACGTGTCTCCAATAATTTGGCAAAGGCTACCTCTGTTGCTGCCCGTACAACACAGAATGGCTAGAATCTCGTTCACTTCATGTGCCAGGCACTGAGGCCCCCGTCCAGCCAGAGGCGAGCTACTCCTTTTCCTCACAGGACCTGGATGGTGGTGAGCACAGCACCAGGTTCAATAAAGATGCTGGACTGAACAGGGCCCATGCTAACATGAGGGCCACAGTGACAGAGGAAAGACATAATCAATGAATCCAAGTGCAGCAGGCAGTCATCACCAAAATGACTGCAAAAATCCATCGACAAATCTATCTAGAAACTGCTCCCATTCTCTCTGTAAGTATTGTTGAGAAGTGCATTGTTTAGGGAGACAGTGCTTCTTTTGGCAAACTTTTTCTGACGTTTTGCTAACTCTAAACACTAGAGAAGATGCGTTTGTCTGGTTTTAGGAATCTAGTTCCTGTGATGTCTGAGGGCTCACAGGTCCCTGGTCAATCTGCAGTGACGTTCCTGCTGGAAGGTGAGACTACCCTCTTTGGGAGGGACAGACAGTTCCTCTGCTGACCAGCCATGCCCCTGGTCTTGCCAGGTTGAAAGCAGGAATGCTCGAAGACTGGTATGATAATTAGAAGGAGACTCAGAACTAACTCTCTCTCTTTCCAGTTGTTAAACAGTCTGTGGAGGAGGAGAGTTGCAGAGCCTGCCCACTGGTGAGACCACAGACAGCTCTGAGACCAGGTTGTGCCCTACTTTGCCAGACCATGAACTCTGTGAGGAGGTTGCTAGAAACTGCCCCGTTACCAAAAACAGAGCTCAGCACATAGTAGGTGTTCAATAAATAGGTACTGAATGAATGACTGCAGGCTACAGATCCTACAGAAAGAGAAGAGCATGCCCCTTAAGGTCACCAATTAATAACACTAAAATCAGCTGAGAATAGTTAGGCTTCTCAAGAAAGTTATCAAACTGTACTCCCAGAATATTATTCATAAGAACAAATGATTTTTCACTAATTGGAATGAATAACAAGATAATTCTGCTTAAAGTAAGAGTTTTCTAAAGGCTCACAGAAGAAAAATTTCATGATTCTAACTTAGACCTTAAGTGGTTTACAATTTGACCTGAACTTTAGGGACTCACTGCTCACATCTCTGTACCTTCAGTTGCCCCTTTCCTTCTTTCATTTTAGCTTTCAGAGACTGGCCCAATCTGAAGGCTCCCACTGCCACCCCTAGGACAGGGGGAACGAATACATCTCATCTTGCAAGTGAACTGTGACTGATGCATAGGGGCTCCCTGGAGTCGAGCTGAGGAGTCTGAACATTGGGATTGATTAGTGATGTCTGCCACAGATGTGGGTTAAGGAAGCAGAGATAAGCAGTGTCTCTCATCCTGTCTTCTCTCTCTTTCAATCCCTGGTCCAGGATTTCATGGGATCCACAAGGTAAGCTTCATTTGGTTATCTACGTCTCCAGCTCAGCAAGTAAGACCAAACTAATTGTTTGCTTCAGATCTATTCCTCTTTCAGATCATATTGATCAGCCTCTTTGGGGTTTCTTGGATTTGATCTTTCTTTACTTTTGGGGTCATCACATGAATTCGAACTCTCCACACCTCCCATCTGGCTATTCCTACAATGGTTTCTTAGTAGGTCTCCCTCCTCTGAGGCCCACTGCCTTCTGACCCACAATATACCCTGTTCTAATCACTCTGAAGTGCTTTACTAATAAGGTCTAACACCCATTGTGTGACAATTAAGCCTAACCTTGGTCATTCATTCATTCCCCTTCCTTTTCTTTTTCATTTAATCTTTATTAAATAAGCCTTTTGAGATTGCTGCATCCAAAATGTCAGGTACGTGGCATCTCCCCAGGACACAAAGACACAGTCTGGGATGGTGAAGGTGGAGGGAGACACCTAAAAAACTAATTCCAATTGATGGCGACACATTTGTCCATGCTTTCCACCTAAAATACCTCTCACTCCACCTTCAGTTCTTTTTCCAGGCCTGGTCTGTCACCTCCCCTTGGAATCTCCCTCAATTCATCCTCTCCCAGCCGTGTTTCCTTCTCTCTCATGGTGCCTACCACATTGCTAGCTGTTATGAAGGCCTGTTTGGGTCTGCCTACCTTCCTATAACCCCTTTCTGCCAGCCTGAGTGTTCTGCCTCATTTCTATATAAGGTCAATGGTCCAGCACATGGTAGAGCTCCAATAAGAGTAGAATGGATTCAACTCCAGTTTTTAAGTAAATCCTTCATGTGTTTTATTTCTCCTTACTGACACACAATCCAATTTCCTAGACCTGCCATCCATCCATTTGCCTTGATGTTGGGCTCAGGGCTAGGCTGCCTGGCCTTGCTGCTTATGGCCTGGGCATGTTAATCTCCAGGTTCAGTATTCCCATCTGAATAAAAGGGATTATACTAGAACCCATCTCACCGAGTTATGGTGAGGATGAGATGAGTTAGTAATGCCTGTTAATGTGTTTAGAACAGTGGTGGCACGCGGTAGAGGGTGAGCCACAATTATGGTCATAAAAGGCTTTTCCAACGTTTTTGGAAATAGGCCCTTTTTTCTATTTTTCCTTTAGGGCTGAATTCATTCAGTGTCGGTTTGGAACTATTACCCTCTCCTGCCTTGTATTTCATCCCTGTCCTGTGAGTTCTGGGGATCCTCTTGCCTGCCCAGGAGGGGTTGTGCTATGAGGGGGTGAGAGGAGGGAAGGGTGGCTGGACCAACCACTTCTGTCCAGGATGAATCACCACCTCCTCCCCTCACCGGGTTGACACCTGGTTGCCTAGCAACATCTCTGCAGCCGCTTGAAATTTTATGGGGAGAACAACGTTCCCGTTGAGCCCTCAAATCACAATCCACTGAGTTCTGTGCAGCCTGAGGCTCAGTGACAAAAGCAAAATGAACAGAAGAAGGCACCAAGCTGCTCAGAGGACAGAGCACTGTGCAAGGAGATACTGTGCTGGGGTTCTAGCCATGCCTACCCTGGCAGGCTGAGCAACCCAGGGCAGCATGAGGTATCACAGAGGCCTTCGCCCAGGTCTGAGTTCCTAAAGTGGCCTTGTCACAGCCTCACTGGGCCAGCTGTTTCTACTCCCAGAACCTCAGCCTCTTCTCAGCTGTGAGAGTGAGGATTTAGCACCTGCTTGGCAGGGCTTTGGCAAAAATGAAATGAGATGATGCATCATGTCTCTCCCTGACTCCCTCACTGTAGAGGAAAAGCCCACACAACCCATGGTGCTCCTGCAGTCTCCTGTTGTCCAGCCCTATTCGGTCCCCTGGCTTCATCTCCCACCCAATCCCCACTCAGGTCCCACCTCCCAGCCTTTGCCCACCTTCTCCACTTTGCATCCTCTGGGTCTCCTCTGCCTCTGGATCCCAGGCTCTGAGAGGCTCCGCTCTGTTATTTCCTACCCAGCCCCCGTCTTATTTCCTCCAAAGTCCTTAAGACAGTGGAAAATCTCTATTATTTTCCCATTTACAGGCACACCCCACTTTATTGTGCTTCACAGATAGTGCATTTTTTCACAAATTGAGTTTGCGGCAACCCTGCATTGAGCAAGTCTATAGGTGCCATTTTTTCCAACAGCACATGCTCACTTCATTTTGCTAAATCACATTTTGTTAATTCTCGCAGTATTTCAAACTTTTTCAGGATTATTAAATCTGTTGTGATTTGTGATCTTTCATGTCACTACTGTAACTGTTTTGGGGCACCACAAACCATGCCCATATCAGATGGTGAACTTAATCAGTCAATGTTGTATGCGTTCTGACTGCCCCACTGACAGGCTGTTCCCTGTCTCTCCATCTCCTTGGGCCTCCCTATTCCTCGAGACACAATAATACTGAAGTTTGACCAATTGATAACTCTACAATGGCTTCCAAATCACTTTAAATCAAAAGCTAGAAATGATTAAGCTTAGTGAGGAAGGCATATCTCATTAAGATAGGCTGAAAGCTAGGCCTTTTGTGCCAAATGGTTAGCCAAGTTGTGAATGCAAAGGAAAAGTTCTAGAAGGAAATTAAAAGTGCTACTCCAGTGAACACCCGAATGATAAGAAAGTGAAAATATATTGCTGAAATGGAGAAAGTCTGAGTGGTTTGGATAGAAGATCAAACCAGCCACAACATTCCCTTAAGCCAAAGCCTAATCCAGAGGCCCTAACTCTTTTCAATTCCATGAAGCCTGAGAGAAGTGAGGAAGCTGCAGAAGAAAAGTTGGAAGCTAGCAGAGGTTGGTTCATGCAGCTTAAGACAATAAGCCATTTCTGGCCGGGCACAGTGGCTCACGCCTGTAATCCCAGCACTTTAGGAGGCCGAGGCAGGTGGATCATGAGGTCAGGAGATCGAGACCATCCTGGCTAACACGGTGAAACCCCATCTCTACTAAAAATGTAAAAAATCAGCTGGGGTGGTGGCAGGCACCTATAGTCCTAGCTACTCAGGAGGCTGAGGCAGGAGAACGGTGTGAACCTGGGAGGTGGAGCTTGCAGTGAGCCAAGATCGTGCCACTGCACTCCAGCCTGGACAACAGAGCTAGACTCTGTCTCAAAAAAAAAAAAAAAAAAAAAAAAGCCATTTCTGTAGCATAAAAGTGCTACGGAAGTGATTCCTTTAGAAATATTACTACTCATTGACAATGTACCTGGTCACTCAAGTGCTCTTATGGAGATGTGCAAGGAGATAAATGCTGTTTTCACACCTGCTAACACAACATCTATTCTGCAGCCCATAAGTCAAGGAGCCATTTAGACTTTCAAGTCTTATTTAAAAAATACATCTCATAAGGCAATAGCTGCCATCCATAGTGATTCCTCTGATGGATCTGGGCAGAGTAAATTGAAAGCCTTCTGGAAAGGATTCACCACTCCAGATGCCATTAAGAACATTGGTGACTCACAAGAGGAGGTGAAAATATCAACAAGAAAAGGAGTTTAAAAGAAGTTGATTCCAACCCTCATGGATAACTTTGAGGGATTTAAGACTTCAGTGGAGAAGGTCACTGCAGATGTGGTGAAAACAGCAAGAGAACGAGAATTCTTATCTTGTTCATTCATAAGAAGCAGCTCCTCCTCCATTCAAGTTTGATCATGAGATTGCAGCAATTCACTCACTTCTTCACGCTCCACTTACCTTTGGGTATCTTAACATTCCCAGTCCTAACCCCCTTCTCCCACCTCTTCCTCACTGGGATGGATTTGGAGAAATCACAGTATCAGAAATAGCACCCCCTACTTGGTTAGAACTTAGAGCTGTCAGCTGAGTGAGAGCCAAGTCCCAAGAGGCCACCAAGTGTCCAGTAAAGAAAGGGTTTTAATAAGGCTTTTCCCACATGCCTATTTTCCCCAGAGTTAGCCATAGTTCTGTGACCCCTTTTCTTTACTGGACACTCGGTGGCGTCTTGGGACTTGGCTCTCACTCAGCTGACAGTTCCAGGTTCTAACGGAGTAGGGGGTGCTATTTCTGACACTGAGATCTCTCCAAATGCATCCTAGTGAGGAAAGAGGTGGGAAAAGGGGGGTAGGACTGGGAATGTTAGGATACCCAAAGAGAAGTGGAGCGTGAAGAAGTGAGTGAATTGCTGCAATCTCATGATCAAACTTGAATGGATGAGGAGTTGCTTCTTATGAATGAGCAAAGTGATTTCTTGAGCTGGAATCTACTCTGGGTAAAGATGCTGTGAACATTGTTGAAGCGATAACAAAGGACTTAGAATATTCCATACCTTAGTTGCCTGAGCAGCGGCAGTGTTTGAGAGGACTGACTGCAATTTTGAAAGTGGTCTACTGTGGGTAAAATGCTATCAAACCGTATTGCATGCTAGAGTAACCTTTCATGAAAATAGAGTCAATCTACGCAGCAAACTTCATGGTTGCCTTATTTTCAGAAATTGCCATTGCCACCCCACCTTTAGCAAGTGCCACCCTGATCAGTCAGCAGCCATCAGCATCGAGGCAAGACCCTTAACTGGCAAAAAAAATGATGACTTGCTGTGGGCTCAGACAACTGGCAGCATTGTGAGTGTGTGACTCACTTTACTGTGATATTTGCCTTATTGCTGTGGTCTGGAACCCCCATTATCTCCTACATGGATGCCTATACTTGCTTCTTTGCTTGTCACACACCCACACAAAGCCAAAATGTGCAAGCTCCATGAGGTCAGAGACATTGTTTTGTTGTTGTTGTTCACTACTCTTCTATCCCCAGGGCCTAGAACTGTGTTTAGCACATAGTAGATGCTCAAGAAACATCTATTGAATGAATAACTTAAAAAAACTGGATTTCCCAGTGTCTGGCACTTGGTAGGTATTCAGAGGCCTTAGCTCTCTTGTTTCATTTTAGGTTTTGCTTTTCCAAAAACGGGGTGGGCTGGCACCCTGAAACCCCACACTGCTTGATCCGGCATCTACTGGAGGCAATTCTTTTAAAGCTATTTATAGCTAAAGATAAAAATAGCCCTTAATGAAAGCATGGTAGAAGAAAATCATCACTCCCAGTACTTTTCAGGGACAAAATTTCAGGACAGAGCTGGAATGACATGTCCTAGAGGCTCTGAAATTTAAATACATGAAATAGGGAGAGGAAAATATATCTACAAGCTGAAAGCATCTGGAACACATTCAAAGAGTAGTGCCTTGAGCCACGCAGGCCCTGGTTTGGATCTTACCTCTGTCACCTGTCAGTGCATGGCCTTGGGCACACTGTGCCTCAGTTTCCTCATCTGTAAGACAGTGATAATACCGGAAGGAGATGCCATAATAAAGGGCATGTCCTTCCTCCTCTAGTGCTCAGAATTAAACCCCACGGCTGGGACCTGTCCCTGACTCAGGCGAGATCTCCATCAGCCTCCCCCATCCAGGCTGCACAGGCCTGAAGCCTGACAGGCTCCCGGAGATGGTACTTGTTAGACAACTTAGTAATGCCTTGGGGCAGGTATGGGGGTGGGGATGACAGAAAAGCTGGCAGTTCTAGATCAAACAGTCAGCAGTTCCAGGAGCCAGAACATGAGAGGGAGAGTTTTGTGGCCTGGCCTCGCGTTAACTGCAGCGGTTGAAAAACTGATTATTTTAAACCCCAGCGCTCACTTGCTCAACACTTTCCCCTCGCCTGGGTAATTAGATCTCCCAGGACTTCAAGAGGATGCTGGCGGCTTCACGCCAGAAGCGAATCTCACTCACGTGTCCTTGAGGCTGGCAAGGAGGTGGCAGGGGCGTGTCTTCGCTAGCTCAGATCACAGCCCCTCTGGGCTGAGGGCTGTCCCCCTGGGACCTGTCTCTTGGTAGGAGTCAAAGGGACACAGCTTCCTACGTCAAGGACTGAGGGAACGACAGGGAAGCCTGGCCAGGGCATGTATAAGGAGGTAGCGGAGAGGTCGCTGTTGGCTTTGGCCAGGGTTAGATTCTCTGATGTCTCTGTGGCCCCCAAGTGGAGCTGGGCTGGGGAATCTGGTTGGGGTGGGGGGTGGGCTGGGGGAGGCGTCAGTATGCAGATAGGCACCTCCACATGCATGCATCTGCTCCTGTTTTCAGTTACTTAGAATCTCTGCTAGGGCTGGGGTTTCAGAGGCCAATGAAGTTGTCATGGTTCAGGAACCCAAAAGCTCAGGCTCGCGCCTGCCTCCCCATCAGATGTGCTCCAGCTGCCTCTCTCAAGTGAATGGGAAACCCTTTAGCCACTTATGGGTTGAGGCGAAGTGTGGGAATAGAAAAGCTACCCTCAGCATTCTACAGTTTGCCTCTGCAGGAATTTTTTTTCTGCATTGGGGCTCACCCAGGGATTTTCCCACATGCCTATTTTCCCAGGGATTGGCCACAGTTCTGTGACCCCTTTTCTTTACTGGACACTTGGTGGCCTCTTGGGACTTGGCTCTCACTCAGCTGACAGCTCCAGCTTCTAACAGAGTAGGGGGTGCTACTTCTGATACTATGATTTCTCCAAAAACACCCCAGTGAGGAAAAGTGTGGGAGAAGGGGGATAGAACTAGGAACGTTAGGATACCCAAAGATAAGTCCTGACTCTGTCCCCCCTTCGCTGTGTGACCCTGGACAAGTCACTCTCTCGGCCTCAGTTTCTTTACTATAAATGGGAGGTAAAAAAGTGTGTGTCCCCCTGGGCAGCTATGTTACAAGATGAAACCATGAAGCTTATAGGGTCTTGTAGAGTGCCTGGGAGAACCCAAGGAAGGGGCATAGGGGATCTGAAAATACTGAAGAGCAGAGGCCCCACTGTTACCCACCCTCAGCAATCTATGGAAGGTAGTTCCTAGGCATGCAGCATGTCAGCTGATGCTCAGGATAAATGTCACCTCCACAGGGAAGGCTGTCTTGACTGCCCACCTAGAGCTGCCCCTCCTTCAGTCACTCTCAAAGCACTTATCCACTCGATATTTTGTTGCTCATTAATTTATTCTGTATATTTTTTTCTGGACCCCTGGAAGCTTTGTGAAGAAGAGTATCTTTGTTGGTTCTGCTCACTGCTATATACCTAGCACCAGGACAGCATCTAGCACACAAGCAGTTGCTCAATATATTGTTCTTTAAAGTGAAAAAAAAAAAAAAAAAGATAAAGAAAGCTTCTTTGACTTAGTAAATGAACGCACTGTCTCAGCTAGGGGGTGGGGCATACCCCACCGGGGATGTGCCAAAATTTTTCAGGGAAGAGTAAGAAGCAGAAACAGAGGGGGAAAGCTCTGTAGTTTCAAAGGAAGCTCTGGGTTTCTACAGATTGGGGGCTTTGATCTCCTGTGGGCCTGGCAGACTGTCCTTGAGGCCCTCCTGCAACAGGGTATGGCTGGATCACACCAGGCCTGCAGGCCGCAGGGAGGAGTTTTGATTTCATTCTAAGAGCAGTGGGAGCCACTGGGTTTTCAGCAGGTGATGGCACAACCTGACTTGTATTTAAATTTACTCTGGCCATACAGGGGGGAGGAAGAAAAAAGGGAGGGGCTTGTAATACATTATTCTCATTTAATTTTCCTAACAACCTTATAGGTAGGCATATCTGGACCCCCTTTTCAGATGAAGAAACTGAGGCTCAGAGAGGGAAAGTGATTCACCCGAGACCACATAGTGAGTGAGCACAGGAGCCAGTGCTAGACTCCTAGTCTCATGGTGTCCCATGGCCAGGCCCTATCAAGTGGCTCCAGGACTGACAGCCTCCAATCCCTGGGTCTGGGACTTCTGATTTATCTACTTATGGCCCATGAGGCCCACACCGAGGTGCCCTTGAGGATGTCACTGGCCAGCAGGAGGCAGATGAGTGAGGCCTGGAAATTGGGGTCAAGTTCTCAGTTGCCCCACTGGCAGATCAGGAATCTTCCCGGCCCCTCCCTTGGCCCCTCTTCCTCATATTTGGGCCTGAGCCTCAGTGTGGTTTGGAGCAACTGACAACTTTCAGGCTTCTGAGCCAGCATCCTGCGCCCTCTATGGGGGCACAGAGTCCTAGGAATGACCCTTCATTCCCTTTAACAAATGGTTAAGAGCACGAGGTCTGGTCTCATCCAGGCCTGCCTTTCATAGCTGTGCGGTGTGGGCAAGTCAGTCAACCCCTCCGTGCCTCAGTTTCCTCATATGCAAAATGGAGATTTTGCAGGGCCTGAGTTGTTGACACAAGGTGGTCAGCCACCAACCAGACCATTACCGGAACATGGGGCAGCACTTTCCCTCCGGCTGTCTTCCTAAATCAGATCCCCTGGCCTTCTGCTGGCCACCAGGTGGTCCCAAACAAGCAGGCAGCAGCAGGGGGTTTGAGGTTCTCATTGTGGGGGTGGTGTGGTTCTTCATTCTGGCCACCTGAGCTCCTACATCTTCCTGGAGGGTCCACAGGCCTCCCGGTCAATCATGAATTCACTAGGCTTAGGATGCCCACCCTGCCCACATTTTGAGGTGAGGCCTGAGCCTTCAAGAGCACCTTTCCAGTATCTGGGCCACTCCAGATCCCTGAGGCTCCCATTCATCCTCATCTGCCTTACGGGTATTTGAGAAGACTCTGCCCTAAGATACTTCTCAACTTGGGCTGCCTATGTTCTTTTGGGGCATTTGTAAAGGTAGACTTTCAGGCAGGGTGACAGGTGGGCAGGAGGTTTAGCTCATTTCCTTACCCTTTGGAGAAGGTGGGAGGGGTTGGGAAGTGAGGAGGTAGAGGTGGGTATGGCTGCTCTGAGCCTCTGTACCTCTCCTGGCTGGGTCCTTCAGTTCACTGTTCTCAGAATTAAGCCCTGGAGCCTTTTAAAAAGACTCTGGGACTTCAAGCACTATGAATTTAAAAAAGAAATAGAAAAGATACTATAAAAGAAAAAAAATACAGCTTAAAGACATTATCAAGAAGAGAAGCAAAGGCCCGTGTTGAGTTTTGGCTGTCCAGTGGCATTCTGCTTTCCTTTAGGGGATTTTGTCTCCCCATCTGGGAAGAGTCTTGGTGACTATCAGTCAAAGTGTCCCCACCTTCCTGGCCTAAGCATGGGCATGTGGTCAAGCTAGGCCAATCACCTCCCAGTGATGCTGTCTCCTGGGATGTAGAGTCAGTGATTAGCTGGTGCCAGCTCACACTTGCTTGTGAGAGCTGATCGCTAAAATTTCAGGTATTTTGTGAGCTGGTTGTTAATTACAGCCATCATTACAAATCAATTATATAAACCTACAATTACATAAATTATATTTTAAAAGGCAACAAATACCCTAAACTTATCACCTCCTAATTATTTTACTACATTTCACTATTATCTATTCTCTCTAGTAGATAGTCTATTGTATCCGTGTGTTAGAAATACTATATAATGGTGTGCTGCTGTGCCTCTCATCCCAACTCTGTGTTTAATGATGTCATGTGGGTAATGTGGTGGTATTTACATCAAGGAAATCAGCACCCACTACAAAAGAGGATTCCCTCCCAACTAGAGAGCTGGGGTTAACATTCACCAGCAGTGTGCTTTGGAATCCTGAGCGATACAAGCACCAAAAGCAGCTGGAGTGGATTTTTCCCAACCTGCAATTTCCCAAAGGGACATTTACTCAGTGAGTTGTGCCACAGATCCCTGCACATCCCCATTTCCTTCTGGAAAATCGAGCTGGGTTTTCTAGCCTTTGGTCCAACTTGGAGAGCCCACTCCTACGCTGCCCTCTTGCCTCCACTATGCTGCCCAGTCAGCTTCTGTTGTTTACGACCAGCATGCCTTAGCGGACCCAGGCAGAGCGACATCGGCACACAGGCAGAAACAGGCTGAGGGAAGAACCATCACCCAGTCTCACCCCACAGCCACAGCATGGGGTACATTCTAGATGTTTCCTGCCAGGCCGTTTCCCCTTGCATCTGTCATCCATGCAGCTTCACATTCTCTCTAACAATGTTTTTCCATAATGTCCCAAAGGCACGTGGAGAAGCTAAAAGGTTCTTAGTTACTTTCCTAATGTGGGGCACTTAGGAATTATTTGTCTTCTTTTCCCCTTTAGTGTCACACAGAGACGTGGTTAAAAAATCTGGGACTGTGGATTGGGAGATCTGAGTTCTCATTGAGTTTTGTGCCAGAGGGCTGTGTGAGGTTGGGCAAGATGCCTCCCTCTCTGGGCCTCAGCTTCTTAACCTATATGATGATGATGATAATAGTAATAGTAATAATAATAATAATGATGGTCTCCACTTCCAGGGGTTTCCTGGGCAGTGCTAAGTGTGTTGACTCACATCAGCTCATTTATGACTTCTCACAGCCCAGGAATAAGAACGATTTCACAGATGAGTAAACAGATTCTGAGAGGTGATGTCACTTCCTCAGCACAACATTGCTAGTGGGTGGCAAAGCTGGGGTTCAGACCCAGGATGTCTGCCTCTTAACTCTCTCACCACACTGTCACTTCCTAACGCCCACTTCTTAACGCCCACTGAGCATCGGGCTTGGGAGACAGACACACCAGTACAGCAGTGAGCCTGCCCCTCATCACAGTCCTCTTGCTGTCCTGTTCACGTCCCCACTTTACAGAAGAAGCTTTACAGAAGAAGCGAAAGCTTCAGCTCTGAAGACTGAGGTGGTTTTCCTATGTCACAGTGTTCTGGGCTGAATGATGCTCCCACAAATCCATATGTTGAAGTCCTAACCCTCAGGACCTTAAAATGGTGATGGTATTTGGAGACAGAGCCATTGTAGAGATAGGGACACTGCAGTTACTCAGTTAAGACGAGGCCATTAGGGTGGGCCTAATCCATGCTATGACTGACGTCCTTATACAAAGAGGAACTTTGGGCAGAGAGACAGATATGCATAGTGGGAAGATAATGTGAAGAGACACCGGGAGAAGATGGCCATGACAAGCCTCCAGAGCTGTGAGAGAATACATTTCTGTCATTTAAGGCACTCAGTTTGTGGTCTTTGGATGGTGAGGCTGAGCTGAGGCTCTGCAGGGAGCCAGGAGGTTGCAGGGCAGACCAGGGCGTGGGGCAGGGGGTGTCTCTGCCTCCTGGCCCATACCCACTGTGTGCTGGGCAAGTCCCGTCTCTCCTGGGTCTCAGTCTCCCCATGTGCACCCTGGGACTGCCGAATAAAATGGTCCCTGAAGGCCCTTCCAGACCTGTTGTCTCATGGGTCCATGAATCCCTCAGGCTCCTATTCCAGCTGCTCTGACCCCACTGAGCTGGGGTGTGCTGAAGGGGGAGGCCCCAGGGAACACTCCATTCTGCTGTTCTTTCCAGCAGAGCTTTCCCAAGGGCTCACCCAACAGCCTGCCCTCCTCAGTGTGAGCTGTTTCTCCTTCGTCCTACTTCCTGGTGACTGCTATGTCCAACTGCCTGCCAATCCAGTGTCAGATACTCTGATCACATTGTACCTGCATGTGACACTCTCCTCCGACCTCTGACTTCTTTGTCTGCTGCCTGCTCTCTCCCTTTGGGGTGGAGGCTAGGGCAGGTGGGTTCTAGGGAGCCATCGGCCGAGGCACTAATTTCCACTGACTATAAATAACTCTGGGTCTGAAACCACAGCAGGGGCCTGGATTGCACCAGGAGGAGTAAGATAATCGTTGTGGGGTGAGGAGGGCGTGTATAAATAACTTACCCGCCCTGTCTGGGCCTCTCAGGTGACAGGCAGGCCTGGAGGCAGAGGATCTCTCCAGCTGAACTCGGGGCCTTTGTGGGACTCAGGCTGGGTGGATGACTCAGGTCCTACTAGCACTCGAGACGGCCTGCCTGCAGTTATACAGCAACATTTCTCACCCCTTAGCCCATGTGACAGATGAGGAAACTGAGACCCAGGGAGGAGAAGTAATTGGAAACTGGGGTCTAGGCCCCTGGGCTTCTGGGAGCTAGAGAACTGTTGCCAGGGATGCCCAAATTCTGGTTCCCCACTAAACCTGACCTTTGGGAGCCAGTGTGGGAGGGCCCTGAAGCTGCTTGGTAGCAAAGGACTGCTGGGCCAAGGCCTGGGGCAACGGGCCAAGGGCACTGCCCTGGCCTGGGCTCTGATGGGACAAAGTTTTGAGGTCATGAATTTTCAAGTGAATAGAGGCCTGGGGTCTGGCCGTGAGTCAGCCATCTGATGTCTGCATAGTGAGGGCATCAAGGCAGACAGTTTCACAGTAGTAGAATGTCTGAGCCTGGAGAAGCCTCAGAGACTACCAGACCAATATTCTTTATTTTCCAGATGGGGAGGCTGAGGCACGGAACAGGGTGGAGGGAGCTTGGAGAGGGTCCCAGTCCATAAGGGCCAAAGTCAGGCTGGTCTCCGTCACTGCCCAGCATGGGTGGACTAAGCACCCTTTTCCTGCACAGTCACATGCATCCCCCTGACGCTGCAAAACCAACTTCACCTAGGGCCCCTGGGCCAGGCACGCTGTGTGTTCTCTCATTTAATCCATAGCCAGTGTGGCCCCTGGAAGCCACACAGTGTCTGCTCCATTTCACAGATTTAACAAATGATGCATTAAGAACTTATGTGATCTGTGCCCCAACCCAGGCTTTTGGATACTCTAGTTTAGCACTTTTCTCCAGTATCAGAGGTTTTCAATTTTTTTTCTTTCTTTCAACAATTTTTTTAAATTTTAAAAAAACAAAGTCTTCAAAGCATTTAAAAAGGAGTATCAGGCCGGGCACAGTGACTCATACCTGTAATTCCAGCACTTTGGAAGGCTGAGGTGGGAGGTTTGCTTAAGGCCGGGAGTTCAAGCCTGGTTCACTGCAACCTTTGCCTTCCGGGTTCAAGTGATTCTTGTGCCTAGCCTCCCGAATAGCTGGGATTACAGGCATGTACCACCACACCCGGCTAATTTTTGATACC
Source organism: Rhinopithecus bieti (assembly GCF_001698545.2). Classification (NCBI taxonomy): domain Eukaryota; kingdom Metazoa; phylum Chordata; class Mammalia; order Primates; family Cercopithecidae; genus Rhinopithecus; species Rhinopithecus bieti. The sequence goes on along the minus strand of NW_016813019.1, from coordinate 543,660 downwards.
CTGTTTCTACAAAAAAATAAAAAATAAAAAAGTTAGCTGGGCAGGGTGCCTCATGCCTGTAGTCCCAGCTACTTGGGAAGCTGAGGTGGGAGGATCACTTGAGCCCAAGGAGGTCGAGGCTGCAATGACCTGTGATTGTGCCACTGCACTCCAGCCTGGGCAACAGAGCGAGACCCTACCTCAAAAAAAAAAGGAAAAAAAAAGGAGTGTCTCTGGTTCATGGTGGGTGAGAAGCCCAGAGTCCCATCCATTCAGCATCCCCTTGTCCCATGGGGCACTTCTGTGGAATCTCAAGGCTCTGGGGAACCCAGTGTGAGAACCATTTCCCCAACCCTCGGTTTCCCTGCATTCAGTGAATTCACTGGCTCTCCATGCACCTGGAGAAGGCTGTATTCAGGGCCTCACCTTATGGAGCTGGAGGCCCATTTCACACTCACAGGGACATAAACACTATTATCCAACCTGAGAGTCTGCATACACAGCATGAACAAACAGACTAAAAACCAGAGTCTACAAAAATGAATCTGTAGTTCACGGGCTGGAGTTCTCTGTGCTTTGCGATCTGTCCTAGGTTCCAGGTACAGTGAATTCCTCACTGTTCCTTGGACACATCCTGGTTGTCATCACAGGGCCTTTGCTCACGCCCCATTAACTATGTGTGCTTCCCTCCCCATCTCTGCACACTCAACTCTGCCCTGTCCTTCCAGGACAGAGGAGGAAGCTATTCCTGATTTTGTCCCCAGTCAGGCGGGGATCACTCCTCCTTCGTCAACCTTTAGAACATTTCCTCTTGCAGTAGTTATTTTTGTCAATAGAAAGCAGCAGACCGAGGAGGTCATGTGTGCACATTTGGGAGCCAGACGGTGTAGCACCAATTCTGGCTAGGTCACTTGTTAGGGGTGGTGCTCTGAGCCTCAATTTCCTCATCTGTAAGCTGGGATGACGACAGTTCCTGTTTCACAGGGGTGATATGAAGATTATAGGAGAAAATGCCATGAAGCCTCAGCAGGGAGCCTGGCTGCTGTTAGTGCTCAATATGTGTTAATTACTCTCTAGTAATCATAGCTATAACTAGCATCATGGCTAGTAACTAGTATTATAGCTAGACTGGGAGAGTCTTAAGGTGGGAGCGGTTTACAATCCACCTTTTCACCTCCCTTTCCTGGGAATCTATAGGGAGCTTTGGGGAGTAAGGGGATCCGGAAGGGGTTCCTCCTTCCTCCTCCTGGCTACACCAAGGCCTTGGCTTCCTGCTGCTGGCTGCCATCTTTCCTATTGATTCTTGCCTGCCTCTGTGCCCTTGGAGTTGTTTCCTGTCTTTCTTCTTTTTTTTTTTTTTGAGACAGTCTCACTCTGTCACTCAGGCTGGTTTCGGCTCACTGCAACCTCTGCCTCCTGGGTTCAAGTGATTCTTGTGCCTCAGCCTCCCAAGTAGCTGGGATTACAGGCATGCGCCACCACACCCAGCTCATTTTTGTACTTTTAGTAGAGATGGGGATTCACCATGTTGGCAGGCTGGTCTCGAACTCCTGACCTGAAGTGATCCACCCGCCTTGGCCTCCCAAAATGCTGGGATTACTGGTGTGAGCCACTGCACCCGGCATTTCCTGTCTGACATCCTCTGCCCCCTTGAACCAAGAGATGATATCCTTGAAGGCTGGCCCTGTCCCCATCTGCCCACCTGTCCTGTATGTGGCCACATCACATAGACACTGGCTCCTGAGAAAGCATATGAAAGAGATCTGGGTCTCTTCCCAGAAGAGTACATGTGGCCCAAGCCTGCACATATTAGGTGCACAACATATGTTTGTTCAATATATAAATGTTTGTCCACCTCCGTCACTGCTTGACATGTTAGAAGCATGGGAAAGCAATGGAGATGTTTCATCAGTTCTAGGAGGTGTTATTATCATGTCATTTACAGGTGGGGAAATTGAGGCTCAGAGTGAGGGAATGACTTAAGGACTTAGATGGTGAAGCTGAGACTCAAAGTCAATGGTCTCTATATTCCTCCCCTTTTCTGAGCACATGGTAGGCACTCAGTGATTAGTGCATATTGATTCTGCAAAACAATAATGCCTTCATAGTAAGAATCAGGGCCCCCTTTCTCTCCAAGCCTTGTTTCCTACTCAAGGGGCTGCTGTGAGGATCCCAGAGAACAACGTGTTGGGAAGGCCTGGCTCTTAGTTTGCTCACAGTGAATGAGAGCTGGGGTAGCTTTGGGACTCAGGCCTCTGCATGGTGGGTCTGCCTAATGCTCTGCCTAAAGTAAGCCCCGTGGAAATGCTGCCTTTACAACCCATCTCTTCCACCACCTCTCTGGGTACCTGACTATGGGAAGCACCTAGTGGGCCAAGCAGCATCGCTCATGGGACATGAGCACTCCCTAGTCTTACTGGAATCGCCTGGAAGCCTTTCAGTCAGCTGTTGGGCAGGATCTTTATCTATCGGTCCTGTGCTCTCCCTGCCACCCGATGGCCTGCAGAATTATTTGCCTAGCCGACTCTACCACCCCAGCCTATGACCATCGATAGCATGCATTGATTGACATGTGGGTTATTTTATTGATGATTCAGAAGGATATGCAGGCAGCATTCTGGAAAGCATCCACACATGATTCATCAGAACTTCACATTAAACTGTGCTTTTGAAGGATTTTTTTCCCCCATGGTAGTGGTGATGGGGAAGGGGAGGTGCATAAGCATTGCAAATCAAATACAGGACTGACTTTTTTTTTTTTTAACCAAGACTCACATGCATTGCTGAAGCCCATTGATTTACCAAACAAGCTGTTTTTCTCTTCTTCACTAATTAAAACCCAAGGTCTCCCTTGAAGCCACACAGAGAGTTCCCAGCAGAGAATAATAACAGTAATGCTGAAATAACACCTAGCATGTGTCAGGCGTTAAGTGCTTCACACATATTACTTTAATGCTTACAGCGACCCTATGAAAGAGGCACTGTTATGATCTCATGTTCCAGATGAAGAAACTGAGGCACAGTTAGATAACTGGTCCAACGTCCCATAGCTGGATAAGAAGTGGCGCCAGGATTTGCACCATGATACCAAGTTGGCCTCTTCCCCACTGGGACACTAGTCATAGACCCAGTCAGCCTGGATAGTCCTAGCTCATGTCTAGCACCCTGGTGTAATTACTAATGGTGCCGTGGTTTGGCTGGTAGAATCTTTAACCATGTTATATTTCAGGTGGTTCTGAATCCTACCTTCTCTCCTCAGCTGTCTCCTCAATTCTGTTTTCTCCCCATCTAGGCCATGCTCTCCTCAAGAGTAGGGAACTTTTCTGCTCTTCCTGCCCAGCCCACAGTAGGGGGACCTTCCATGCTGAAGTGGGTCCACAGCCTCTCCTCCATTTTCCTTCTCTATTCCAATCTCCTTGGGGTCTTGGTGGACTCACCCTCGCGCTCTGGTTAAGCATGTGACCAGGTCTGACCTATCAGCCTACTTCATCTTTAAGCTGCAGTGACTGGCTCAGGAGTGGCCACGTGACTCTAAGTGGCCCAATGAGAGCATAGTCTGGGATTTTAAAGGGGGCTGGGTGTACGAGGAAAGGCCAGGCTGCCGCGTTGGCTAGGAAGGGAGGATGTTAACCTGAAGCTGCTGGAGCCGCCCTGTGCTGCGACCCGCCTGAAAATGAAGCCAACACAGGGGACAGTAGAAGTGAAAGTAGGAGAGGGAAAGATAGAGCCCTCTTGACAGCATTTGAGGCCCTGGAGCCAGCCGTGCCGGAGGCCAGACTTATCCCTGGAGTTTTCAGTTGCACAAACCAGAAAACTCCTTTTGTGCACAAGCCAGTTCCAGATGGATTTCTGTCAGATGGAGCCCTCGTGGATAAAAATGCTCAGCAAATACTGGGCCTAGATTCATCTGTAGAAAACTTTCAAAGCACTTTCAACTCACTGTCTGCAAAAGGCAGAGAGTGGAAGTAGTACAGTTCCCATTTCACAGATGAGAAAACTGAGGTTGTGGGAGACTAAGTGTCTTGCCTGAGGTTTCCCACATACTTGGTGACACAGGTGAGGCTGGGGCACCTCACCAGTCGTCATGTCTTTCCCTCCACCCCTGCATTTATTTGAGAAGGCAGCTGTGTTTCCTCAGCCTCTTGCATACTCAGGAGTTTTTCTTCCTCTAGGCCTCATACCTGACAGAGTCCTGGGCCTTAGAAGGGAGCATGGGCCGCTTCCAATGAAAGCCCTGCTGCGGAGCTGCAAGGCTTTCCCGCTCATCTCTGGCCAGGCAGTGAATTCCCCATGCGGACTGCGTGTCTGGGCAGCCCCCACGCATGACCCTGCCCAGGCTTCCTCCGTGTCTGTGGCTGCCCTGGCTTCCCTGTTGACCTCTCAGGGTCTCAGTGATCCTTGGGTTGACGGAACGCAGAGAGAACTAGAACGTGGCAACAACACACGAAGACCCCTGCCCCTGCCTCCACATCCTCCTGCTACTCAGCTAGCGGCAGCCCCATGGACATTCTCGTTCAATATCATATTCATATGCAGCACAAAGCACCCGCCATCTCCCATGATCTGCTCTCTTGTTTTGCCTCAGCCCTGCTCTCTCCTCCACTTGGGCAGGCTGTGGGATTCATACAAAATTAACCGGAGGTTCCGTTTCACAGCACTCTGCAGTATCCAGTTCCCACTCCACCCTGCTGCCGCCCCATCTTTGTCCCCCTTATCAACCCCGCCAGGAAACATGCTACGTGGCAAACACCCAACAGCAACCTATCATCGTCACCCTTTCTGACAACCCGAGGTGGGTACAGGTGTCAGGAAGTGAGCAATGAGGGATGTGTGTGCAATGGTTCAGGGCAGTGCAACGCTGGGCTCAGGGAACTGGAGCCATCTGCTCCATGGGTGACACAGGGTGTCCTGTGTCTGTCCCCAAGCCTGCAGCCTTCTGTCCCATGAAAGGAGGGGCACTGGAACATCCTCTGCCTCTTCTTTCTTCCTCCTTTTCTTCTTTCCACGAATATTTCTTGAGCTCCCAGGCAACGCCTCAGGTATTGGACACATGGTGGAGAATGACACAGAGCTCCTGCCTCTAGGCCTCTCGGACCACCTGGCATTAGCCACCCATCTTTCCACCTCCTCTGATGGCATGTTAACTCTGCACTGGACACCGCCACTGTCTTATCTGACTGCCTAATTCTTTCAAGGGGATGGGGCCCATGCATGCTGTTTTTAAAAGAAACACTGGAGTATAATGACAATGATAATAAACACCACTCTGTTGGTGTCTAGGGTCTGCCTTGCACAGTGGCTTATCTAATTTAATCCTCACACCATTTGCATGAGGTGGGTACTGTTATTACCTTCACTTCACAAGTAAGTCAAATGAGGTTTAGAGGTTAAATTGAACTCTCCCAGTCTCTTGAAGAGACAGACACTCAGGAATGGAACTCAGATTTCTGGGATTTTCATGTCCTTGGCTGGAACAGTGTGGAAAGAAAGGGAACAGTAGAGGTAAGAAGATAAAGGCGTTAATCAGAATGGAAGAGAACCAACAGTGGAAGAGGAAAGGAGTGGAGCTTAGATGCGAGTAGAGGCTGCCCTTGGCCTCACAGCCGCATGGGGGGGCAAGTTTACCCAACAAGTGTCACCAAAGTTGGGTCTCCAGGTGGGACATCCAGTACTGCCGGGCTGTGGGAGCTGAGCCACACCCTGAGCTGGCTGCCAGTGGTGCCCTGGGTGAGCGCTGATTCCCTGTGGCCTCAAACCCCATTTGTCACTTTCAGAGATCTTTTTGCCTAAAATTAGCTGGACTTGAATGGGAAGGCTAATTTATGTGTGGCCTGGAGCGTTTCCTGCAGTGTGACTCAGAGGCCAGCTCCCTGCTCACGTCAGCAGATTAGGGGTAGGGGGTGTTGGGAATGGTCAACCTGAGTCCCTGTGTCTGGAGCTGGCACAGCCCAGACCACAGAGCTTTTAAACTGGGGCTGGGGCGGTGCCAAGGATTTCTCTAAATCAGAAGATGGCCAAGCAGGGTGGGACAGATGCTCCATATGAGGCAGTAAAGGAAGTGTCCCTTGGCCCCACATTATTCAGGCCTTGTCCTACAGTGGACGCCAGAGGACTGTTCCCAGGTGACCATGCTTGGCTCAGGTCTGAGCATGGGGCTGAGTTCAAAGCTTGCTCTGACATGAGCTGTGGCAGTGACCTCAAGCCTTCATATCCCCCTCCATAAAATGGGGTAATAGTACCTGTTTCTAGGAACATGTGTCATAGAGATGCATAACAGCCTTGTACAAAATGTTTCTCAGGTGCAGACATTGGCCACCATTCCACCCTTTCCAGAGAACATGCCCACTTTTTCCCGAGTGATGATACTCATCATGAAAACAATGACAAGAGCTGACATTTACTGAGCACTTTGATGCTGGGCACTTGACCTGATTTTATTCAATATTCACAGCCTATTTGATTGGTGGGGAAATGGAGGTGTTTAGTCGCTGGGGCTCAATCCTGCCACACAGAACTACCTGTGTGTCAGGGACTGTTCTAAGCTACTTCATTTTGTCCTCCCCCGGCCCTGTGAGGTAGTCACTATTACTGTCCCTGAGTTAAAGATGAGGAAATGGGGGCACAAAGAGTTTGAGTAACTTGCCCAGAGTCCCACAGCAGGCAAATGGCAAAGCTGGGATTTGAACCCGGGATGCCCAAGTTTGGGTCTGTGGCATTATGCTCTTCTGCCCCTCCCCAAATTTCTTCCAGTCCTGCACCTCCCAGCCCCCTGGGAGATGCTTCTAGGGACCAATGTGGCAGGAGCTCCAGGGAATGCTATGATGGCTTTCCTTCTTCTCAGAGATCTTGCCCATCAAAGATCTCATTTGGTTCTCATGAATGATCAGGAGACCAAGGCTCAGAGAGGTCAGACGAAAAGGCCCAAAGGCACATGGCTGGCAGGCGGCACAGCAATAGAGATGTCATTATTGTTTCCATTTTACAGATGAGAAAACAGAGTTCTTTACTTTTCACTTAAAGCCTCACTTCTTGCAGCATACCAGTTATTCTGTGGAATTCCCTCTAAGAAACACTGCTGTAGGCCATACTACATGCTTTCCCTTCTCTTTCATCCATAACCAAGTCCAAACACCTCCCACTCCATGAAGCCTTCCCTGACCTTCACTGCCCAGCAGCCTCACCAGTGGTGAGTCCTGGAGTCCTTGCTGCACTTGGTTTTGACTATCTGCGGTTTGGGCTGCTTAGCTGTCTGAGAGCTCCCCCGCCTTAGGCTGGGACTTAGTAGCTGTGTCTCAGGGTTTTACTGGGTCCTCTTCTGTGCCAGGCACCAGGTTGGGCACGGAATGTACAGAGAGAGCAAATAGGGTTCTTGCCTCAGCTAGGCAATGCTCCCTCTAGCAGTACAGAGTAGGCTCCCAGGTACCAGCCAGTAATGGCCCTGTAAGGGTGCTGGAACTTGGCCATGTGCTGCTCAACTTCCCAGCTCTGGGGAGCCTTTCTGGCGGGAGGGGTAGGTGGTTTTCTTAACTAGGGTCCACAACACTGCTTTGGGGGTTCTGGAAACCCACAAATAGTGTGAGCCACACCTGTTGCATATGGTTGGCTGCTTTTCCGAGAGAGAGGCCACGGTGCCCATCAGCTTCTCCCCAGGGACTGGGGCTGAGAGACATGTAAGAATTCCTGATTCAAGGCAATCTCCCAGTCCCCAATCAACAGGCAAAGGCCACTTGAACAACCCTGCCTGCCAGCAGTGCTCATGTACCAACCTGATGGTGGAGGGGAGCACGGACCATTCTGCCAGGAATAAGTGACCACAAGAGGCTGGGACCCAGAAGTCTCCAAGCAAAGCCTATGCCCATCTTAGGGCCACAAGCAGTTGTTCTTAAGCCCCGTGCCAGAACCATACTATAAGGAAAGGTTACTTTCTCTATTCCCACCCTCCCCACCAAAACAAATAGCACCCAGTGAGAAAAGGTGTTTCTAAACTTCTGCCTGGGCCCAGGCCGTGGGCAAAATGTCAGTGAGAATAGTCAATAGGGGAAGAAGAACCAGTTTTAGCTTCTTTCTGACCCAGGAGAGCAGACGAAGAGAGACACAGATAGCTGGGAGTTGCTGGGTGTAGTGGAGTGTAGGCACACATGACCCCTGGACTGCCAGGCAAGCCCTGGTGGGACCCAGCAGCCCCTGCCAGAAATGCTTCCAGGGCTAGAGTCCAGCAGGGCCCAGGGCTCAGAGGACTGGACAGAGGAGACAGGCTCCTCTTCTGTCATACAGGATAACAGTTCCAATGCTGCCTGCCTCCCAGGTGGTGGTCGATATCTGGGGAAGGACCTGACATCCACTTCTCCTTAGAATAATCATGGCTGCCACTTTGAGCACCTACTGTATGCTCAGCCATGAACTAGGCATTGTCAGGTAGGCATTGGTCCATTTTCCAGGAGAAGAAAACCGAGGCTCGGTGCAGTTTTGCACAAACTTGCAGGGTTGGGAGTGTCAGTGCAGAGCCTCACATGCATGCCTGTAGGGTTAATGTAGGGAATGCTTCCTTTCCATGGCGAGCTGAAGGTAACTTGTGGCAGGTAACCCAAACCATGAGCTCTGGTGCCCAAGTTGGGCTGACTTCTCTTGTCTCTGTTTTGGGGCAGAGGACCTAGCTTTGGTCCCTTCCAGAAGAGCCCCAAGGAACTGAAACACACTCTCTCTAAAGATCCCAGCCCTGCTCAAGTTGGCAGTTGCAAGAAAGCCCCACTGCACCCTCAGGGCAGGACACACAACGCCATCTGTCACCCTTCCCATCACAGCCATCTTCCTACTGCTTTGTCTGCCCAGCAACTCTAGAGCTGTGATGCCCCAGAGCCCCAGCGATCCCCAACCAGAGTCTGGATTTGAGAGACAGACTTGATTCTAGCCCAGTGTCAGGGGATTGGCTGCAAGTTGGTGGTGCTACAGTTCCACACTTAAGCCCACACTAGGGAATTTCTGGGGCCTGGGGAAGGAAGGACCGGGCCTGCATGCTTGGAACCCCTAATCCAACCACTGTGGGCTAACTGGGGAAAGCGGAAGCCCCTCCTGGGCTTGGATGCAGGTTCCATGTTGGTTCTACCCAGTGGCCCTTCTGCCTCTGCCTCAGAGACTGGTGCCTCCCATATTAACAGAATGTTGAACCCACCACTCTGCGGCTGTGGGGCCCCTTGTCTCCAGAACACAGTCGACCCAGCTCTCTTCCTGCTGTTCTCTCTGAGGGTGGCTTGGGTCACACTCAACCAGTGATGAAGCCCTGTTCCTCAGCCTATTCAGAGGGGCTGACCCTCAGCTAGAATGCACTACAATGACCATTCTGACATTTCGGCCTTTTTCTGACACATCTCTGCTGTTACATATTATGAATATGGCCCCTGTGGCCAATTCTGATGGTGGCTACCTAGGCTGCAGCTCTAGGTTCAAGTCTCAAACACTTACCTTCAACAGGTGAGGTTTTGAGGCGCCGGCAGATGGCTTCGGTGTCCCCATAAGTCTCCTTGATCTTGACCACAGCCTCGGTGCCCCGCAGCTCCATGAGGGAGCGGAGCTCCTCCATTGTGCACCCAAACTCACCCCCATGGCTCGACTCATTTCTTTGGTTTTTGGAGTAAAAGTCGCTGTTGGTCATGTCACCCATGTTTGCTGCGGTCCCTGCTCAGGCTGGGCCCGAGGGTCAGCGCTGGACAAGAGGCTTCTGGGCGATGGCTGCTTGTGGCTGTCCTCAGCACACCCTCACTGGTCAGCTGTGGCACCAGGTGGCCAACTCCGGGTCCCGGGGGGTGGGGGTGGCCGAGGCGGGCTGGTGACAGTGGTGATGAGCTCCAAGGAGTGTCCCCCGGTGTGGGACGAGGTCCAGGGGCCGGAGGGGCTCAGGGCTGTAGACCCAGGAGTCTCCATTCATTAGGGCCCATGCTGCTCCCTGGAGCTGGCATCTACATGGTCAGGGGTGGTGGCTCCTGTGGGACAAGTATAGAGTGAGTGACAAAGGCCAGGTGCTGGAGGCCACATGGGATAGGTGCTCAGGAAGGCCCCAGGCACACACACAGCAACCCAAACAACACTGACTACACACACGCACCCTAACACACCAGCTCACACTGTAAATCTAATGGCACTAGCGCAAACCCAGGCACTCCACGATATGCCACCCTCAAGGCATAGCCCCATAACACACTCTAACTCCCTATTTGTGAACTGTGCTGTGGAACACACTGGCTTCACAGCACACACCCTGTGTGTATGCACATCCCCCAACACATACCTTCTGGCACGTCCTTGTGCCCTGCACCACTGCCACACACACATCGACACCCAGGCCTCGTGCACCAGCTTTGAGCCATACAAATGAACCTCCCCACCCTTTTCCCTCAAGAATTGCTGTGCTCACAGGCCCTCTGAGCACACCCAGACTCCATTTCCCTCTTTCTCTCACTATCCTTAACATGTTTACACACGCTCCATGTCCACACAATCTGGGACACACTCCCCCAAATACACAGTTCCCAGGTTCCCCCCCACCCCACAAATCCTCCCCCCACCCATGCCACCTGTGTCCACCAATACACTCTTCTCCCACATTCCTCCCCACTCAGGTCTCACAGGCATGAGGATGGGAGAAAGCCCTCCACCTGCACCCACAGGCCCCCACTGTATTAATCGAGGCCCTCAGCCTGGCCAGAGAAGCCAGCTCATGCATATTCACAAGAATTCATTGAGCCCAGAGCTTGGTCCCACTATGAGTTCAGGTCCATGGAGCCCTCACCTGGCACGGGGAGGAGGTCCCTATAGACCAGCACCACGGACAGCGGCCGCCCGTCCCTCTCTGGAGCCCAGGAGGAGGTGGGAGCTCTGGCTTCTCCCTGCCCGCCCGGCCACCCTTGCAGGATTGCGGCATCTGTGGGGCTGCCAGGAGAGAATCCAATCCACCCCGACACCCAACACCGGAGGCCGAGGCCCCAGCAAGCGTTGGGTGACAAAGGGCCCCAGCTGAGCTCGGCTGGGCCTGGCACAGGGACCGGCCCCGCCCAGCAGTCATGGACAGCTGGCCATCCTGGGCCCAGGACAGTGAGGGCAAGGGGTAAGGGAAGGAAGGCAGGACTGACCCCCTCCCAAGCTCCAACTCCTCCCCTGCCTTATCTCCATCTTAACCTTTCATCTTTCACACATTTTAGAGCTTGAAGCATTCTAGGGCTAAGTCACTTTCCCAGCAAGGAACTTGAAGCTTAGAGTCAGAGAGGGAAAAGCACTCTTCCAGAGCCACACGGAGTGAGAGTGCTGAGGAGCGCAGAAGGAAATGGTCTCCCGGCTCACAGCCCCGGGCTCCTCCCCTTCCCCTAGGGAGTGCTCCTGTGTTTGTCTCCCAAGGGCCCTGGTGGGAGGGCGGACTGTGCCAGGCAGTTGCTAAGAATACAGTATACTGGCATTGGAGCGATTTGGGTTCAAATCCTGGCTATGGGACCCTGGGCAATTTCCTTCAGTTTTTGGAGTCCTGGTTCACTCATCTGTAAATTGTAGACAAAACAGTCACTCTTCCTTATCCCCACCCCTGACTACTTCCCAATTTACTGAGAACTAATTATAAACCATATTCAAATCCAATGTGTTTCTGGATTTGAGGCTTTCCAGTCTTGGGTCACAGGGTGCTGGAGCCACAGGAGAAACCTTAAATGTCTTACACAAGGGACATTTTTACTCAGGGATGTAGTAGGAAGATTGTTTTTACACTGGGACCAACAGGTCTCTTATGGAATAGAACATAAAATGCCTGAAGAAGAGACACAGAGACACGAGACACCGAAGAAACTGCACGCTTGGTGCTCCCACCTACAATACTCAAGAGAGGCCATGTTCCTTGGCCATGGATGGAACACACACCATCCGTAGAATCCATGAGTTTTGACCCCAACAATATATTCCTTAGAGGAGCAGGAGAGGCAGGGACCAAGAATGTGAATAAAAACACCCATACTCCCCTGCCATTTCTTAAGCATCTACTATGTACCAGGCACTGTGGGATGATTTCTGTATCATCCATCCAAGGTAAATTCTATGAGAGTTGACTAGAAAAGCACTTGGCTCCTTCTAGCTGCCTAGTAAACAAATGTAAAATTAATAAATGAATGAATGAAAAGCAAACAGACACCATCTCATTCTGTACAACCCTGTGAAGTGGATACTATAATTATCTCCATTTTATAGACCAAGAGAATGAGGTTCAGAGGGGTGAAGTCACTTGTCCAAGGTCACACAGTGGGGAGGTGCCAGAGAGTGGAAGATCTTTTCAACCTTAGACCTTGGACTCTTGTCCACTACGCCATAAGAAGGGCGTGGCAGGGCCTGGTCTAGGATGCTGAACCTCTCTGGGGAGAGTGTTGGCATTTGGGATTTGGACCGAATGCTCTCCTCCCCCTGGTACAAGCCAGTACAGAGCCTCCCCCCACCCTCCCCAGTCTAGGGCCAGCCACAGGAGGCAAGGAGAGACCTCTGAGAACATGTGGGCCCTTGTTCAGGGTTGGATGAGGCACTAGGTCCGTGCAGGGACTGGGCGGGAGCTTTTTCATTAAGCAGTGCTCTTCCTGCTGCCTGCTCAGTGTAAATGTGTTTGGTGTATGTTCAGGAAACTGGGTAGAAAAAATCCAAATGGCAGGAGTAAGACAAGGATAAAGTGAGGCAAATGGGCTACAGTTGGGGCAGAAGGAAGGAAATGAGGTCAGAGGTCCTTCAGGCCAATGCAGTGGCTGGGGCTTCTAGGAGAGATGGGTCTCAGATGCTGGGGGAAGGTTGAACCCCACTGGAGGGGTGAGCGCTGGGGAGGTGATTTGACTAAGAACTTTCCAGAACAGGCTTTGCTTACTTAGGGACAAGAATTGAGATAAGGAGATGCAGAGATGCAGACCTTCTGTCCAGAAGGAATTTGGGACTGACCTGGAGCCCCAGGAGGCCTCAGTTCTTGGCACTTAAGCAACAAACCTGGATTGGGTGAAGGCAAAGCTGGTGAACATTTACCACCCCACACCTGCACTAAACTTACTGGCAGTAGAAATCACCTGTGATTCTGAGCTAGTCACCTGGCTTCTTTGTCTTAGCTTCAGCGTCTATAATTTGGGGCTACTGATATTTGATAACATTGCCTGACGGGCATATGATAAGCATTTATTGAGCGCTTATTAGGTGCCAAGCACTCTCAGTGCTTTACAGAAACATCTATCTCAGAGACGGTGCAAGGCGTTATACGTAGGGCTCTGGAAACCACTAATTCTGAGTTCAAATTCTGACTCCTTCATCTCCCAGCTGAATGGGAAGGAAATTAACTTTGATTTCATTATCTTACAAAAAGCAGAGGGGAATAGGAGTATCTACCTCATAGATGTTATGAGGCTTAAATGAGTTATTTAATTTAAAATACTTAGAACCAAGCCCAGAACATAGTAAGCACTCAAATTATTGTGATTATTATTGTCAATCCATAAAACCACTTTATGAGATCTTATTATCTCTAGAACATATGAGGAAACTGAGGCCAAGAGAGATGAAGTAAATTGCTCAAGATCACATGATTAGTGAGTGGTGGATCTGGGATTTGAACCTAGGCAGTCTGGGTCGAGAGACATACTCCTAATCAGGATGCTTTTCTGCTTCCCCTGGTGAATCTCCCTTATGAGGTTCTTATGACACTTAAACGAAGTGCCATATGTGAACGAAAGTACTCTGCAATCCACAAGGGACTTTCTAAACCCGAGGTGCTGTTTTCTATCTGTGCCCGTGCTACCTGCAGCGTGGCTTACAGGCACTGATAATTACGTCTCTGACAGTACAAGCAAGCTATGAGAATCGTTAGCAGCAATTATATCTGTGATCACAACAGTAGGCATGAGTTAATGGGCTACTGTTGATTTTAATGACTACTGTGATAAGATGAAAAATGATCTTCAACCATCTATCTACCCACTCACCCATCCATCCACCCACCCACCCATCCACCTGCCCACCCACCCTTCCATTCATTCATCCATCCATCCACTCATCTACCCACACATCCACTCATCCATCCATCCATCCACCTGCTCACTCACCCACCCTTCCATCCATTCATCCACCCACTCACCACCCAACGACCCATCTACCCATCCACTCATCCATCCATCCATTCATCCATCCATCCACTTACCCATCCAGCCATCCATTCAATGATTGTTTTGGGTACTACACAGTACCAGACACTGAACAATCCAGAGAAGATCCCTGTCCGCTACGAGCTCACAGTGAAGAAGAGAGACAACTAAATTAGTGATTTCTATGACTTGAAGGGTTTGCCATCATGGGGACCTGCAGGTGCTGTGGACACACAGAGCAGGAAGACTTGACCTGGCCCAGGGTAACCAGGAATGCCTTTCTTCTCAGCTCCAAGTAGGGATTTTTTTTTCTTCAGGTAAAGAAGGACTTAATAAAAAGATGAAACATGAAGAAACTGAAATACACAACTGTCTGTTAGTAAAAGGTGCAGAAGGAACACAGTGTGAGCCAGTATAGAGGGATATAACTCTAGGATAACAAAATCAATAAAAAATCAGAACTACACCCTTAAGGTGACTGATTTCATACTTCCTTCTCTACCTCTTATGATATGGCTTGTTCCCTATCCCTGCTTCATCTCATGGGTACAAACATGAGGTCACCCCTTATGTGGGCATTTCGTTTTTTCATTCCAAGCTGTAGAGCCCACTTTGGTGCTTGCTCTGACAGCGAGATTTGCTGGAAAAGTGTGAAGTCCACCAGCACAAAAGCTACTTGTATGGTATGATACAAATGATCTTTTCACAGATGGACAGAACTGAGTACCCCATACTTTGCATAGAATCCCTCAGATGCCTGACTTCCGCAGATGTGCCACGTGTCTGCTCAGAACTCTTCACTACCTGGGCCTTTGCCTCCCTAACAGCTGCTGTCCTGTTCAGCTTCAGTGTTCCTTCCTTGGAAGCCTTTCCTGACCACCTAGACTGCATAAGTGCTCCTGACCTCCAGGTGCCCCGTGGACTGTAGTACACTTCACACTGTATTGCTTGAGCCTGCTTAACTGTTTTCTTTCTGCAGGATTCTGAGAGCATCACGTGGGCAGTTGCTATGTCTCTTCTGTACCTAGTGCAGTATCTGGCATCCAGAAGGCACTCAATAAATATTTGGTGTTGAGTCTACTGCCTGTGGAAAGTGTGACTTTAGATAGGTCCTCAGACCTTAGTTTGCTCATCTGTAAGATGGGCTACTGATTCATACCCTGCCTACCTTAAGAGTTTTCTGGGGGGTCAGGAAAAATAACAAAATCAGCAGTAATAGTTTTTCTTTGAGATGCATCCGCTGCCCTCCACTGCCCAGTTTCCCCTCTTTGTAATGCAGCATCAGTGTGAGGGTGAAGCTGAGACAGGTAGCTGTTCCCTCAGCCACAACCCCACCAGATTCTCAGGTTCTTGCTCACTCATCCAAATATCATGTGACCTACCACTCTATGGCTGAGAGACTAAATGAACTGTGTGATCTTGGAGAAGTCATCTAATTTTGCTAGGCTTCCTCTGTAAAGTGGGGATGACCCTGTTTGTCTGACAGGCAAATGACTCAATGAGAGCCAGCTCCTGGCCCAGAGCAGACAATGAAGCACTGGCTTCCCTGCTCCCCTCCCCCTAGTTATTAGCAAATGTTCCTCCCTCATGGTTGCAATAAGTTCACTTGCAGTCAGCTCTCAACACTGCACAGGTGAGCACACCTGCCCTAAGCAATGGGCACACAGGCCTGGGCAGTGCATACAACCAGACCTGGCCTAGAGAGGTTGAGCAACACACTGGGGGTCACACAGCCAACTGAGACCAAAGCCCAGTGAGAATCTCCTCCTTGTTTTCCCAGCTCCAACGGTGTGACACTGACCAAGCCCCTTTCTTCTCTGGGCGTCAGTTTCCCCATGTGGGACGTGAAGGGATTGGATTAGTACTCTCTGGAGTCCCTTCAGGCTCTGATGTGCCAAGCCCTTCAGAATCCAGGAGAACATTCTGACAATATTGGATTTATGCATTTCAGTTGCATCTTATTAGCATTTAAATGACTCTGTATTGTTACATGTCAATGACTCAAGAATAGGTTAGGGGTGCCTTAATAAAAAGTCTTTGCCAGAAGGGAGGCTGAGAGAGGAAGGAGCAATTTTTGTGTGTGCGTGGAGTTAATTTAACAAAGAAGGAATCTATCTTTCGAAGGAAGAATAAAAAACAAACAAAACAAATCCCCAAACCAAAAGCTTTTCAAACCCTAACTGAAGGATGGTAGCTGGGACAGTCATACGTGAATTATGTGCTAAAAATAACTTCTGGATGCCAAATTCTTCTGTTTTAAGACATGCTGAATTTAATTGCCACCTTAACGTGTATTTTTAAGGTCACTTTTCCTTTGAATCATCAATGACTGATGTGGGGCACAAGTCCAGTTTGAAGATCCCCAGTGACGGAAGCCTAGCTCTGCCAGTTACTAGTTATGTGACTCGGGCAGGGCTCTTAACCCTCTGTGCCTTGGTTTACCCTCCCCAACATGGAGACAACCCTACAGTCTACCTCACAGAGTTTTGTAAGGATTAATTGAGATAGAGCTAGCACAGTTTCTGGCAACGAGGACACACTTGTTAAATGGTGACGGTCCTACGATAATTTAACTTACTCCCTGCCTCCAATTGCTCCCAGGCCAGCGTGTACCCCATAGTGCCATATTTCAAAGGGAACTCAGCTCTGACTTTCCCATGCCCACCAGGCTCCTTGTCACCTCTCAGGTGGCTGGGAGGCCTCCAGCTTGTTCATACAGCAAACAAGGGTAGTTTCCTTTCTGTTCTGGTCTTGATGAACTACTTATAATTCCCATGAGGTAGGATATTTGCTTTCCCCTTCTGGCTGCAAATTCTGGCCTTTCTGTGGGGGCCCCACTGCCCCAGTGATGGGGAACTCTCTTCCTCTGTGCTGAGCCCAAGGAAACAGGTGAACTCAGCTTGCAGTTGGGAAATGTTAGCAAATGTTCCTCCCTCACGGTTGCAATGAGGTTCACTTGCAGTCAGCTCATTGCAAGGGAGGGCCAACAGCTCCTCCCTTGTCTTCACCCAGAGAACCTTAGCCATTCTCTTAGATATCCCTCTCTGGGGGAGGCAATTTCCTCTGCATGTGTGCGTAAGGTGGGAGAGCCTGATGGTGAGTGTGGATGTAGGCGGCCATGCCAATGCGAGTGTGCTAGATCAGTGTGTCTGTAGGTTGCCTGTGAGTGCGGGGTGTGGGTGTGTTAGACCAGTGCGGGTGTGCAGGGCTTGTGTGACTGTGCAGGTGAGTGTGGGTGTGTGGGGTATGTGAGCATAGAAGCCATATGTGGGTGCAGGGTTAGTGTGAGTGTGCAGGGCTAGTATAGATGTGCAAGGTTAGTGTGGGTGTGCANGGCTTGTGTGACTGTGCAGGTGAGTGTGGGTGTGTGGGGTATGTGAGCATAGAAGCCATATGTGGGTGCAGGGTTAGTGTGAGTGTGCAGGGCTAGTATAGATGTGCAAGGTGAGTGTGGGTGTGCAGGGTCAGTGGGAGTGCATTATAGTGGTTTTCTTAGTATGAGTGGGACAGGGTCTGGGGGCACACCTGTGTCAGAAGACGTGTGCAAATGCTGGTCTTAGAGTAGGCCTGCAAGTGACTATGCTTTGTGTGTAGGAGAGAGGGTCCCTACGATGTACCAGTGGACATGTGGTTGGTGTGAGTGACCCCAAAGGACAAGGTGTGCCACACAGGTCTACTGGAGCATGTCAGCATGAGTGTGTGTGTGAGAGAAAGCAAGCCCAAGATATCTGTGCCACACCTGTCTCTGAGTGTGCAAGTCCCACGATGTATGAGTGCATGTGTGCATGTGCTCAAAGCTGAAGAAGACAATCTCACAAATTCTCACAGTCGAGGAGAGAGAACAGGGAAAGAGGAAGGGAACTGAAAATGAATACCTCGGAAGCAAATTTAATGCTATTTTTAGACAACTCCTATTCTGTTAACCAGAAAAGGAAAATCTAAAAAAAAAAATCCCACAGAAACCGCCTTGCATCAGCCTTGAAAGCACAGGTGGCAGAAGTAGGCCTAAGGGGCAGGCAGCGACAGGGATCCAGGGCTTCCTGTGGAGCTTCTCACCCTCATGCCTGGCCTGAGGAAGGGGAGGTCCAGCCCTCACCTTCCCACCAGGGTCAACTCCCTCCACTGTCCTCTGTTCTCAGAGGAGCTGCCAAGGTTAGATGGCAGGAAAAACCTTCCATTTCTGCTCATCCATCCATCCATCCATCCATTCGTCCATCCATCTGTCTGCTTGACCATTAGTTGTCTGTCCATCTGTCAATCTATCAATCTTTCCATCCATCTGTTCATTCACCTACCCAATAAAACTAATGAACTGCATCTCAGGTCCTGCCCTGGGCACTGGGATTATGAGGAGAGCAAGAAAGACGCTCAGATCCTCCTTCCTGCTGTTTAAGGTCTGCTCACTCTGCCACACAGAGCCCCCAGATAACCTCAACCCCATGGTCAGGATGTGCAGGCTGGGTCAAGGGATTTCTGCCAACTTTTGGTTCAGGTTACTCCTGGGAATCAGATCCACTCAATTTTGATCTTGGCGTGATGACTATGATTAACAGCAATTGCTTGGCAAGTGCCTTCCGTGGGCTGTGTGGTGTTGCTCTCCCCACTTCACAGGCAAGGAAACTGGGACTCAGAGAGGCCACAATGGCCACGGCCATATGGGTAGGACTTGGCATAGTTTCAATATGTCTGCTCCATCCAAAGCCTCTGCCTTTCCTTTGTCCTTCACCAACTCGCACTATGGCCCTTCCTGCCTCAGTCTCTTCTTCGGTAATGTAAGGGTGCAATCTGGACAGAAGCTCAGTGTTGAAAGGCTATTTTAGCCCCATCCTCAAGGATCCTTGCTTCTTGGGTCACACACAGTTCCCAGGGCTTCCCTGCTGCTGCCTTGTCTCTAGCCAAAATGGACATCCCAGTTGCAGGTCAAGTCGTGCTTGGCTGGAGGCCGAAGGAAGGAGAAATGCCCTACAATCAGGGAGGCATGAGCTGACCAGAATTCACCTTCTGCCTGTGACATCCACTGCCCATCCTTGGGCTTCTGACTGCAGTGTCTGCCTTCCAAAATTTGTACCCTTTATGTGCTCCGTGTTTAGAAATAATTTCCTTAAAAAATATTTGTTGGGTTTCCAATGAAGCTAAAGCACTAGCAGATGGAGGCAAGACAGCCTGTTTGAGGCAAAAAAGTGTTGGGGAAGCTTCACTTTGGGCTGCAAGAGAGGGAACATGCAGTGGGAAGGCTGGGGATGGTGGCCCTGCCTGGGATGGGCCAGTGGCTCTGGACATTGCACTCTGGTTTCAGCTAAATGCCTCAGCCACATCCCAGCATCCTCTCTGACACTGTCGAACTCTTTCCCTACAGCTGTATTGAACTTCTTGAGGTCTTCTTTGCAGCATTGGCTGCCTCCAGCCTCCAGGTCCTAACTGGCCTAACTGGCCAACATGACACTGTCCTCTTCTGCCCTCATCCCCCTCATTCTCTCCCACTGTCTGCTCCATCCCTGTGGATTACAAGCCGAGGTTTGGAAGAAGAACAAAAAATGATGACAGCAACACCAACATCATTCCTGCTATGTGCTCAGCACTGCTTTATGCACTTAGCTTGTTTAATCCTTCACAACAATGCTTTGCACTGGTACTCCAGCCCCACCATTTATACAGGAGAAGACAGACTGAGTGTGCAGTGATTGGTGTAAGGTCTTATGGTTAAGGGGTGGCAGGGCCAGCCCTCTGTCACACACAGGCACTCTTAACAGCAACCTAGGCTCACACCCTTCTGTCCAGTGGACCGATTTCCTTGCTGTTTTTCCTTTCTGGTTTCTACAGTTCACACAGGGTTCTTCTGCGGTCAGTGTTCTGACCACACACAACAGGTCACTGGCTTCACCTCTGACTGTGGAGGGCTGGGGCCCAGGGAGCTGTCTCTGGGAATGAAGTGCTGATGGATGGATGGAGGTGGGTGCTGGGGAGGGATTGGGTAGCTGAGGTCAGGGAACCTGATAACCACAGGCCCCTCTCTCCCCAGCAGGTTGACCAACCTAGGCTGGGAGCGAGAGCTGTCCATGTGGTCCTGGTGCTGAAAGACAGTACCCCTGGGGAGGACAAAGCTGGCAGCGGGGAACTGGCTCCACTGGGAGCTGTCCTCGAGGGCACAGTGCTGATTAGGGAGGTGGCGGTGGGCGTTAGGGACAACATGCGAAGGAGCTGTCCACACGCTGAGGTGCTGACACAGAGTAGAATGTTATTAAGCGCCCCTAGGAACTCTCCAAGACAGCAACACCGACCAATGAAGAGTGGGGTTGGGAAAGCCAAGGCAAAGGTGCAAACCCCTCCCAACATCTGGGGTACTGGGTGTGGGCACTGGGGAAGGCACTGGGCCTTTTCCATGAGTTCTGTGAGCAAGATGGGGAGCTGACCCCATATTTTAGTGCTGATGCTCAAAGCCTGTTTTTTAGGCTTTGAGGGGGCAGGCCTGAGCTAACAAAATGATACTGTGTGAAAGGTGACTCAGGGTCACTGAAGTGCATGCACTGAGGACCCATCTCAGTCCATCAGTGCCATCTGCCACTGATGCCAGAAATTCCACCATTAGTGATTCATTCTTTTGCACTGTGCGTGGTCCTTTCCCTATGGTTTCTGCCAGACCTGGGAGCATATTTAAGTGGTAGCATCTCAGTCTGACTGAGCTTAGTAAATTATTTCCTCCATGGGGTGAGGGAGGAAAAACTCACCCACAGAGGTCCCAGGGGATGTGTCTAAGTTGGGAGATTGCTTTTGAACAGTTGAGTGAGTCCTTTGGGTCCAGATCAGAAAACAGGAAGCTAAGGCTTGGGGAAAGTCTTTCTGTGTTCCAAGAATGCAGATGCTAGGAAATCTAGCTATATTGAGAAAGAGAGATTAAAACAGCAGAAAGTAGGACTCTTGGATTCAAAG
The DNA here is from genome assembly GCF_001698545.2 of Rhinopithecus bieti. NCBI lineage: Eukaryota > Metazoa > Chordata > Mammalia > Primates > Cercopithecidae > Rhinopithecus > Rhinopithecus bieti. The sequence goes on along the minus strand of NW_016813019.1, from coordinate 522,622 downwards.
GAGTGAGGAAATGAGAATGATGCAGGTACCAGCAGGGATTTGCGTATGTGCATGGGTGGAAGTGTCTTTTAGCTTCTATTTCTCACTACTGTGGCCAGACACTGTTCTACTTCTTCTAGGCTAAAGCAGAGGTACCCCTGGTTTGGTGACTGTACACTCATCTTCCACACTTGAGCCCAGGTTATCTCTACCCAGAGTCTCCTTGGCAGAAAGCCAGAGATCTCTGTGAGGCTACTGACTTGGCCTCAGATCTGAAGGAGGAAAATCAAAAGGCCAGGAAGCCAGAGGAGCAGTTGAGGGCACATGGGGATAAGCAGAGGTTTGCACTTGGGTCTGCATCCTCCCTCATGGTAAAGGTATTCTCTCCTTCCTCTCCTGATAAAATCTCCTCTGGATGAAGCTCAAGGACCCCAGAACAGGGCTTCTCAAAGTGGTTCCCCGAGGGCTACCTATGTTGGCATCACTTGAGGGCTGGTTAAAACACAGGTCTGCAGCCCCCATCCTGCAGAGATGAATGAGCGGATGGTTGGGGCTGTGAATTTTAAATGAGCAGAACTCCTGTCCTTGTGCTTTGGGGCTCCTGTTCCACCTTCTCTAGGCTTCCTTCCTCTTGTAGCCCACACTTTCCTGGTTTTGGGTTCTAAAGTCCTGCCTTGCTTTTGTGACTCAGTCTGTGGCTCAAAATAATCTCCAACTCCCTGGCCCTAACCATCCAAATGCCACCTCTTGGTAGGCCAGGCCCTTGGGTGGCTTCTGGTGAGGAACTCCACTGGCAAACTCTAGGGCCCTTTTCAGTCTTCACATCCCTGCCCACGGCTGATGGCACCTCCCTTCCTTCTTCCCACTCTCCTGTGCTTCTCTGACCATGTCTGCCCAGGACTCTATGGCTTCTCTGTTTTGGGGTAACTGTAGGTTTCCCCATGGTCCTGCCCTCTTAATGCCTTGCCTCTCCCTGGGCAACGCCACTCATCTGGCATCAACTTTCACCCTAACAAGGGTGGTTCCCAGACTGACCTTTCCAGCATGGCCTTTCTCCCAAACTCCAGAACCGACCTTTCTGTGGCTGCCAAATGTCCCCTCCAAAGGTCCTCCAGGCCCTCAGACTCTCCTAAATCTCCTCATTCTTTTGTGACCCCTGTGTTACTTAGGGTATCCACAGCACTATCTGGGCCACCCTTGACTCTAATCCTTCCCTCATGTTCAGTCCTGTGACCAGACCCAGGAAGCATCAGCATAAAGGCTCAGCCTAACTCCTTTTCCTCACCTCCCCAGGCTCCCGACTCTGGTTTAGGCTCCTCATCCACAGCCCCTCAGCCCCCGGCTCTCTAGCCTCACACCCTCCTTCACTGACCCCAGAGTGAAGCTGACAGTGACTGCCATTTACAGAGTGGCTTCTGCATGTCAGAGGCTGTGTGGGGCTCTGCTCATACCTTATCCCTCAACAACCCCATGAGGTAGGTATTATTATGCATATTTTACAGATGAGGAGACTGAGGCTCAGAGAGGCAAAATAACATTACACTCAAGCTCATACAGCTAATGGGGAGTGACAGATCTGGGAGTAGAACTGGGTTTGTCTGACTCTGAAGCCAACACATTATGCTGCCTTTTGGATTTGAGCATGCCTGTCTGTGGATTAAAAATTTTCACTGGCTACCAGTGCCTATTTAAGAGAACATATTCATGACTACAGCTTCTCACATCCCACCTGATTGGCTCTGAGCTGGCCTCTCTGGGGTCTGAGCTGGCCTCTCTGGGATCTGAGCTGGCCTCCCTGGGGTCTGAGTTGGCATCTCTGGGGTCTGGTCTAAGTGAATACCCAGTGTTGGGTCCTACTGAGGGACCTTATGGTCCTTGCCATTTTCTGAACAACTCATGCAAGTTCCTGCCTTCCAACTTTTGCATATATGTTCCCTGGATCCAGAATGGTCTACCACCCGCTTTTCCATTAATCCAAACCTCACTCTTCAAGATCTAGTCCTCATGCCAACTTCTCTCTGAAGTTATCTCCAATTCCCCCGCTCCAAATTCCAACTCTCTTCCCTCTGCCAGCCTGTCACGTGTGGTTCACTCCTAACTCCATACCTTGACCCTCCATCTGCTGCCTTGGGGTGGGTTTTGCCAGCTTGCCTCCCCAACTAGGCCCTGAGCTCCCCAGGGACAGGGCTTCCCTAGTCCCCAGCACAGAACGGGCCTCCACCAACTCTGGTTCCATGACCGAGAAAGCAGTTGGACTATGGAATGACACTGGAAGCGAGGAATCTTAGGGTGACACCTGCCTTTCAAAACAGACACTGGCCAACCAGATGGTAGGAATAACTTATGCCAAATGCATCCTTGCTGAGGGCCAGACACGTGCCCCACTTTACAGGCATCAAACCAGCAAATCCACCCCTGAACCCCAGGAAGGAGCTTCTATTGGTATCCTCTTTCACAGATGAGCAAATGGAGGCTTTGCAAGGTTAAAGAAGTTGCGCGGGGTCACATAATTGTTGGACTGGAGCCCAGGAAGGCTGCTTTCAGAGCCCCTGCTCTGGATCACAGTGTTACACAGTGGCCCCTCAGGCAGTGGAACACACTGGAGCATGTGGGTCAAGAGTGGGGAGATGTCCTAGTCCTCTGGGCTACCCTGGCCAGGCCCATGTCTCTGCCACATGCAGTGCTGGGTCCCACTGAGGATCCTTATGGTTCAGCCTTTGTTCTTTTCTCCTTTGCCTATTCTCCATTTGTCCCTGAAACCTGGAGGTCAGGGCCAGGACACTCTGAATCTGCCAGGAAGCAGCCCTTGGGCCCAGTCCCAGGGACCAGGTGGGGTGTGTGGGGGCACATGCCACTGCCTACCTCAAACTCATCCTCTGCATCGGCTGTCCTGGCCCCACAGTTGCCCCACTGGCAGCCCTAAGCCCCAGACCCCAGACCCTGGATTCTCATGCCCCGTGTGCATGCTGATTAGTGACCATCCTGGCTGAAGTGTGACCATGGGGGGCTCGACTAGCTCTGCATCTCTTCCGCTGACTTGGCATGGCTGTCCCTGGCCACTGCGGAGACGAGCAGAATCCACCCGGCACCTTGAACAGATGGTGCCACTTCTAAAAATAACACCGCACCACACTCCCCAGCGCAGCCGAGTCCTCGCGACAGAAGGGGGTGCGGGTGGGGTGGGGGCTGCTAGCTGTGCTCACCAGCCATCTGCGCGGGGACAGATGCGAATGCAGCCTCCCGGGGGACGCGGGCCCAGGGGACCCTAGCCTTGCTGAAGCTGCACAGAGCCAAGGACTTGATGCTGAGGCTCCAAGCCCCCCAAATAAAAGCAAGCCCAGACACTGCGGGGTACAGCTTGGCTCCCTCCATTCCCACAGTCTATGGCCCCACAGCAGCCTTATCTCCACATCATGGCATGACCAAGATTGCTATCGGGAATGCCCTCTCCTCTCTTCTCTGCCTGTTACCACCTTCTCCATCTCAGGGTCCCTAGATCTGCAACCCTCAGGGCCATCTCCTCCTGGGAATTTCCTCCATCCCCAGAAGCCTCTACCTTCTATGGAAACCACTTAAGTCAGCTCTCTGGCCTTAGTTGTCACTTCTCTGAAATGGAGACAATCACAGCCCCTCCCTCCTAGGGTTTTTGGGAGGAAAATGTGAGTTAATACAGGGCACAGGGCTCAGCCTAGAGCCTGGCCAGCGAGAGAAACTAGAAAATGGGATGACAGTGATTTCTAGATGGGGAAATGGAGGCCCTGAGTTGGAAGGCTCTGGCACAAGGCCACGGAGCAGGTGCTGGCAGAGCTGGGCTCAGGCCCAAGGCCAGTCAGAGGCCTCACCTCCCTAAGCCTGCCACCCACCTCTAATCCAGGGATGGATGCTCCAGGAATATGTCCCACCTTCATCCTTGGGCCACATTTTCCCTGAGTGCCAGGCCCTTCTTCAATCTTGGGCTGGCCTGGGGAGGCCTAAGGGATCCCTTGAAGATACTCTGTCCTCACGACTTGCCAAGAACCAGCCCCAAGCCTCCTCTCCCCTGAGCCCTGGTGAGACTCCTTCAGCTTCTAAAGCAGGTTCAAGTCCTGCCCAGATCCCTCAGCCAGAATGTTTAAGAGCTCAAGTGCCAAAGTGCTTTCAAGGCTCTAGGAGACCCCAAACCTCAGACTCTGCAAGAATTCATGTCCAGCAGCCTCTCCTTGCCCCTAGCAATGGCCCCACCAAACTCTGCTCCCTTCTGCTTTCTCAGCCTCGCAGTTGCCTCCTTTTTCTGAAGTCCTGGGTCTGATGACATGCAACTTGGCAGAGAAGGGGTGGGAGGTGATGTTTGCTTCCCTCTTTCCCAGTGGGGCACAGCCCCAGCTCCTCCAGCAACTTCCTTCTGCATTTCAAAATTCCCCTGAATCCCAGGCCTTGTGTCATGCTGCCTCTAGGATCTGTCCTCTGTGAGACATGATCTAGGAGAGTTTAGGTTTTGGGTTTAAGATGTGGGGTTGGAACCTAGGTTCAAATCTCCAAGTCAAAGGATCTTTCTCCAGCCTACCATACTTACTCCCTGCCCCTGTAGATATTTTAGTCCTGAGACTTCCTGCTTTGTAACATTCAAATCAGGTCTTCACTAATTCTGACTCTTTGTTACAAGGGACTGACAAGGCCGGAGCTGCCACCTCTGTTCCTCTATCCAGGTTTGGGCCTGCTACGAAATGGGTGCTAGGTTGGGGGACGTGTGCAGGTATGTGCATCTCTAGTGGCTGACCCAGATCCTGATGGCACCAGGCCTACATTGAGTTGGTCCCTAACCACCAGGTCCTTTACTGTGATGGTACCCTCAGAAGAAGAGGTCACTTCTAGAACAGAGGCCACCAAAAGGGAACAGTGTTTACAAAGCTCAGAAGAGGCCCTGACTCCCCAAACCTGCTTGAATCCAGAGACCAGGAGGGACCTTAAAGGTCAACATCCCTGTGATGCCTAAGCCCTTTACAGCATCTCTGTTAAGTCCTGCTTGTGTTTGCATGCCCCCCTTGATAGGGAGTTCACTCTCTCTGTCCTTGACAGTCTGTGTCAATGCTGGTGGTCATGAAGCTTTTTAGGTTGAACTGAGATTTTCTTCCTGCTAACATTTTTTGTTGTTTTACATTTACTGGGTGTTTTATGACCTACTATCAGGGCAGCACAGAATAGCCCTGCTCCCTCTTGTTCACTGAAGTTCATGTCTGCCTGCGCATGCATAGATGCCTGTCTGTGCAGGCCAGGGTGTGTGTGGCTGTGTATAAGCTAGCCTGCACATGCCTGAGTGGGGTGGGTGTTGAGGTGCGTAGAAAGTGTGTGCATTTCGGAAATAAGACTCTGTCTAGACTATGTGTGTGTGGTGGGGTGTGAGGAGGCAATTAGGGGGAACAGTTTTACTACCTGGAGTGGGGGTCTTAGTGTCTCAGTTTGGAAGGTGGATGGGTAGCAAAAAAGGGGGCACCCGCGAAGACTCTAGAAGAGAATAAAAGGCTAACCTATAGCAGAAACCTCATCACTGCCTCTGGAGCTGTCTGCAGGGTGGCCCCTGAACTCCCAAACCATGCCAACAGATGACTTTAGCTTTCAGGAAAATCTGCCATTCAGGTTTACCCTGAACCCAATGACAGCAACAACAAAATGGAATTATATGAGTGTTCATAAGATGCTTTTCAGTCTTAAGCTCAAAAGGATCCATTGACCATTTCCATTTCACATTTAAGAAAGCTAAGGCTAGAGAGATCAGGGACCTGCACTGGGTCCCAGAGATATCTCCACGGGGTGACTGTGCAGCTCACAGTCATGCGCAGAACATGCAGCCCCACGACTGGTCACCTCCCACCGTGGGGGGATGGGCATTGGGCAAGCCTAGTAATGAGGTCTGCCATTAGCTGTTCCTACTCCACCTTCTTCCCTCTTTGGCCTCACTTTCCCCACCTGAAAACTAAAGAGGCTGGGCTAGATGGCTTCTAAGAGACTTTTACATGCTGACTTGTGATAAGTCTTTGACACTGAATTGGAGCCCAGGGGAGGGGGTCTCTCTGGTCATGACACCCTCAACCTCTACTTTGATGGGCATGTCTGTGTCCTTGAATCAGACAGAGTAATATTCTGGCCACTGAAACATCTATGTGGGGACATTTTCTTGTTTCAATAATAAAAAACCAACTCAGAACTGCCTTGTGGACCACTGGTTATGCTGTAGCACAGGCTATTCCCTGCCTTCTGCTTCTCTGCTTGGTGGACTCCTATTGACTCTTCAGAGCCCTGCTCCAGGGGCCCCTTCCTGAGTAAATCCTATGCTAACCCCACTCTCCAGGCAGTCAGCTGATCCCTCCATGGGGCGTGATCATTCATGCCCTTTAGGGTTCAACCATCCTTGAGTTCCCAGCACATCTGGCAGACAGTTGACACGTGACAAAAGCTAGCTGAGTGAGTACGTGGAAAAGTGGCCATGGAAACCTGTGGCTGGACCCCAGAAACTGGGAAAGAACAAGATTTCCTGGGTCAGGACTCATCCACTCCTTCCACACTTATGTTTGAATACAAAGGCAGAGAACATGCAATGGGCACCTGCTGTGTACCCAGCCCCAGCCTCCAGGTAGGATAGAAGCTGTTACTGAACCGGAGGAAATGAGGTGACATTTTTGGCAGGGAGATGGCCAACGTTGTAATGGCGTTGGAGTAGCAGCGGCAGTCACAGAGATGAGCATCAAAATTTTATAACCACCTCCTGCTTCTCCTCATCTCCACCTTTTTCCCGGGCAGCATCTCAATAATCCTGCTCTCCCCTGATCCCAGGAAGGTACCCTTATTAAGCTGAGGTTCAGGGAGGTGGGATGACTGGCCAAGGTCACACAGCCAGGGAATGGCCTGACCAGGATTTGCATTAGAACCTGCGTCCCAAGGCTGTGCACATGACCTCGGCACTCAATAGACTCCCGGATCTGGAAGGAGCACTAACGGGGCTGCCCTTTGGTGGAGATGCCAGGGAAGTGGGAGGCGGGGCTCTGGGGGAGACAGAAACACAGGGCCACCCTACTTCCCTCCTCTCCACCAGTGTCCATGTGGGCTGTGGGACAGACAGGAGGACGCTTTCAGGGTACCTCCAGCTCAGCGTCCACTAAGGGAACCCCTGGTGGGAGGCTTCTCTCTTAAGGGGCTGACAGGTGCAAGGCCAGGGCCCTTAGTGGGGCACAGTGCAGGGGCCATGGCTGGCCCAGCGGGCTGGGTGTGAGGGGTGGGAAGCAGATGGCAGCCCCTTCCTGTTTGGAAGAAGTCAAGGATGAAATTCTGGCACCATCAGCCTGGCTGCATCACCTGCTGTTAGGAACAGCCCCGGGCCAGAGGGCTGGCGGCCACCCAATGTTGATTTGCTGACGCATGGCAGGTCCCAGGGAGGAGCGGCCACCAGCCCAGCCCTCTCCTACAGCACTGTTATCTTGTTATAAATAATTACTGTTATTTGAGGGAATTCATCACAGTACAGCCTCCTTTGTCTCACCTATAACCCTGGAAAGTGGGAGCAAGGTTCCCATTTGACAGATGAGGGGACTGGGGCTCCAAGGGGACAAGTGACCTGCTTGACACAGGTCACTCAGACAGTGCTGGGACCAGGGTGAGACCAGTGAGGCGCTGAAGGAGTAAAATGAAAGGCAGGTCTCGTCTTGGGTTCCTATCAGTGCCAAGTCCTGCTCCCTCTGCCATCTGTCTGCCTTGCCATTTAAGTCAGCCTGATGTACTCATGGGCCCACTTGCTCCACCCCACCCCAAACAAAGGGCAGAGACTGAAAACTGACAGAGAGATTTCAAACACACTTTGGTAGTTTTGTGGATGATGCAGCTGTTAAGAGAGCCTAAGGAATACCTGGAGCTATAAAAGATGTTCAAAGCTAATATCTCCACGTGCACTGAGTAGTGATGAATTTCAGGGGAAATTGTTCATTTCTTATTTCCACTCATCTCACAAACTTTTGCTGTGGCTCGACTTCGATGTGTAATGCATGTGGATGGAGAGGAACCAGACACAGCCCTTGTCCTCAGAAAGCCTGGTACTCCTCCCTCCTAACTTGGCATGGGGCCCGCACATGATAACAACTGAATAAAATTAATGATAATAAGTTAACATTTATGGAGCATTCTCTATGTGCCAAGCCCTGCAAGAGGCACTTTCTACACGTCATCTCATCCGATCCACATCATAACTCTATGAGGCAGGTATTCTTATTATCCCCATTTTATAGAAAAGAAAACTAAGGCAAGTAACTTGCCCAAGGTCACTCAGAACACAGCAGAGCTGGGATGGATACTCAATACAGCATTTGTTAGGTGAAGGAATGAAAATGCAAGAAGTCATGCAGGGAGGCTAGGTAAATATAAGGGTGATATGATTTGTTAAGCGTGGCTCAAGGCCTATGCAAAGAGCCCTGGAAGCTCCAGAAGCCAGTGTCAGGCCCCCCGAGGGGGTCAGGGAATTCTCCATGCTTTTGGGCACGCTGAGGCTGCAGACTTCCAGGAAGAGGGTGATGGTGACAGCAGCTGTATCAGATACCAGTGCAAGGAGGCTCCAGTTTCTCTCTCTCTCTGAGCCTGACCACGTGCTCCATCTACAAAAATATCCCAGGCCAGCAACCCCTTTCACCCTGAGAAGGTGGGTTCCAAGACAGGATAGACTTGAGCAGGTATGAGAGGAGGGGCAGTTCTTCCTGGGCTAGCCAGGCAAGGATCTGCCCTGAGCCCTCTTCCTCCCTCAAGCCTTTGGGGGGAGGGTTGCCGATGGACACCCTGACACCCAAGCCTCCCAGCTCGCGCCTTGGTTGCCTGGCAACCACACAGGATGTCACTCACACCAAGCTCAGGTTTCAGGAGCCCAGGCCCAGGTGAGGGTGTCAGCATATAATAATAGAACAGCCCAGCCCCTGCAGGGGTTGCTTAAGATAGGCAGATCTCAGAGCTGGGCAGGGCTGAGTGGTCCTGTGGTCATTTTGCAGATGGGAAAACAGACCGGGGAGGGAAAAGAAATCACTTGAAGTGACCCAGGGAGTTATCAAGGAAGGCAGGGCTGTCTCTGACGAGGAGGTTGAAATAGAAATAGCAGTTCAGAAAGTGAAAACAATGACAAGTATAGCTGCCACTTTCAGGGCCTGGGCCTATGCACCTTCTGCCACTGTTGCCCATCTCACCCTCACACAAGACAGGTGTAGGTGTTGTTTTCATGCCCATTATATAGATGGGGAAACTGAGGCTCAGAGAGATTGAGCAACCTACTTAAGATCACCTAGCTGGTGCATGGCAGAGGTCAGATCTGAACCCAGGCCAGTGTGACTCCAAAGTCTGTGAGCTTCACCCTGAGCTACACTGTCCCCAAGGACTAATGAGTTAAGTACAGGACTGAGGGACCTGCCTCCCAGGTTGATTTTGATCTCCTCAGTAACACTGGGGCAGGGGGTGAGGAGTATGCTGGGCTCAGAGGGTTAAATGGTGGTCCCAGGATGAGCTAAGCAGTAGGTGGGGATGAAGGATTTCCTATGTCTCTCTGGCTTCAACGTCTGGGTGTGACCCACTGTGCCAAGTTCACTGGCAGAGTCCTAGGGTTGTGCCCCTCTGCCAGGCCTCGGGGCATCTCTGCCTCAGCTTCCTCCAGCCTGGTGAAACTTCCAGGGGACAGGACCCCACTTCCCAGCCCCCAAGAGAGTCAGCAAGCCCCAGCACAGAGCAGTGACCTTTGAGTCCAGGCCACTGGACCTATCCCTCAGTCCCCCCACCCCCATGTCTCGTAACCTGAGACAGGGACATGCAGGTTGCCATGGCGACAGCACATCGGATACTGACCTGGGACCCACCGGCAGCATGGGGGACAACAGGCCTTGCCTCAGAACGATGGCTGGAGGGGTGGAGAATGGGGGGCCTGGGGGGCCCTGCGGCAGCCCTGGTTGTTCTCTGGGCCAGGCCAGGCACAAGCTGCTATTTATAATTCTGCTGAATGGGCCCAATAACCCGATCCGCAGTCCGACCTGCCCAGTCCAACTTGCCCAGGAAGCCCAGCAGCCACACACAACCCGCTCAGAAGCCTCCTCCCTGCCCCCAGCACAGTGTCTCCGGCACCCAGCTGTGAGGGTGGAGGTGAAGGCCAGGGTGCAGGAGCCCCTCTCCCCACCATTAGCTTCAGCACACACCCCTCTGGTCCAATCCCACCCTCTTCCCTGTGTTCCAGGCCACAGGAGGCTACAGCTTGGACTTTGGTTTTAAAAGGGGTTCAGGAAACCTGTGCGTGTGTGTGTGTGCGTGTGTGTGTGTGTGTGTGCGTGTGTGTGTGTGTGTGCGCGCGCGTGTGTGTGTGCGTGTGCGTGTGTATGTGTGTGCGTGTGCGTGTGTGTGTGTGTGTGTGTTCTAGGAAGCCTCTTACTGGAGGGAGTTGAGCAGAGGGAGGGTAGGGTAGGAGGAGAAAGAGAAAGGAGAGAAAGACACAGTAAGGCAGAGAAGAACTTGAGTGGGAGGGGAGGGGAGGAGGAAAGGAGGCAGAAGAGGGAGAGGGGAGAGAAACAGAGGCTAACTTCAAAAGAGAAATCGATATTACCATAAAAAATGATAGGCAAGGAAGGTGATGAGTATGTTAATTAGTGTGATTTGATCACGCCACATTGTGTGTGTATATCAAAATATGTTGTCCCCCATAAATGTAAACAATTATGATTCATTAATTTAAAAAAAGTAATAATAATTTTCTCTTAAAAAAAGAGATACATCAAGACCTAAGAAGGGAGGGAGAGGGAGGGACGCAGAGACAGAGGAAGACACAGAGGAACTGAAGCCAAGACACAGAGACCGAAGCAGGGAGATGGGAGCCAGGAGGCCCGGAGGCAGGAGTGAGGGCAGTGGCTGAGCTCTGAGCCTGCCCTCTTGCCACCTGCTGGTCTTTGGTCAAGGCACTGGTTCAGAAGCCCAAATGCAAAGATGAGTCAGGTCTCAGGAGAGCCCAGTGACCCATGTGCCAGGGGAGAGAGGGCCTGGGTCTGTGGTGCCTGCACTGTCTGCCCAGACCTCTTGCAGCGGGGGACGCTGCAGGGCAGGGCAAGGACTGTTCCAAGGTTGCAGGATCCTGGCCTGAAATGGCATAGCTCCCGAGGCTTGCGGGGCTGTCCGCCCTCGGATTCGGGTTATTTTGGGAGCTGAGCAGCCAAAACACACCCCTCTTCTCTTGTTTGAGGGCCAGTGGCTGCTGACTCAAAATATTCTCTCAAGGAAACTTTCTCCCCTAAATCCAGTGTCACTTCTGGGAGGCCTCCCCTGATTCTCCCAGAATTAATTCTCTGCCTGGTTTCTACCTTCTGTACAGTGGATCCTGGGGAACTACAGACAGATAAACATCTCCCACCAGACTGAGCAGGGGTTGATTCAGGTTCCCCGGGTTTCCCCAGCACCAAGTGCAACATCAGACACACACAAGTTGCTTAAGTGACAATCCTACAGTAGCAGTGTCAGTTAACGTTTATTACACAAGAACTTGATGTGCACTGCCTCATTTATTATCTCAGTAGCCCCAGTTGTAGGATCTTCAGCAGGTCCCATTTTACAAAGGAGGAAACTGAGGACCCATGTTGGTAAGTTGTTGAACTAAGATCTGACCTAAGCGTGTCTGATTTCAGAGCCCATTTACATGATCACCAGGCATACAGCCTCCCCTGTGCTAATGATCATCTCCATGTCTGTCTCTGCTCAGGAACCTTCTATGGCTCCCCAGTGCCCCTAAGATTAAGTCCAAACATCTGGCCTAATGCTGGTTCCTTTCCTCTATTTGCCTTGTCCTTTCAAGTCTCACTCTCTCTTGCCCTATCTCCTACTTCTAGGTCCCCTTCTCTTATTCTCTGATTTGTTCACTCCACAGTCATTTAATGAGCACCTACTGTGTGTCAAGCATACTGTACTTGCCTCTGCACTTGATTCTGTTAGGGAAGACAGACTATGAAAAGTGCTATGAAGAGCAGGCCAGGCGTGGTGGCTCACGCCGGTAATCCCAGCACTTTGGGAGGTGGAGGCAGGTGGATCACTCGAGGCCAGGAGTTTGAGACCAGCCCGGCCAACACGGTGAAATCCTGTCTTTATTTAAAATACAAAAATTAGCTGTGTGCAGTGGTGTACACCTGTAATCCCAGCTACTCAGGAGGCCGAGGCATGAGAATCACTTGAACCCAGGAGGCAAGTCTGCAGTGAGCCAAGATCGCACCACTGCACTCCAGCCTGGGTGACAGAATGAGGCTCTGTCACACAAAAAAAGTGCTATGAAGAGAATAAGGCATTGTGACTGAGACTGTCCAGGCATTTATTTTGCTAGGGGTTGTGCAAAGAGCTGGGGCAGTATGTTCCAGGCAGAGGGAATAGCATAGGCAGACTCTGGAGGTGGGAAGGGGCAAGACATGCTTTAGTAACCCAAAGAAGGCCAGCATGGCTGGGGTTTGTGATGAGAGAGAATGAGGTAAAGCGAGTTCAGAGACGCACAAGGGCCAGATCATGCCAGGCTTCGAAGACCCCGGGAACTTGGATTTTATTCCAGGTGGTGAGGGATGCCTCTAAAGAATTTTAGGTGATAGATTAACATACCTTTTCCTTTTTCACAGATCTGTCATGCATTGGAGAATGGACTGGCAGAGTGAGATTGAGAGCAGGGAGGAAGTGAGGCAGCTACTGTGTCATCCAGGCAGGTAGGGACAGGTCCCGCCTGCAGGGGCAGCAGTGGTGTTGGAGAGGTGTGGGTGGGTAGGAGTTAGGAAGTGGAACCAGTAGGCTGATAACCTGAGCTGCGCCTTTAGGAAGAGAGCGAGTGGATGGTGGCGCCATTTACTGCGGTGGGTCGGGGAAGGGAGCAGGCTTTTGGGGGTGGGTGGAGAAGGTTGGGTGGGCATGATAAAGAATCCTGTTTTGGACTTGTTAACTTTGAGATGCTTGTGAGACGTCCAAGTAGAGATGCCAAGTGGGCAGTTGGATGCATGAGTTGGGAGCTCAGAAGAGAGGCCTTGACTACAGATACAAATATGGAAATCAGCAGCTTAAAGATGGTATTTAAAGCCATGGGACGGGATGAGATCATCGAGGGACAGAGCTCAGCCAGAGAAGGGAAGAGGCTCAGAGCCCAGCCCCAGCCATTAGAGGTCAGGTAGAGGAGGAGACTGGAGCCATGTGGCCATCCTGGCAGACCTGACTAGGTGCCTTCCTTGGCTCCCACTGCCCTCAGAACAAGGTTCAAAATCCTTAGCCTGACACACACACCCTGCCTGCTTCTTCAGGCTCACATCTTTCCACCCATTCCTTGTAACCTTCCCCGCTGCGGTAATAAGCACCTTGTAAGGTTCCACACTTCCAGGCTTTTGCCCAGGCAGTCCCCCTGCCAGAAATGCCTTCCCATGGGCAAAGGCAAATGCTCTTCTAAAGTGCTGGCCAGTGAAGCTTTCTCTAACATCCTGGGCAGACTCGGCAACACCTGCCTCTGTGTTTTCATGGCCTTCTGGACACACTGTGCCATCACTGTCTTTCTGGGAGTCCCTTGTGGGGAGTGGGCTGACCTGTCTCTGTGTCCCCTGCCCAGCATGTCCATAGCTCATGGTGAGCCCTCATGCATTCAGTGTCCCCATGTCACCACCCCATGTCTGAAACGTATCATCACAGCTTGGGTGGGCTGAGAATGTCCGAATTAACCACTTCCAGTTTGAGCCTGGGCTTCTGCACTGAACAGACTCAGAGGAAGGACGGTTAAGAGAGGGAGGAGGTGAGCGGGCGTCAGCACGAGGGGTGGCCACACTGAACATTTGCTGAGCCTCCCACCTGCCACTGCAGCAGAAGGAGGAAAGAATGAAAAGACAAAAGCAAGAAAAAGAGCAATCAAGTTCATCTTTCTTCACTACTGCTCTGCACTCATGACAAGAGACTTTATTGTGTAGGAAATCAAGTAGCACATGCGGGAGGTGGGGAACTTGGCCTGCAGGGGTCATGTCAGAGCTCCCCCACCCTCTGGGCTACTATTGCTCTGTCTTATTTAATGTTACCACCTGCGGGCTCCTGCAGAAAACCTCTCTGGCTGGGGAACAGGTAAGGGGAGAGGGACAACTGGATGATTTATTGAGCACCTACTATGTGTTGGGCACCACACATTTGGTCATGGGCACGGATTGGGGTTAGGCAGACCTGTGCTCTGATTGCAGCTCTACTACTTGCCACATGGCTTTAGACAAGTCACTACCTTGCTCTGGGACTCAGTTTCTTCATCTTTGAGATGAGGGATCATTACACATGCCTGCCTAGGCTTTTATAAGCCTAACCCTGTTAGAGGAGTACTGCGGTTCCCATTTTATAGACAGGGAAATTGAGACTCAGAAAGAAAGACTCAAAGGGCAGAGCCAGGGTGGACAGAGCTGATGTCTAAGTGCCTTTCTGCTGCCAAAGTCAAAGACCCCTTCCCCACCTGCAGTGCCTCATGCTGTCTCCTACTTGGCCCTACAGTCGATTGATTCTGAGCCTTGAGTTGGACGCTAGAGACTTGAAGGTGATTGAGACAAAAGCTCTGTCCTCCAGGGGCTGCTGATTTGGTCAGGGGGTCAGGGTCTTTGACCACTACTTACTTTATAACCCCCTCCTCCCACTCAGAGCAGTCAGGGGTAGGGAGATGGGGATTCCAGATTGCACAGGAGGAGAAGGTGAGTTTGAGAATTCCTGGCTCATAGGTCCATTTACTCCTTTAGGGACCAGGCAGGAAGCATGAGTTACTCCGCTAAACAAGTTTCTCCGTCTGCAAAATTCGCTCCCAAAAGATAATCACTCCCAAAAGATATCAGCCAGTGAAGGTGGGAAGCATTTGCAGGACCTTGGCATTATGACAGGTTGCCCCAGATCAGGCCATCTTTAGCTGAAGCCGTGGAGAGCTTCAGAGGGGGCCATGAACCTACCAACAAAGCTACATTCCTTGAAACCCATAATTTCCCTGCACAGACCATGCCCTTGTCCTAGTTCTTCTCATCTCTTGCCTAAGTGACTCCTGTGGCCTCTAACTGGCTGATATGGTTTGGCTCTGTGTCCCCACCCAAATCTCATCTTGAATTGTAATCCCTATGTGTCAAGGGAGGAACCTGGTGGGAGGTGACTGGATCAGGGAGGTGGTTTTCTCCATGCTGTTCTCATGATAGTGAGTGAGTTCTCACAAGACCTGATGGTTTCATTCTGTCACCCAGGCTCTGGATGACACCCAGCGCCCTTTGGGCGCTCTCTCTCTTCTGCCACCATGGAAGACGTGCCTTGCTTCCCCTTTGCCTTCCACCATGATTGTAAGTTTCCTGAGGCCTCCCCAGCCATGAGGAACTGTGAGTCAATTAAACCTCTTTTAAAAAATAAATTACCCAGTTTCAGATAGTTCTTTATATCAGTGTGAGAACAGACGAATACACTGGCCTCTCTGCTGCCACTTGCAAAAGCAGTACTGACCACATCATAACTTCCTCCTGCCCACCTTGCTTTTGGGATAAAGAAAACACTCCCGCATGTGATCTTCAAAGCACTGGGTGGCCTGGCCCTGCTCCTCCAGCCCCCAAGGACCCCATTCTCTCATTTCTTCTGCTTGTCCCCAACCACATGGCCTTTGTCTGTTCTGTTCCTTCTGCCTAGAATGCTGTTCCCTCCCTATCATCACCTAGTAAACTCCTACTCTTCCTCCTGTTCTCAGCTTAATCCCAGCTTCTCTGGGAGGTCTTCTCTGATTTACTTATGAAATCACATCCTGATTGTATTTTAAACGTGTTTGTGTGACTGTTGGATTGTTTGATTTTAGATCACTGACTAGATAAGAAGCCTTATCATCACTTCCTAGGCCTGGACTCTGCAATAATTTAAAAAATAACAGTTACAGCTATTATGCATATTATATATATACTTACTGTCTCCTTTCACTAAGGCCTGTGTCTATATTTTCATCACTACTGTATTCCTAGGGCCTACCACTGTCTAGCACATAACAGGTTATTTGTAAGTAGTTCAAGGAGGGAAGGAAGAGAGGGAGGGAGGAAAGGCTAATTTGCATGGAGTAAAAAGCCTAATTCTGGCTGGGTGTGGTGGCTTATGCCTGTAATCTCAGCTCATGCCTATAATCTTAGCACTTTAGGAGGCCAAGGTGATTGCTTCAGCCCAGGAATTTGAGACCAGCCTGGGCAACATGACAAAACCTCGTCTCTACAAAAAATACAAAAATTAGCCAGGCATCATGGTGCATTCCTGTAGTCCCAGCTACTCAGGAGGCTGAGGTGGGAGGATTCCTTGAGCCCAAGTAGTTTCAGGCTGCAGTGAGCCATGATTGTGCCATTACATCCAGAGCCTGGGTGACAGAATGAAACCCTGTCTCACTAATTTCCTTCCCAAGATGAAGGCTCTCAGATCCCTTGGAACTATAATGTTCTCCAAGGGGAAGGGTGGTATTCACTATCTATAAATTTTGGGTTTTCTGAGAATTTATTATGTAACAAATGCCCAGGCAGGCCCTCTCTCAGACTCAGGTTCCTCATCAGTAAAATGAGGCTAACAACACTGACTGGCAGGGTTGCTGGATTAGAAAAGATGATGCATATGAAAGTGTCAAGCACAAATAGGCACTTCATAAATGACCTTGACCTCGATCCCAGCCACACTCCCAAATACAGCCAAACCCTCTAGGGGTATCTGGGCCTCAGTCTTCACTCCATCAGCTGCCAGATCTGGGCAGCGACACATCCCCAGAATGGTACAGGGAGACCTGAGTGTCTCTTCTGAAGCATACAGGCTTTGAGAACTGCCCCCCACCTATGTGCTCTGGGAGGTGTCCTCAGCTACACCTGGATCTGGACATGCCTGAAGTCTGTCTGATTTCTGGCCAGAGCAGAAATCTTGGAAAAATGATCATGTCTCATATGCCTGGATATCCACAACTAGATGCATTCTAGAAGTGGCCCAAAGTCATTTCATCTAGTCTGCTGTGTCAGAAGGTAGGTAACCCCCGTGTGGGCCTGCTGTGCCCAGCAAGCCTAGACTCTGGGCAGTTCTTCCTTCTCATGTGACTTCAGCCGGTCTCTCTGGTAGGCAGAGACCCCTTAGCTGCCCTTGGTACCCAGAACCAAGTAAAGGCCAGGTCAGATCCCGTGAAGCTCCAAGACCCAGCCTGGACCCTGATGTTCTTCTAAGGGAATTTTGGGCCGGCCTGGACCCAGGACTGGGGGTAGAGGGGAAATGACCACAGCTGAAGCAGAAGGTCCTTCAGCTCAGGGCCTCCTGCTGTCTGCTGGCTGGACTTCCTGACTTCCTACCCCTCCTGTCTTCATAGCCAAGGTCATTTGGACCTCATCTGCAGGCTCTAGGTTCTGGGGCTCAACTTGTCCCTAACTGAGAGAAGGTTAGAAGATCCCAGACCTCCAGGTCAAGGGTTCATGTCATTTAGGCAAAGAGGTCCCAACTCCAGGGACTAGTTCCTGCCTTGTTCCTGGACAGAACTCCCTGTCATATGTCAGTTCCTTCAGGCCCAAGACCCTGTCACGTTTTTGCCAGCACCCCCAGCCCCAGCCTAGACCCCTAGCTTGGTCCAGACTTTCTCCTAGGTTCCTCCCAAGTCCATCCTGTTCTCGCCATTTCCCCTTCTGCCATCAATGACCACAAGGCTAACTGCATCAGCTTCCTTGCCAAGCCCTTGAGGACCCCTCCCCACTACAACCCCTTCTCCACATGGCAACCAGAATGATCTTCCTAAAACATAAATTGGATCACATCATTGTCCTGCTTAAAACTTCCCAGTGGCTTCCAGTGCAAGCAGAGCTAAAGTTTTCAGTGGGGTCTGCAAGGCCAGGGCCAGAGGGACCTGTCACCCTTCCCTGTCTTTATCTCACACACTATCTGCTCCACCCACACCAGATCTCAGTCTATCCCAACTGACACCTGGTCTCAGAGCAGACCCTCTCTTTTTTGTTCAGTTACATGCTGGTGGGAAGTTTGCCTGGGGCTACCAGGACATTCCTGAGAATGTAGATAACACAGAGGCAAGCGGAGCTGGGAAATGGAAAGACTGCATTTGAGCACTAGGATCCAGCCATACCTGAAGCCAACAATCCCACTTTTTTTTTCTGTTAGGTGAGCCAATGCATCTTTTTTGCTACAAGCTAACTTGAGTTGGTATTTATATTACTTGTTTCTAAAGGGAGTCCCAATGAATCCAACTGGCTGATCCTCCCTCACCCCACCCCCTCTCTTTTCTGTTTCTGCAACACATCAGCATACTCCACCTCAGGGCTTCTGCCTGCACTGTTTCCTCTGCATGGAGTGCTCTTCCCCTAGATGTCTGCATGTTTCAGTCCCCCACCTCAGGCAGTGCCTGCTCAAATGGCACCTCCTCAGAGAGCCCCGCCCTGAACACTCCATCCAAAATAAGATGACTTGTCATCACGCTCTTCCCACTGACTGCTATATTTTATTTTATTTTATTTTTTAATTATTATTATTTTTGAGATGGAGTCTAGCTCTGTCACCTAGGTTAGGGTGCAATGGCACAGTCTCTGCTCACTGCAACCTCCACCTCATGGGTTCAAGTGATTCTCCTGCCTCAGCCTCCTGAGTAGCTGGGATTACAGGCACCTACCAGCACGCCCGCTAATTTTTGTATTTTCAGTAGAGATGTGGTTTCGCCAGGCTGTTCTCAAACTCCTGACCTCAGGTGATCCTCCCGCTTTGGTCTCCCAAAGTGCTGGGATTACAGGCGTGATCCACTGTGTCCCACCTCTGCTATATTTTAAAACATAACACTTACACCCACTATGTATATTATATATTTACTTATTGTCTATATCCCTCCACTAAACTGTAAATCCACAAGGGCAGAGATTGTGTTAGGATGACCAACTGTCCTTGGACTGAGGAGTGTCCTGGGATGTGGGACTTTCAGTGCTAAAATCAGAAATGTCCCAGACAAACCTGGACACGTTAGTCCCCCTAGACTGCTTTTGTTTGCTGTAAAATCCCACTGCCCAGCTCAGTGTTGGTGCGCGGTAGGTGCTTAATGTCTAGTTGAGTGGATGAGTGAGCGCAGGCCCTGGGCTGCATTTATGTGCACTATCTCATTGCATGCTCATAGCCAGCCTGGGGGTGGGCTGTACTGTTGCCCCTATTTTACTGATAAGAAGCCTGAAGCTTCAGCTGCTTGCCAGGCCACATGGTGAGGGCAGCAGGGCACCAGTACTGGCACCCAGCTCTACCACACTCCAGAGGCCACGCCCTAACTGCTCTTCACAGCACACCTCTCTGTCACTGCCTGCTTCACTCAGCCAACTGATCCTGGGCCCCTGCTGCCTAAATTGCTACCTTTGGGCCACCCTTCCATGCCTCACCTGGGTGGGTGAGCACTGGCCTAAGGCAGCCCTTTCCTGGCCAGGCTGATGGTGAGGAGAGGGAGAAAGAGGGCAGTGCCAGGGCTAGGGTCAAGCTGCCCCAAGGCTGGAACCCTAGAGCATGGTGGCCAGCACAGGTGGTCTCCCTGACCTGTGTGTCCCTAGGGCACCTCTGGCCCAGGCCCCACCAGTGCCAGGTCTCCCTGAGGCCTTGCCAATCACAGCTATCTTCTCAGTTGGGGCCCACCTGAGCCTTCTGACGGAGAGTGAGGAAGTCTGAATTCTGCTCACCCACAGGAGCCTCAATTGAAGAAGCATCTATCCCTTTGTAGCTTCGGTCTGCCATCCCAGGTCTGCCACCACTCCCAGCCCTGTTGAACATGCCTGGTCGTCAGGGCCCTGCCTGTCCAGGTCAGAAGGGGATTTGCACTGGGGGAAGCAATGCTTCCTCCCATTGGACCCTGACAACCAACCCATGCAGTAGGCACTGTATTTTCTACCCATTTCATGGATGAGGAAACTGAGGCCCAGAGAGGTGAAGTCGCTTACCCAACGTGACACAGCTCATAGGGGCAGGGTTAGGATTCCCAGAGGTGGATTCAGGTCCGTCTCCCTCACTCACGTGTCATCTATCTTACCTTCTCTCCCTGGTGAGGGTAATGTCGGGGCTGACAAAACTGCTGCCATTTCTGGAGTCAGACCCTGTACACATTGCTTCTTATTTCAGGCCAACTGGTAGGATGGGTGTGACAGTCCCTATTTTACAGATGAGGAGGCTGTACAGCAGAGGAGTTAATGACTGGCCCAGGTCCCAGGGCAGGGAGGACTCCTAAGGGAACTTGTCTTATTTCACCTTCCCTCCAATCCTTCCTTCCTATCAACCTACATATGTCCCTACCTATCTAACAACTAACCCACGTTTTTCGAGTGGCAACGATGGGCAAGGCCCTGGCCTGGCCTGTGCCGACACCGCCCCGAGCACTGACAGCAGAAGGCAATCCTGGCTCCTGGTCCTGAGTGGCTGGAATCCCTTCCTGAGGGGCAGCCTGGATTTCCAAACCAGAATCTCCTGAGTCCGATGAGCGATCTACTTGGAAGCCTCTCACTGGGGAATTCTCCATGGGCTTAATTCTAGGATCTCAGCTGCTCTGTCCCCTGCCTGGCCACCAAGGAGCTGTTTTTCAAAACAAAGTGGGGTGGGAGAAGGGCCATGGGAGGTTTTAATCATTCTATTGTTGGAAATTTCCAAGGTGGTGGAAAACGCCCACTGGCTGGCCTCCAAACGCCTTCCTGAAAAAACTTCCAAAAAGAAACTGTGGAACTGGCCCTCTCCAGGCCAGACAGGCGCTGGAGCCACCCACGGAAGGACTTGGGGGCCACTGCATTGGCATCAGCCCCCGGCACAGAGCTGGGCACCCAGAGGCCCAGGGATCAAGGCAGTCCAGGGATAAAGGGGTCTTCCCTTTGGAGGGATTCATGAAAGAACAAAGAAAGGTGCCCCCTGGGGACTGAGTCACAAGCCCAGGCTCCATTTCTCTGCCATCTGCTTGCTTTGTGACCGTGAGCAACTACCAGGCCTCTCTGAGTCCATCTCTGCTGTGACAGGCAGCGTTGGTGGCATGCTGTCTAAGGTCTGAAGCATTGTGATGGTGCTGGCCCTGACTTTGGGTCTCCCAAGGTTCCTGGGGGTGAGTCCAGGACGGGTGCAGAAAAACTGAGTTCCTGGAAACTCTGGAGGCATCTCCAGGGACCAGAGGCTTCCAGGGCAGGAGAGAGTGCCCTGAACACCTTGGGGGCAGGTCCTGAAGGGCTCACTGAGGGGTGAACACACAGCCCCCTCCCTCCGGCCACTGTCTGCCTCTCCTGTGGGCACGGGCTGCCCAGGTGCCTTTCCGTGAGATTCCAGAAGGGACAGGCTGCGGGGCCTGCATGCAGGTGAGGATCCTGGGGATGCCCTCAGCGTCTCCCCCTATCCCCACAGCCACCTCACGGCTGGCCGCGGGGGGTCTCTGTGGCATTTTGAGCTCTCCATGACCCACCTGCTGCTGCCACCACCCCTCTGCCTCATGGCCTGTCCCCAGGCTTCCCACACTGCGTTTTTCTCCAGTTGCCAGTGAGCTGGTCTCGGCATGTTCCAGCCCTGCCCCTGCACTGCTTCACATCCTGCAGGGCCCCCATGGCCCTGGGGGTTGAGCTGTAACTCTGAGGCTATAGCTGAATTGCCCAGTACACCAGTACATTGCCTCCAGATGCAGAAAGAAACCTTACACATCAGAGGCCCACAATATAATACCTCAACCATCAGCCAGGGAAGAATCCCCTGAGGGTGAAGAAATGAGTCTGTGTCCTACATAGACCCGCATCTGGGTACCAGCTCACGTCTGTGCAGATCCCTTCACAGCGCTGAGCCTTAGTTTCCTCAGCTGTGAAATGGGCTGAGGCTGTTTCCTTTGCACTGGATAAGGTGAGAATAAGATGAAGGCCCTGGGCACAGTGCCTGGCACTGACAGGCCCTAAGCTGACCTGATGCAGGCCCCCTCTGTGAAATGGGGCTGGGTGAGGGCTCAGTCTGGGTCTTGTGTGCCTTCAGGAAGGGATGTGAGAGGAGGGAGACAGAGGCAAGGGGCAGGGGACAAGAAGTGAAGGGGGCTACAGGAGACCAGTAGCCAAAGTCATCACCACCACCAGAAAAGCGGTATCTGCTTTTTAAAATCAGCACTTACTATGTGCTAGGCACCAAAGGTGCCTTCCTTTTGTGGTTTTCTCACTGAAGTCCTGTTGGGAAGGTTTATTATCCTTATTTTACAGCTGTGGAAACTGAGGCTCGGAGAGGTGAGGTTGCCTAGCTGGTGGGTGACAGGGCTGGGAGCTTTGCCCCGACCTCTGCTGGGTGAGGGCACAGGAAGGGACAAAGGGTGAGCAGAGGGATTAGAAAAGGAGGTAGGGGATTGCGGGAGCTCAGGGCAAGCCGGGGCACACCCAGGCACAGCCTCCTTCTGCCTTGGCAGCCCCGCAGCAGGTTCCTCTCCTGCGCCCACTCCCTCCGCTTCTCCCTGCCTCCGTATGGAGCTTTCTAAAGCAGGCCCCTGTGAATCACAGCAAAGACACCAAATTTACTCTGCTCATCTCCAGATTTTCTCCAGAGAACGGGGTGGTGATGCGGGAGTGGAGTGGGGAGAGAGCCTGTCCATCCGCCTACTCGCCTCTGCAGAGAATCACAAAGCCTGGGGTCTGAGGTCTGGATGTTTTGTGGGGCTGGGGCTTCCTGGCTCTGGTTCAGGCCTGCAGGCCGGGCTGTCCCTGGGTGAGGACTGTACTCCTGGGAATGGGGAAGGGTTGCTCCAGGAGGGGGCTGTGTGCCAGAACCCTGTGAGATCCATGCTCTGAGCACCCACCCCACAATGTCCTTGAGCAGATGTGCGGGCCAGGGCATCACGAAACGCAGCCAGCGCCATTGCAACATCGGGCCGAGGGGTGGTAAGTGAGGACAGGAGGCCACAAGCGGGCATGGAGGCACCCAGGGCAGGTGCCAGGACTCAAGCATCTCCCCTCAGCCAGTGGCCAGGTCAGCATACTTCCACCATACTCACACCACGTCATTCTGCCACCCAGGAGGCTTTGGGGGTGCCCACTCATCGAGCATAGGATTTGGTCAAACAAATCTTGCTTTGCCACCCACTAGCTGAGTGACTCAGTTTCTCTGTCTGTAGAATGGGGATTTCACCATCAAGTGCCTAGAATTGTTGCAGGGATTTAATGAGATGACAACCTGTTTTTCAAACAGCAGCCAGGGGTGTGTGTGTATGTATCTCAGCCCTGCATAAGATGCCTCTATGTCAGGATCAGCCCCAATTTCCACAGGGTGATCTACAAAGCACCAAAAGATCTGGCCCCTCTCTACTTCTTCCACATCATCTACCTCTCTCCCCTTCACACGTTTTGCTGCAGTCACAACCGCTGGAGTCTTGAAACGTGCCCAGCATGTTCTCACCTCAGGATCGTCCCACTGGCTGACTCCTTTGCTGGAACTGCTCTTTACCAGATGGCGGCATCTTGAACATCACCTACCAGCGAGGTCCTCCCTGACCACCCTACTCAAGCTGTCCCAGGCAGCCCCTTTGATTCTCACTCATTTTCTTTATAATAATCATCCCAGCTGGAACTATTGTTATTATTGTTATTATTATTAGTATTATGAGACAGAGTCTCACTCTGTCGCCCAGGCTGGAGTGCAATGGCGTGATCTTGGCTTACTGCAACCTCCGCCTCCTGGGTTCAAGCGATTCTTCTGCCTCAGCCTCCCAAGTAGCTGGTACTACAGGTGTGAGCCACCACACCCAGCTAATTTTTGTACTTTTAGTATAGACGGGGTTTCATCTTTACTAAATGTTGGCCAGGCTGGTCTCGAACTCCTGACCTCAAGGGATCTGCCCACCTTGGCCTCCCAAAGTGCTTGGATTACAGGTGTGAACTGTTGCGCCCGGCCCCAACTGGAATTATTAATCTTAGTTATTAATGAGAACTCCTCTGTCTTGTTTATCACTATATACCCACTGCCTCAAATGTACCCAGCATGTAGCAAGAGTTCAATAAATATTTGCTACAGGAACAAATAATATGTACTAAGCCTGAAGCATGCTGGTCCCTTCCTTTCTTTTACCCATTCTTAGCGCAGCCTCTCCCCGCAAGCATGTGTGTGTGCACACACACACACAGACACACACACAGACACACACAAATATACACCTCAGAACAAATCTCCAGATGAAACCAAAGAACAAAAACCCCAAACAAGAAAACCCTGTGCTAGGAGGAGGATGCTAGGGGTTACCAGGGTCCTGAGTCCAGTTGTCAGGTCCTGCCTGGCTTACCTTAGGATCTCCACTGAGGCTGTGGGAAGTCAAGACCACCGGCAAGGGCAGAGGGCAACTCATCAATTCTCAGCATGAAGCCAGTGGGCCACAAAGCCCTGTGAGTCTCTAGTTCCACGGCCCTGACGGGGGTTGAAGAATGTGTCCTACAGGCAGGGACTGTGTCTGGTTTCTTCACATCGTGTCCCCAGTGCCCTCAGCTCAGAGTAAGTACTCAATGAAAACTTGCTAATGAATAAATGAATGAGGGTGGGAGGTTAGACAGCAGGAAAGGAAACAGAGAGAATTGGCCATTAATGTTCATGGGAGTCACGAGCTTGGGCCATGGTGCCAGGCACCACCCAAAGCCACGATCTGAAAGTGTCTCCAGCAGTACTTGCATCCTGTCATGTCCCTGTACAGTAACCTGCAATGGCTCCCACTGCCACTGAGTAAAATTTTATACTTATTCTGGCAATCGAAGCCTGCTTGTTTTCTCTCTCTGCGTCACTATCTTTTTGCTTCTACCCATTCATCCATTCCTCCATTCACCCATATACATATCTTCCTGCCCATCCATCCACTTATTCTTCTGTCCCTCCATCCTTCTGCCCACCCATCTACTCACCCATTCATCCATCTATCTCTCCACCCCTCCACCAAACCATCCACCCATCCATCTATCTATCCATCCATCCATCCATCCATCCATCCATCCATCCATCCACCCACCCACCCACCTATCCATGCATCCATCCATCCATCCATCCATCCATCCATCCATCCATCTACCCACCTATCCATGCATCCATCCATCTACCCACCCATCCATCCACCCATCCATCCATCCATCCATCCATCCATCCATCCATCCATCCATCCACCTATCCATCCACCCACTCACAAATCCATCCATCCATCCATCCATCCATCCATCCATCCATCCATCCATTCATCCATGCCTCCATCCATCCATCCACCCACCCACAAATCCATCCATGCACCCACCCATCCATCCATCTGCCCATCCACCCACCCAATCATCTCTCCATCCATCCATCCATCCATCCATCTACAAATCCTTCCTTCCTTCCTTCCTTCCTTCCTTCCTTCCTTCCATATTTACTGAGTGCCTACCAGGTTCTACCAGGTTCTAGACAATGTTTAGGTTCTGGGGTCAACCCAACTCTTCAATTCTAAAATAAAAATTATCTCATTAAATACTTACTTGCAAATCCTGTCTGCTCTACCTCTGAAGCTATCCTGAATGTGACCCCTTTCTCCACCTCCAGTCTCCACCCTGGTCCCAGCCACCATCCTCTCTCACCACACTCATTGCAGTAGCCTCCTTCCTGCTCTCTTGCCTCTCATCTCATCCCCCACAGTCTGTTTTCCACACACAGTCAGACACAAATCAAGTCCCTCTTCTGCTCACAATGCTCCCATGGCTCCTGTTGTTCTTTGAGGAAAAGCCAGGGTCCTTATGATGGCCCACGAGACCCTGTGTGATCCTAGCCCCCAATTTGTCAGCTTTCTGAATTCATCTCCTACCCCTGCCTCCTCACTTTCCTCCACCCCACTTCTCCCTTGCTGTTTCTCCAACCCACTGAGCATGTTCCCACGTCAGTGCCTTTGCACTGGCCATTCCTTAGTCCGGAATCCTCTCCCCAAACAGCCATGAGGCTCCCTCAGGTCTCTGCCGAAAGGCCACCTTCTTAGGAAAGTCTTCCCTGATCTCCTGATTCAAAACAACCCTCTTCATCTCCCTACATCTCCCTTATTTTTCTCCTTGATGATCCACTCATTTATGTCTTTACTCATTGTCTGTCTCCACCTGCTTGAATGCAAGCTCCACAGGGCAGTGAACAGATCTGTTGGGTTCAGTGTGGTATCCCCACTGCCTGGCACACAGTAGGCCCCCAGCCAGCATTTGCCAAATGAATGAATGCTCCCTGCCCCTTTAGGTAAGGCTGGTTGCTTTCATTCTACAGAGGACTTGCATATGCCTTTTGCCAGTGGTTCCCAAATGTGTCTATTCATAACCCTCCTGGCCTCTCATTAAATGGATTTGCAGGCCCTTTCCCAGGATGGGATTCATGGTTTTCCCTGACTACTTCCCTTCTCACCCTTTCTGTCCCTTTCTGAATGCCACCAGATGGGACTCACTGCCTGCTGTGACTCACTGTGCCTCCCCTCTCCCTGCCTCCTTATCAGTCCCAAAGCCCTGTCAGCCCATCCCATGCCCTGCTCTCCTGGGAACCTGCCTTCAACTCAGCCTCTGCCCTACCCTAGCTGCACCGTGAGCCTCCAGCCTCATCCCTCCAACCCATTATCCTCACTAGGATCATTGTCTTCACAGGATGCTCGTAAAGGGCCAAGCTGGCCACCTCCTCAGTTGTACAACCATTTAGCCGCTGCAGCCCTGGGGGGCTTAGGCGAAGGCCACCTCTCCTTGCCAGTGCGCTGGTCACCCCGGCCTAGTGGCCTTGTGGCGTCTGCAGTTGCTGGTGGCGGCCTCGTGGGCGCTCACGCTCAATGGCAGGCCGTGGGTTGCCTAGAGCACCCTTCCCTGGGCTCCCTGTTTTTCCAGCTGCTGGTGCTCTTAGCTAACGCGCGCGAGCGCCCTCGTGGACCCTCTTGGATTTGTCATTGTCCCCTGGCAACCCCAACAACAGGCCAGGGCTTCCCTTTGGCTCCTGCATCCCCCTGGCTTCCTCCAGCCTGGCTGTTATTACACTGACTTACAATTACTGGTTTCTCTGCTAGACCCCATGCTCTGAGTCATAGTGCCCTTGTCCTCAAAGTCAAGCCGACTGGCTCAGTGCCCATGGATAGGTCACTGTGTATCAATGACCCTCAATTTCCTTATCTGTAAAATGGGAATAATAACTGCTAGACGGATATCGTAATCAAGTAAGTCCAGTAAAACACTTGGAACAGTACATGTCAGTCCATGGCATTCTTTTTTTTTTTTTTTTTTGAGATGGAGTCTCGCTCTGTTGCCCAGGCTGGAGTGCAGTGGTGAAATCTCGGCTCACTGCAACCTCCTCCTCCTATGTTCAAGCAATTCTCATACCTCAGCCTCCCGAGTAGCTGGGACTACAGCTGCATGCCACCATGCCTAGGTAATTTTTGTATTTTTAGTAGAGTTGGCCAGGTTGGTCAGGTCTGGCTGGTCTTGAACTCCTGGCCTCAAGTGATCCGCCCACTTCAGCCTCCCAAAGTGCTGGGATTACAGGTGTGAGCCACTGCACCCAGCAATCCACATCATTCTTATTCAGAAAATCCTACAGACTGGGAGCTCAGGAGCTGCATCCAGTAGGTGCATGTAGCTGCCCTGGGCCTCCTGCACCTGGCAGAGGTGGAGCCAGGGGGACTGGCAGATCACTTTGGCCTCTTGTGACTTTCTCCTTAGTAAGAAGCCTCTATCTGCTCTGTTGATATTTTAAAATATCTGTTATTTGATTTGGGGATGAAGGAAGCACCTTTTCAGCTTTGTGTTGTTTGCTATGCTGTTTTCTCTTCTAACCTTTGAGCCTGTTTTCTGACTTTGCCTCCTGCCCTTGTTTGTGTGTACCTTTTTAAAATGGACCTTTTGCATCTGACCTTTTAATCTGAGCTCAGACTCCGTGCCCTTGCTCTGGGCATCAGGGGTGCTTGGTTGGGGAGGGGGCAAAAATGCATCCTACTTGGCACACCTTCCACAGGGAAGCTCTGACTCTGGGCATCCACTAGGAGCCCACCTGTGCCGGGCACTGCACATGTGCTGACTCCTTCATTTCTTTGTTTCTTTTTGAGACAGTGTTTCACTCTTGTCACCCAGGCTGGAGTGTAGTGGCACCATCTCGGCCCATTGCAACCTCTGCCTCCCAGGTTCAAGCAGTTCCCCTGCCTCAGCTTCCTGAGTAGCTTGGATTACAGGTGCACACCATCACGCTTGGCTAATTTTTGCATTTTCAGTAGAGATGGGGTTTCACCATATTGGCCAGGCTGGTATGGAATTCCTGACCTCATGTGATCTGCCCACTTCGGCCTCCCAAAGTGCTGGGATTACAGGTGTGAGACAACACACCCGGCCTGGCTCTTTCATTCCTTAATGGGGCCCATAGTGGGTATCCCATAGCTGGCAAACAGTAGGGCTGGCAGCAACAGGGTCCTTGTCATCTACACTAGCTTCTGCCACTTCTCATTCCATGACTGTTGAGCCACCAGGATGACCATGGTACATTGCTAAGTGACAAAATAAAGCCATGTGCTACACATAAAATGATACCATTAAAAAAGAAATGAACCCCCTCCAAACTTCTATCTGCCAGTATATGAAAGAACAAACAAGAGAAAGAAACAACAAGTTATCAGATTTCCTCATATTTAAGTCCAATTGTAAGTCAAGCCATGATTTTATGTACCATGAAGAAAGTAAAAAGGACTTCCAATAAAACTATGACGTGCTGTCAACTGCAACACATATCCTGACTTCAGAGATGTTAAAATGCGGGGAAAAAAGTGCATCCCAGAATTGACAAAATAGGGTATCGACAGTGGTTACATCAGGTAAATGTGGGATGTGAGGAGAGGAAAATTATTCATTTTGCCATAGATCCTTCTGTATCATTCCATTTGTTGCGACAAGCATGCATTATTTT
The DNA here is from genome assembly GCF_001698545.2 of Rhinopithecus bieti. Taxonomy (NCBI): domain Eukaryota; kingdom Metazoa; phylum Chordata; class Mammalia; order Primates; family Cercopithecidae; genus Rhinopithecus; species Rhinopithecus bieti. The sequence goes on along the minus strand of NW_016813019.1, from coordinate 493,768 downwards.
TGTAATTCAAATGACTGTAGTTTAAAAAAGGAAAATAGGGTTTTCCAAGCTGTTGCTGCCTGGTTTCTTTTCTGGCCACCTCGTGGGTTGGGGACACAGTAATTGCTGGCTTCTCCGGGGTGCTCTGCTCAGGGAGAAGCTGGGGGCTTGTCGGCGGGTGGGGCAGGTAAGCACCAGGCAAGAAGCACTAGCCTCTTTCCAGAGCTTGGCCTGCAAGGGTCTAATCAGCAGAAATTTCCCTTTATTAAGGCCTGGTCCCCAAATCCCTCATGAAGGGCTCTTTAAGCTGGAAAGTACACAGTGGAGCCACAAACAATGCGACAAAGCCCAAATTTCCAAAGAATGGGACAGCTGAGTGCTCTTCCTCCCTGGAGACCCTTTCACTGAGCCCCACCTCCCGTCTAGAGCCTTGCCCTCTTTCTCTGGCCTCCCTCCATGGCTGCTACCTGATGTCAGACTCGTTCCAGATGAGCTTCTGTCTGCACTGGCCCTCTCCCCAGCTAGAATGCACACCATGGGAGACTGTGAATTGCAGCTGTCTCATTTGCGACTGCAACCCCTTTGCCCATGCTCTCCCTCTCACCCCTCTTCCTTCTCTCTCTGGGGGGTCCAGAGAGACTCAGGAAAGGCAAGTGAATCAAGGCGGGGATTTCTGGGCAACCTCTTCACTATCATTTCTCTCCTGTCTTGCAGATACCAGGTCAAGTGTGATGGTGAGGGAGGATACTGGTGTCCCTTTCACAGCTGCGCAAAAGAGAGCAGATGGAACTTGAACTTGACCGGGGCTGCCACCCAGGATGGCTTTCAAAGGACATTTTCTAGGATGGCATCTCCTCCTCTGCTCCCACTACCTCCCTCGAGAGAAGGGCTGTTCTGGGTTTGTTCTTCCCTCCCAAGTACCACCTCTCCATATCTGGCTAATTCATTTGTTCATTCATTCATTCCACAAAAATCTGCTGAGCACCTCCCCTGTCCTAGGCCCCTGAATACAAAAGTGAATGAGACAGATATGCTTCCTGCCCTCAAGCTACTGATTGTCTAGGGAAGACAGACAGACAACAAACAAGAGAATAAATACAGAAAATAATGCCAACTGTGGTACATGCTATTCAAAAACAAGTGCTGTGACAGGGAATATTGGCGAGGGGGTCGGGGGAGCTCTTTCAAATAGATCAGGGATGACCTCAATGAGGAATTACCATTCAGCTTGATGAGAAGGAATCTATGAAATAAACAGAAGGAGAAAGTGTAGTCTAGATGGGGAAATAGCATGTGCAAAGGCCCTGAGACAGGAAAGAGGCTGATGGGTTTGAGGCACAGAAAGAAGGGCAGTAACTGAGAGAAAAGCCAGGAGAGGGGTGAGGGATGAGGGATCAGACCCAGAAGGGCTTACAGGCTGCAGAAAGGAGTCTGGACTTGTTCCTGTACATCAAGGGGAAGACTGTGGAGTTTCAAGTAGGGACACTATGATCTGATTTATATTCTTAAAAAAGATTTCTCTGGCCACACAGGAAGAACAGACAATTAAAAGGGCAAGAAAGGATCTGGGGGACCATTAGGGAAGGCCCCTCCCTTTGGTTTTCCCAAACACAAAACCAACAAAACACACTGACTGGAGATCATGACTCCAGAGGCCCAGGGTCTGCTGCCCAGGAACTTACAACAAAGGGAGGGGCAGGAAGGCCCTCAGAACGGCGAGGCACTTAGGTAGGGGTTGAAAGTCAGGCAAAGGCTCAGAGGCAGGGAAAAGGGTCAGTGTGAATAGAGCCTGTGCTCCAGAGGGCAGTCGTGGCCACATTTCTAACCGACCTGACAAAGGAAAAGTGGCATGAAGGTGAAGTGTGGGGCTGGGAAGGTAGGGCAGGGACAGGCACTGCATCACAAATGCACTGGACACAGACCGAGGAGTCTAGGCTTTATCCACTCGGCAATGGGGAGCACTCAAGACTTTGACCAGAGTGACAGGCCTAGTGGACATTCTGAGAAGTTTCCCCTGCTGGCCATGGGGGCTATGGGGAAGGCTAGGGTGAGATTAAGGGAGAGATGGTGAAAGGTGGGACCTTGCTCCGCCAACTCTGATCCCACAACTGCTGCTATCACTGATAGCTGATTTTTCGTAGAGATTCCCTTGCATCAGGCATGGTTCTAGGCTCCTTACATGTAACTCACTTAATCTGCACTAGAATCCCATGAGGTTGGTATTAATATTTTTGCCCATTTTACAGATGGGGAAGTTAAGTCATTTGCTCAAGGTCACATAGCTAGAAGTGTTGGGGAATCAAGCCCAGGCCCGCAAGCTCCAGGGTCTGCTCTTAACCAATGCCCTGTGCCTTCTCCTCCAGTTAAGATGCCATAATTCTGCATCCTGGGATTTAATCTTTGGGAAGTGCCCTTGGCTGCCCTCTGAGGCCTCAAGAACACCATAACACACTCCTCAACGGACATTAACTGACCAGCATGTTCTATTGCTAACCTGCCGTGTGACTGGGGACAAGTCCCTGGACCTCTCTGAGGATCTGTGCAGTGTAATAAGAATTCCTTCTTTACAGAGTGGACTTCAGCCCCACATGTTGCGACCCAGGGTGATAATCATCACCCTTGGCATTGGGTGGGGGCTATGCACATACCTCAAATCATCTCCACAATGGCTATGGTCATTTTCCCCCAAGACAGACATCAAAACCCTGAGGCTCAGAAAGGAACAGTAACTCACCAAGGGGATACAGCTTGTCAGTGGCAAAGTTGGAATTTGAATCACAGTTTCCTCAACAGTAGCTGGCAGGTGCTTAAGACATGTAAACCACCTCTTCCCCAAATGTGGAGCCAGTGTGGCTCCAAACCTTCAAGAGTCGCCTGCTGTCTTTTAGGGAGGTAGGATAAAGACCAAGGACACGGTCAATTCCTGGGGGCCAGGGCTGTTGCTGCTGAAGAGTCAGTCTCAAGGATACCCTGAACTTGTCCCCGTGGGCAGCTGTGTTGGGACAAGGGCCAGGTATGAATCACCCTATTCCCAGTTTGAGGTCCCGAGCCATACCGTGTTCCTGGAAGGTTGGGGGAGGGGCTAATACCATGGACAGAGTGCTGGGCTTTGGACTCTACTCTGCAGCCTTTGTCAACTCCACTCCGGCCTCAGTCTCCCTTTGGGTCCGATGCAAAGGGGCAGGAGCAGAGGGGCTAGCTGAGAGGCCTTGGACAAGCCGTCCCACATCTCTGAGACCACGTCTGCTTGTTTGTAAATGGATCCAGTCGCAGTGGTGAGGGTAAAGGAAACTTATGTACGCGGAGCCCCTAGCAGGGAAATTGCTCGCTAAATGAGAGCTGTCTTGGTTATGACAGGTTACGCGGGGGGCTGTAGTGAAGCCCACTGTAGATGTGCCCAGGGCCAGGGAAGCTGATGTCTCCATTCAGCTCAGAATTTCCTTCCCCTGAGGTCATGGGGCAGACTCAGGCCTCTGAGAGGGCAGAGAAGTGTCTAGAAACAGCCCTGGGTCCCAGTGCCCGGTCTCGCTTTACTTTATTGCCACTCCCTGAGTGCAGCAGTGGCCCAGGCCACATACTCTTCACCACACTGGCCCCATTTTGAGGATAAGGAAACTGAGGCTCTGGAAGCTCTAAAGACTGTGGTGGTGAGACTGAGTCTTGGTCCTGGAAGTTATTCATGGCCTAGCTCCCAAGCTGGGCACCAGCAGTCGGCTACCACCTTCTACCTGGGGCTGCCTCAGCCTCCCAGCGGGAGTTGTTTCTGGAGCTGATTCATCTCTGAGCTCAGCAAGGAGCCCGACAAACAGCCTGGTCCACACCAAGTACTTAGCTAATATTGGTTTTATTGATTTACATTCTATACCCTCTTCAGGATGCTCTGAGCTCAGAAATCTGAAATTGGCTGGGGGTGGGATGGGGAGAAGGGCTTCATTTTAATCTGAAGTGAGTCATATAAGTTGATAAATTTAGAAGTGGCCTAAAGAGCTCTTAATCTGCTGCCTTCAGATAGTTGCTAGGAAGAGACTGGTACCCAGCAACCTTTGCATCCCAAATCCACATAATAGAGTGGACACTGTTGGTGCCCACCCTAGTCCTCCTTACCAGTCTACAGATCCCACATCCCAGCTCCTGAGAGCTAGAGCTCCCGGCTGCCCCTTCTCTGCAGGCTTGTCCTGGTAAGAACAGGAGCTCCTGTCCTGGCAATTGCACACAGCATCCTGCTCAGAGGGCAGCCGTGGCCAATAACTATCTGACACGGGATATGAAAGACCAGCTCTTTTGCCTCAAGGCAGAGCCAACCCTGGGGTGCAGTTCGTGCCTCACATCCCCCATGGGATCAGCTGAGGCCACATGCTTGTTTATCTCCTTCTCTCCCTACCTTGCTTCCTTTCAGCCCCTTTCTCCTGAGCGCAGTCTCATGCTTGCTCCTAGGGAGTCCAACCCAAGATCCATACACATTGCACTCCACACGCAGACACTAGCTTCATCCCTCCAGCCCTGCCCCTTCCCCCATGACCTGGACATCAGCAATGTCCAAGCAACTTCGAATTTTAGACATTTTAAGTCTCAGGGGGCCCATCTGGCCCCAAAAGGCTTGTTTCAAAGATGGGAAACTGATGCTCAGAAACAGACTGTGACTTGTCCAAGGTCACTTGAAGTGTCTGTCATGGCTGGCTGCACCCAGGTCTTTGTCCTCCCCCCAACTCCAATCCACTTTGTGGCCCTGGCCTGTCTGGTGGCTGGATCAGCTGGCCAGCCACGGCTTTTGCTATCTCCAGGAGGGAATTTTGCTGTGTCAACTCTGCAGAAGCCACTTGGAGGCCAGGAGAGTGCTGGCTGGTAGGCTGGCAGGATGCTTGGCAGGCTCTGCTGACCTTGGGCAGCTGTGGGCAGGGTGGGCATCCCAGTTCAGCCCCTTCTACTGTTTGTGGTGGACAGGCAGAAAATTGAGGGAAGATGGAAACCACTTCTAATGAGGGCCCTAATTACCCTGTGGATCTCTGAAGCACTGGTGATGCATCTGGTGGTGGCTTCTTCTAGAAACCCTCCCTCCTATGGCAAAAACTCCTTTCTCCATAAGAGAAAGAGTCCCGAACCAACATGGGCAAAGAGGCAGCATTGGGCTGGTGCCTGGACACTGGGCTGTGGTTCCAGTCTGCTGTGTGACTCTGGGCAAATCAGCATGCATCTTGGGCTTTGGTTTTCTCAGCTATAAAGCAAGTGCAGCCTCAATTGCTATTATTTTATTGAGCCTAGTGTTTATTTTAGCTATCATTTATTGAACTAGAAGAGGCTCATTAGAAGTTCATCAAATAATAATTGCTTACACTTCTGCCAAGTGCTGTCCTAAGCACTTTAATTTTACTTAATCCTCACAACAATCCTATGAATTGGATACTTTTGTTATCCCCATTTTACAGATGGTGGGACTAAGGCACAGAGAAGTTAAGAATTAGAATCCCAGAGTCTGTGCTTTAAATTCTTCCTTGTACTATGGTCTTTGTTGTTTGTTTTGCATGGCCATTTATTAAGCACCTGCTGCATATGGGCACTCTGCTGATCATGTGATACACACATAAGTTTGCCGACCTCTCACAACTGCTCTGGCAGGCAGGTGTTCTTTTGCTGATTGTTTTAGAGTGGACACAAAGGCCCCGGTGAGGGACCCACAGCAACTGAGCTGGGGAGGCAGGTGGCAATCCTGCCTTCTTCCCAACAGCCTGGTGGCCCTGTTCTAAGCCCCTTATAAAACTGATCTTATTTATCATATTTTGTTGACTCTAACCTGAATCACTACTTTATGTATATTTAAGAAATAAAAGGCATGGCTGGTTCCACTGTGGTGTACCACCAGTTGTCAGGCACAACCTGGTTTCAGAGATGTCAAAATGTATATCTTGGAATCCACACAGTTCAGTCTCTGACACAACAACCTGATGAGGCAGGCAGTGTTGTCATCTCCATTTGACGGTGGAGGGAATGGAGGCTGGGGATTAAGGACATGCAGCTGGTCAGCAGCCAGGCATCGGATTTGACCCCAAGCAGCCTGGGCCCAGACATTGTCCTCGACTACTGTGCTACATCACCGCTAAGTCAGGCCCATGTAGGATGGCATGCGCTGCCCATGGGCACAGATTTAAAAACTTCGGAAGGATCACTGAGCTGCAGCCCAGCACCCTCTGCTCCGGATGAGCCTGTGGGCCTCACTCAGCGTGGATGCCTCAGGCATGCGGGAGGCACCCCAAATGGCTGCCAGAGCATCCCCCGCCCTCCACTGCCTCCACAGCTCCCTTGGGCCTGCAAGGCAGGTGTTTGATGGAGCTGGGCTAGAATGAGTTCATCCAGATGATGCTCCCCATGGCTCCCACAAAATGGTCCCGGGGCAGCCAGACACGGCCCGGTAGAGTAGCCCAGCCAGCACGGAAAAGGCACTGCTTTATAGAAAACTGTCTTCAGAGGCGGTGCAGAAGCTTGCAGAGACCTGCTTCCTTCCTTCAAAGCTATATGGTGCTTGGACCCCAAACAGTGTCATCCATTCACTGCTTCTCTTGTAGGCTCCACCAACCTCATACGCTCCACTATGGCACGACTGCTCCCAATTTTCCCAGAAATCAAATCCACCCTCCTTGGACTAGGATGTGCCCCTTCTGGGGACATCTTTAAGATGCCCAGAAGCAGGGCAGAAACTCAACATATTTCGAATGCCTGGCATGATGAGGGTTCCATTTGAGACATTACCTACCCATCATCTCGTGGCGCAATCTTGTGAGGCAGGTTTTTCCCACTCTGCTTTGCTTATCAGGATACCAAGCTCAGAGAAGCAAAGCTACCGGCCCAAGGTCACACAGTAGTAAACACTGGCATTAGGATTTATACTCAAGTCTTCTGATGCCACAAAGGAGGCCACTTTCCATCAATTTCTGGCCAGGCCCTGAGCCAAGCGCTTCCTTCGCATTATTTCACCAAATCCTCACACAACAAATAATAGCATCGTCATAATACTACACTATCCCATCTTACAGGAAAGAAAGCATTCTCTGAGCCTCGACCTGGACCACACCCAGGCCAAGCACTGTACTTGGATCCCATTTGCCTCACATGACAACCAGCAAGATAGGTGCTCATCTAACCCTGGTTTACGGAGGAGCAAACTGAGGCGAAGTCACTGGCTCAACCACACACAACTGAATGCACACGACTGAATAAGCAATTCCCCTCCCACGCATTACATGGGAAAAAAAAGCGTTTGTCACGTGCTTGTGGACACATTTTAGCGATTAGTACTATTATGATGAACATTTCGGTACTTGGCAATTACCCCATAAAGTCAGTGCTGCTGCCCCTATTCTCCGGGAGAGCACAATGATGTTCACAGAGTCAGTGACAGAGATAAGGAACTGTGGCTCTCAATCCTCTGCCACATGTTGGTCTCCTAGGGCCATGACTGGACCCCTTCATACCTTGAAGCTCCCCTGCCTGTCTCCAGCCTCTCTCTGGGGCCCAGGAGCCCCTGCAGACCTGGGGTCTTCATAGGGCTGGCTGGAATTCCTGCCCCATGGGTTCCCAGCTATGGGCCCTAAGGGGTCTCTGGGTATCCCCCAGCCAGCTACAAAAAGGTGGAAACGTGAAGGAGCACCAGGGATCTGGGTTCAAATCTCAGCTCTGCCCCTCACTTGCTGTGTGACTTGGCCCCATTCTTTTTTTTTTTTTTTTTTTTTTTTTTTTTTGAGATAGAGTCTTGCTCTGTCGGCCAGGCTAGAGTGCAATGGTTCGATCTTGGCTCACTGCAACCTCCACCTCCCGGGTTCAAGCGAGTTTCCTGCCTCAGCCTCCTGAGTAGCTGGGATTACAGGCATGCACCACCAGGCCCGGCTAATCTTTTTTTTGTATTTTTAGTAGAAACGGGGTTTCGCCATGTTGGCCAGGCTGATCTCGAACTCCTGACCTCAGGTGATCCACCTGTCTTGGCCTCTCAAAGTGCTTGGACTACAGGCATGAGCCACTGCGTCCGGCCCAACTTGGGCATATTCTTTTTTTTTTTTTGAGATGGAGTCTCACTCTGTCGCCCAGGCTGGAGTGCAGTGGTGCAATCTCGGCTCACTGCAAGCTCCGTCTCCCGAGTTCACACCATTCTCATGCCTCAGTCTCCCGAGTAGCTGGGACTACAGGCACCCGCCACCACGCCCGACTAATTTTTTGTATTTTTAGTAGAGTCGGGGTTTCACCGTGTTAGTCAGGATGGTCTCGATCTCCTGACCTCATGATCTGCCTGCCTTGGCCTCCCAAAGCGCTGGGATTACAGACGTGAGCCACCACACCCAGCCGGGCACATTCTTAATGTCTCCGGGCCTTGGCTTCTGTAATCTGTAAAATGGGTGATGATGAGGAAGAGGTAAGACTGTGTGCAGGTCTTATGAACAATAAACACCTCATAAATCTTAGTGACTGCAGTGGGGTGAAGGGTGTACCATCCAAAGTTCATGCCCACCTGGAACCTCAGAATGTGACCTTGTTTGGAAATAGGATCTTTGCAGATGGAATTAGCTAAGGATTTTAAGATGAAATCATCTTGGGTTTAGGTTGGGCCCTAAATCCAATGACCAATGTCTTTAGAAGCAGAAGAAAGAACACCAAAAGATGCACAGGAAGGAGGTGAGGTGATGAAAGCAAAGATGGGCGTCACACAGCCACAAGCTGAGGAAGAGCAAGAGTTGCCGGCCACCGCCCGCAGCTAGGGAGACAAGGGACAGGCTCTTCCTCAGCCTCTCCAGGAAAAGGCAGTCCTGCTGGCTCCTGACTCTAGACTTCTGGCCTCCAGAAGTGGGAGACAATACACGTCTGTTGTTTGAAGCCACCTAGTCTGTGGTCATTTGTTACGGCAGCCACAGGAAACAAACACAACGGGCTGCCCCTGCAGTTGCTCTCCTTACTAATTCCTGAGACTCGCAGTGTTTCTGACCCTTCACTCTAAGGGGCAGTGGGCAGGAGAAGCTGCCCTCACCAAAGACACTGGAGGGCAGGATCACTGACCCCTCTCACAAGGGGAGAGCTTGGGACCAGAGGGCTGACACAGCTTTTTCAAGGTCGCTTGCCAGTGGTGAGTCAGCCTGGGACCCAGCTCTCCCGACCCTCAGACCAGCGCATTCTCCTCCATACCCAGGGACCTCTCTTGCTTTAGGAACCTGAGCCGTGGCCCCTGCTCGGGCCTGGTCACCTTGCCCTCCTGGCCTTGCCAGCCATGGTCCCTGGCCACATATCTGGAACTCTTTGACCCTGCAGAGATGTCCTGGACTGTGAATGATGCTTCTAAGGCTTTACCATCACTCCCCCTTCTCCCTGCCTCCCACTGCCTCCATCCAGGCTGTCAAGTGAAGATCAGGGTGAAGCCCAAGCCACACTGCCCAGCAGGAGGTCCCAGGAGTTGTCCATAGCATAACCCATTTTTTAAAAGTTTTTTTTTTTGAGACCAGGTCTTGCTGTCACCCAGGCTGAAGTGCAGTGGCACAATCACGGCTCACGGCAGCCTCGACCTCCCGGACTCAAGCGATCCTCCCACCTCAGCCTCCTGCATAGCTGGGACAACAGGCGTATGCCCTGCTAATTTTTAAATTTTTTTTAGAGATGAGGTCTCGCTATGTTGCCCAGGCTGATATTAAACTCTTGGGCTCAAGATATCCTCCCACCTCCGCCTTCTAAAGTGCTGGGGTTACAGGCGTAACCCAACCTCACCCATTCTTTATTGTAGTTATACAGCAGGCCTCTGAAATGGACAGCCTGGGTAACATACTCCCATTTTACAGATCAAAAAATCAAAGCTTGAAGTGGCAAAGAGACTAACTCAAGGGCACTCAGCTCCTAAGAGGCAGAGGTAGGTCTCAAACTCACACCCTCTGATTCTCAATCCAGATGGATTCTCAGTCTCAACAGCTTCCATTCACTGTGCCTCAAATAGGGTTCACACCCTAAACTCAACACTTCATGTCCACAGTTTCTCCATGTGTCCCTCACATTAGCCTGCAAAGTGGATACTACCATCATCCCATTTTACAGATGGGGGAACTATGGCTCCACCCCATTTTTTTGAACCCCAGGTATATCTTGGTATATCTTTTCAGTATATTACCAATTCTTAATGAGGGGTAAAGCCAGATACCATTTGTCTATGTCCAAGGGACTTTCTCGCTAAACATGTACCTGTCTGAGGCTCCCCCTGGGAGAGAGAAATGAATTTCTGCAGGTTCAAGCTTCTAGCCTTGGAAAGCAGCGGGGAGGCTTGGGTGCCCAGATTCCAGGAAGGAGCAGCAATGTGTGCAGGAGGCACCAGACAGCTGGCAGGGGCTGAGAAGAGTCACGTCCTGCACCTTAGGGTCTCCCAGGCCCTCAGCCCTGACCTTGCACCTACTGTGTGTGAATCACTTCCCTCACACACGTGATTTGAGATCTTCCCAACAGCCCTGCTTTAAGTCTGTAAGACTAAAGTTTAGAGAGGAGAAGCCATTTGCTCCAAGGCCATATGACTGGGAGAGGCATCACCAGGACTCCAACCCAAGGCCTGGTGAGTGCCCTTGTAGCATAGCTCCCAGCTGCCTGCTGAGAAGATGGCATTGCTTTGGATTTGAGCGTTGATCGGTCCTCAGGAGGGCCTGATTTAGCTGTGCAGGGTGAAGCCAGGGGCCAGGGGTTGGTAGGGGACTGGTGGGGAGAGGACATGAGTTTCAGTCTCATTCAGTCACCCACTAGTCTGGAGACCTCTGTTTCCCCAGATGTGACAGGCACAGGGGGAACAGCATGGTGTCTAGGCCAACCCCAGCTCTGAGAGCCTATGTGCTCCACCAAGCCCACTCTTAAGTACCTCAGCTCTCTGGGGTGCAGAGTGAAATGGGTGAAAATCCAGGGGTACCTGTGGAAATGTAGCCCCTGGGACCTCCCGATTCATCAAGGTGGGGCCCAGAAATCTGCCCCATCAGGTGATCTTTAGGTTAATTAATGCATTAATGGGTTTCCTGATCCAAACCTGTGACTGGGGAGGGGGAACACAGAGGAGGGCAATGGGACAGCAGGGGGAGGGGCCGGTGTTTCAGGCTCTGCACATAGCATAAGCCACAGGCAGCTCTTCTGACCTCCAGTTTGCAAACTAGATATTTCTTTCCCCTTTTTCCTTTCTGATCTCGGAGTTGGCCAATTGCAGCAGCAAGGTGCTCACCTACTCTGGCTCCTGGTCCTGATGCCAATCACACCGTTGTGCACAGCCCTCTACAGTGTCCAGGGCTCTCAGGCAGCTGGGGGATAACGCAGGGCAGAGATAGGCCTGCCTGGCCACAGATGAGAAGATTGAGGGCAGAGAGATGAAGTGACTTGGTCAAGATCACACAGCTGGTCAGAAGCGGGGCTGGGTCCAGGGTTCTCATACTTTTGACCTAGAGTCAAATACCTGGGGAAAACCAGGGACCCACACACACCCCTGCTGCTTCTTGTCTGGGCCCCGAGAGCACTTGCAGGAAGTCCAGCTCTCTACAAAACACTGTGTGGCCTTGGACAAGTCCCTGTGCCTGGCTGGGCCTCAGTTTCCTTTTTATAAACGGTCCCAGGTAGGTGGCCTAAGAAGGCATCTGTCTGCTTTGGCTTTCTAGGCATCAGCAACTCCATAGGGTAAAAGGATGGCAGAGTGGTCCGGCTGTCAAGGTCAGGGCCACGCCTACCTGGGGAAGGCTCCTCCACCTTCATCCATAGGAGATCCTCTTCACTCTTTCTTGGAATCTTGCCAAAAAATTCTAAATTCTTGAGCTATAGGTTCCCAAAATTTTGATGCCCCAATTTAAACTGGCCTCATGTCAAAGGGTCAAAAATGGTAGGCAGACGCCTGGTGGCCTGGCTTCTACCTCCCCTCTGCCACATTCCAGTTGTGTGACCTTGGGTGAGTGGCTTTACCTCTCTAGATACAGTGTCCTCATCTGGGACACGGGGATAACAGGGCTGTGGGTGTCCTCACTGAGATGATACGTGCAAAGCAGTTAGCTGGGTGAATGCTAGCTGGATTACTATTATTTACTTGGGTCCCCTGACGCATACCTGCGGCTGAGCTGGGGGAAGGCAGAGGAGGGCAGCGGGACAGCATAGGAGGGTGCCAGCATTTCAGGCTCTGCATACAACGTGAGCCACAGCAGCTTCTCTGACCTTCAGTCTGGAGGGGACTTTGGAGTCCGCTGAAGATGTTCCAGGCCCCAGCTCTGAGAGACCCCACAGCAGTGGGCTGATTTCCTGGTGCCAGGGAGAGGGCTGGTGGGGCCAGTCTGGGCTCCTGGCTGTCTGGGCCACGGGCAGCAGCTGTACTCCTGGCTGCCTCTGTCTCCTTTCCAACTTCGGCCGCCTTCTCTGAAGAACAATAACTGAAGATGGCCTTGCTGAGTCTAATCACAGCTCCCTGGGAATATGGGCTGGCCCTCCCCCCATGCCTGTGTGAGGCTGTGGCGGGCACTTAGGATCCAGTATCCCTCTGTCCTCATCGGAAGTTCCTCAAGGGGCAAGCTCTCCCTAGCACCCACAGAGCCACCTTGCCTCCTGGAAGCTGAGGGGGCGGGTGTGTGCATGCAGTGTCCGCAGAGGTGCTGCAGCTGTGTGCCTGCGGCCGTCTTCTCATGTGTGCAACTGACATTCACCTGTGGGCACATTCCAGCATGCCATGTGCCTGCCAGTGCACGGGCAGGCATGCAGATGGCATTCAGAGCCCCACATGTGTGTGCCTGTTGTTTTCACACCTGAGCCAGCCCTCACGTGGGTACACACATTTGTGGCTGTTGCAGGGCAATGTGTGCAGCCTACTGCTTTCCTGTGTTAGTGCTACACGCATGTGTGGGCACGCTGCATGCACAGGTGTGTGTGTGTGTGTCTGTGTACTGCATTCATGTGTGTGCTGTGTTTTGCATGTCAGCATGTGGTGTTCAGGAACATAGGTTGTATTTATAGGTGCTGGGGTGTGGGCATGGGCATTCCATATGTGTGTATATGATTTGGACATACATGATACACTACTTATGGGTACTATATTTGTATCTGTGCATATGTGTGCATCTGTGGGGATGAATATGCCCTGATGTGAATGGGACTAGGGTGTGAAGGTGGCTAAATAATGGTGGCCATCAGCGTATTTCCTGGACCCCCAATCCCCCATAGGACTCCCCAGAGCTGCAGCCCCTTGCCACTGCTCCTTCAACGAAGTTAACAGGCGGAGGCCCCCGAGGCCTGCGCTCCAAGCCCCCTCCTACTGCACACGTCAAAGGAGAATTTCTCCGGATGGCGCCCGCTGCTCCTGGAAATACCCCAAACGTCAGCTCTGCCTCCTCCCAGCGATTCAGAGAGCAATGCAGGAGAGGAGGGAGCCCCTTCCACGCTAGGCTCAGGGCATGCAGCATCGCACTAAGACCCTCTGCCGGCTGGTCAGGCTTGCCTGCTCACTTACCCTTCTGAAGGTCGAGCCAGGTTGGGCCTCTGTATGGAGGACCCAAGACCCCCAGGGCCCTTGCCTGATTGGGGCAGGCCAGTCCAGAGTACCAACCCCAACCCCAACCCCAACCTGGGTGAGCAGAGGACAGCCGTGGTGTGGAGTGGCTACTTGGCTAGAAAGGGGTGGCTGCCGGCAGCAACCCACTTTCAGGGAGTCCTGAGGCCCCCTGCTGCATTTTCCCATCCTGACCCTGCAGGGGGCAGGGAGGAGCCTCAGGTGCCATAGCCCTCAGCTGGAGACCACTGAGGCTGGCCTAGGCAGTGGGTTTCTGGGCAGAGGGTGTCGACTCCACCACCCAGCATGACTGCTGCAAAATGGCCTGGCCACCCGTTCCTGCCACCCTCCTGGCCAGGAAGGGGACCCAGGGACACGTCCCTGCCACCACATGACCTGGCTGGCCTGACCCAATGGGTCCCGGCACACAGCTGCCCACCCCACCAAAGGGACCCTTCACAGGGGCCTCCCCCTGCCTCTTTCCTGGGACTGTGATCAGGGTGGGCAAGGGGCACCCTCCAGTCCTCTTGGTCTCCCTGGGACTGGCTCAGAGAGAAGAGAACCTTGTCCCCCGCCACCAGCTTGCTGGCCCTTGCATAACATCCTTAGGGGGCATTTGCAGTCCAGAGGCTGCCGGAATCTACCTGAGACCCCGGACATCCGCTTGTCCGAGGCCCCCCTATCCTAGTCCCCAGCATCCAGCCGTCCCCCGAAACACGCGGACCCTCACACTAGTGTCTCCCTCAGCGGCGGCTCCCAATGCAGCCTCGGCTGCTGCCAGATAAACAAGCCCTGCTCCCACCCCCCCTTCACGCTGCCACCGCCACCACCATCAGCACTGAGAAAAATCAAAAGAAATGAAACAAAATAAAATGGGTGAGGGAGGAAGGGGAGAGTGGAGTGGGGCGCTTTTTATTTTTTATTTTCTCATGCTGGGGATGCCGGTAACTTACTTGGCTATGAAAATCACCACCAATCCTGCAAAACGGGTTTCCCGGCCGGGGCAAGCCCCGTAATCGGCGGTGCGGCAGCTGGTGCCGGCGGCCTGAGCCCCAGCCCAGACGTGCCCGGCCCCTCTGCAAGGACGTACCCATCCTGCCCGAGCGGGTGGGGGGGCGGGGGGGCGGGAGGCGCCGGCCGCCCGGTTTCCTAAGGAGAGCATCTTCGCCGCAAAAAATGCAATCCTTCGGGGGAAGGCAGAAGCCGCCCACTGCCGCTGCTGGAGGCTGGGGATGGGGGCCGGGAGGACGAGGGAGGAGGACATCAGGGAGGCCGGGTTCTGAGGGGGGAGGGAGGAAAGTGGGGGCGGGGGGTGTGGTGGGAACCGAACAACCACCACGGTGTTGTTTGCGGTTTTAATTCCTCCCGTGGGATCATGAGGAACCGAAGCTGGCAGAGTCCCAGGAATATGCCCGCTCCCCAGAAGCAGGAGGGAATGTCAAGGGCACGGAGAGGGTAGGGCTGGGCTGTGCTGGAGGGAAGGGGGTCCTGAAAGTGGTGGTGGGGGGAACGGGAGCAGAGAGGGAGGATTTTGCTCAAATGGCCCCAAGTCGTCCCTTGCTCTCTGAGGGACTTTTCTGGTTGGTCAGGCGCTCTGGCCCCTCTCTGTAGTCAAGGCACCCCAGACCTGGGGACAAAGGAGCAAAGGTCGTAAGTGGAGAGAAGTGGACTCAACACAGTTTAAACACATCTGTGGTTGCAGGGCCAGTGGAGCAGAGCCCACAGCAGCTCTCTGCTGCCCTGAAGCGCTACCCCTGCTACCCGCCCTGCCTGTGTGCGACCCCACCTGCCCTCAGGGGGTGTGGTGGTGGGGGCTGGCTTGGCAGAAGGGCCTGCCTCAAAGGGCCTTTTCTCTGCCAGGTGCCCACCAGCAGGGGTGTCTGCATGTCTGTACACCCACCTAATCTTCAGGACATCTAGGATGAGTTGCAGGCTGACCGTGGGCTGACTGACACTTCCAGGGGAAGCCAGGGACCCCCGGTGAGGAGTCTGTAGGATTGGAAGCCCCTAGCCAGCTGCTCACCTCTTCCTGCCTCATCTCTGTCAGAACTGCTGCTCTTTTAACTCCAGATGGGTGGGAGAAGAGTCCTAAGAGCAAGGTTAGGAGGTCACTGGGGGCGAGGGGCTTCTTTAGAATTCTGAAGCCTCAGCCTCCACTGCCCTGCCCCCTCCAGGAGGGGTGCCCTGCTTGGAGGGAGGGCACTGAAGGTGGAAGGACCTTCAGGACCAGCGTCTCAGGGCACCTGTCAGGGTGGAGGGGTGCATGGGGGACAGGGGCAGGGCTGGAGGCAGCCTCAGGAGGCAGTTTTAGGCAGAAGCTGCCTCTTTCCCTTGCCCCCACCTCCTGCCCACCTCTGAGCTGCCCGCCCGAGCGTCCCAAGCTGCCGCTCCATCCCTGGGCTGGCACAGAATATCAATTTGTCTCGTTAAGCTGAAAGTCTGCACTGCACCAAAATCAGAACCCGGCCGTGCAGAGGGGCCGCGGGAGGGAGAGCTGGGAGCGCCTGCGGTGGGGCTCCCACCAGGAGGCCATGCTGAGACCTTCTTGCTTCTCACCCCCAGCCCCATGGAAGGGTACCCACCTGCCCCTTAGCTCGCAGGGTGGCTTCAATGCAGGGAGGATGCTGAGAAGCTACAGATGCCAAGGGCTGGGTGGTCATTCAAGGCCCTGGACTCCACTGGGCAAGGGTGTGACTCAGAGGCCAGGCAAGGCTCCCTGCTGGGGCTCTGACAGAGCAGCCCAGGACACCCCTCAGGGAGGATCTCGCCCCCACACCAACAGCCCAAGATTGGGAGCTTCCAAAGCAGCCTCATCTCTGCCTCATCTTGGGGGTGCAGATGGGAACTCTACTCCTCTTAGGGGTGTAGTTGGGGGGATTCCACTGGCCACCCCTCTGGGTGGTCTTCTAAGTCAGCAGTCCCTAGTCAGCTCTACCCCAGGGACCAGGGCCAAGCATCCGCCCTTCCCCAAAGCCTACAGGCTCTCCATCCCCCAAAACAGGCCCATGTAAAAGCGTTCTGAGATGTTGGGGTGAAAGTGGGCAAAGATGGGCAGAGGGGGAAAGGCCCATTGCACCTCCCATCTGTTGCTAGCCTACATGTCTGTGCAGGAATCCCACCATTATTACTTCAATATCTTTGGTGGCAGACCACTTTCCCTGGTTACAAAATAGCCCCAGAAGCAGCCTGTTATGAGCCACACATTTCAACAATCACACTGCCTTCTGTGTCCAGCACACTTTACAGTTTGTAAAGGCCACCTACAAAACAGCAAATCATTTGATCCTCCCAACTACCTCTGGGGTGGCTGCCGTGAGCACCCAAGCCCAGGGCTCCCTGCATGCGAAGGCCATCATGAGTGTGGGCTCACTGGGAGCCCTAACACTCAACTGCTCCCAAGTCCTGAGTCTTACCTGTCCGGTGGGGTGGTCCCTGTCTGGGATGGGCTGGGCCCTCACCAACATACACTAGCAGCCAGACTCTCAGGCAATTGTGGATTTTGTTTTTCAGAACCTAAGACTAGAACTGCCACCTGGCCAAGTTCCCATCTCCTTGACATTCCGGGTCCCATGTCCTTCAGTGCCTGCATCCACTCCCCAGTGACTGGATGCCCCCATCTCCTGAGGCAGTGCAAATATTGAACAGCATAGTTTGAAGGTTTTCCTTCTGAGTATACCCCGGTTCTAGGCCCACTCCTACTCATTCTTCAAAGTCCAACTCAAATGCTGCTTCCCCAGACAGTCTTCCTGATTCCACCAACTGAGTTGGTTCATGCCTCTATTCTAGCTCTGACCACACTGTATTGATGGTCTACACATCTCTCTCCCTCACTGGGCTGTGACCACATCAGACATGTCTCCAGCATCCCAGGTCTTAGGTCCCAGCATGAGTTAGATGGTGCAGTAAAGGCTTGAACGACTCTGCTGGACCCTCGAGAACTCCTATCCAATTCTCCCATTTTATAGTTCAGCAAAGCGAAGCCTCAAGAAAAAGATTAGGCTTGCCTAATATCATTCTTGAGGGTGGAATCTGGCTACAAACATCTGTCCCCTGCCCCGTCCCCTTTGCCTTCCCTTCCTGCAGCAGATACACCTGGGTCATCTGGCCTGTCCTTCCAGGATGTGTTGGGGGGCAGGGGGTATTGGACAGGCAGAGGTGTTGTGAAATTAGACAAACAATGGCACTAGTGTTGCAACTCCAGGAAGGTTGGAAATGACAGGTCAGGGTCAGCCACAGGGAAGAGGGGAAAAGAGGCAGGAGGCCAGCTGGGAGGATTACTGATAGCTTCTGCCTCCAGCATGATTTGGCTTATGGTGGACACCGATTGAGAGTCAGGGTTAGGGAAAAGTATGAGAAATAGGGGAGGGGGATGGAGGGGAGAGCCAGCCAATCTGATTTTCACTCTGTGTTGAGTCGGCCAGACCACGTTTTTCTCCCTTGGGGAGGGGTCCTGGAGCTGAGACACAGGGTGAGTGAAGAGGGTCAGTTTGTCTAGGAATGGGGACACAGAGCTTCGCCCAGGCTGCTGGAGGCTCTCTGCATAAGGGCAATAGAGGAGGCTCTCTGCATGAGGGCAATAGAAGAGGTAGGTCCAGGCAGGTCTGAGGGGAGAGGACTGAATGTAATTAGAGGCCAGCTGTGTCCTTGGCATGAGATGTGGGCTCTCTGTTGTCTCTCCTCTTTCTGGGAAGCATGGATGAGGCTACCCCTGCTCTTGCCTTCCTGGCTCGGGGTCTGCAGATACCTGGGTAGGAGTCCTGGGGCAGCCCTCAGGTCGCTGCTGCCACAGAGAGCTGTCACCTGGGTTCCTCGGGGGATGAGAAGGTCTCCTCTGACCCCCACAGATTACCCTCAAAGAGCCCGGGCTTCTTCCCATTTTACAGAAAAGAAAATTGAGACCTGGAGACCACAGGGCCTTACTTAAAAGTTACAGAGCCGGGGAGGACCAAAGTAAGATCGTGGGTCCCGCTCAAACCCTAGGCCCTTCTCTCTGCGCCTGCCTAAAGTTACCCAAGTTTGAAGCACACAACTCAGGATCCCTAGCCCCAGATCTTGAGGGGCCATGGACTGTGGATCCAGGGGACCACATGGGCTGGCTTGCCCAAAATCTCCTCTCCAGTCGCATGGAGGCCTCACACCCACTCCCCACTCCCACCAAGGCCTGAAACTCCCTCAGCCAACCAGATCTCAAGTGGAGGCTTTGTGTCCACACAGACCTGGGTCCAACTCCCGGCTCCCTCACTTACTGGATGTATGACCTTGGGCAAATGACTCAACCTCCCTGAGTCCCAGTTTTTTTTTCATCTGTAAAATGGGTATGATAATACCTATTTGGCGGGGTTGCAAGTTAAAGGAGAATGGCAGCTGTTATTAGTGGAAGAAACAGAAGGTGAGATTCTCCAGCAGGCCCCAGGGAAAACGCTGGTGGAGAGTGGGTGCCTTCCACCTCCTCTGGCTGATAGATAAGGGTTCCTAGATACCACCTGCAGGGCTGGAGCTGGGCTGGTCTCTAGTCTACTGAGATTTGAATGCAGGTCACCAGTTCTTTCCTCCTCCTACTGGTCCTTGCTCCCTCAGGGAGGAGGTTGTGGGCCTGGCTTCTGGAGAATTCTGGCCAGCCACCATTCACACTGACATCCTACTATGTGCCAGGCATTCTGTGCACACACCTCATTGTGTGTTCCTCACAAAACTCTGGGAGGTGGATCTTATTTTTATTCCCATTTTACAGATGAGGAAACTGAGGTACAGGTAAAACAATGTAGCCCGAGGTCACAGAGTGAGTAGGGGAATTGGAACTTGAAACAGGAACTGCAGGAGGCCCTGCGGCGAGCCCAAGAACCCTGTGGGAGGTGGGGTGAACCTGGTCCAGGAACCGCTTGGGACCTAGGTTTCCCAAAGCGGTGGGCATATCTTCCTGGCCACACAGCTTAGAAAACCTTAGCCCCATGAGGGCCCACCCTAGGCTCCCACCTGTGTGGGGCAGGTAAGTGGTGATGGTTGACCCTGCCTCCCCTCTGGAAGGCCAGAGGCCAAGGTCAGGGCCATGAGCTCACAGTGTTACTGTGGAAACAATGAGGGATCTGGTGCCTTTCCTCCTGGAAGAAGGGGAAGCAGGAGCTACTCTCAGAGGACACTCTGGGGTAGGCTGCCTTTCTCAGGCACAAGGCCATGGTCCCATCCGCACTGCCCCTCAGAGCTAATGCCTCCTTGGTAATGCGGAGTCATACATGCTGCCCACTCCCAGCTATAAAATCCTGCCTCCTAACTGTCCTCCCTCCTCCTCCCCTGCCATCCCCTGGCCATTTCCTAACTCCCTGCAGCCTTGGGGAGCTGTCTACATTCCTCCAAACCCTTCTTTGGTTCCTTTGTGCTCTCAGCATCAAATCCAAACTCCTCACTGTGGTGCATGAGGCCCGAATAACTACTCCAGACTGCTCCCATTACCCTCAGACCCCACAGTGGGCCTTTGTTCCTCCAAAGACACTCTTGCATTTCCATGCCTCTGCGTCTTTACATGTGCCACCCCCTCTGCCAGGGATTCCTTCCCTTTCCACTTCTCTACCTGGAGAACTCCTACTGATCCTTCAAGACTCAGCTCCAGCAGCCCCTCCTCCATGAAGCCTTCCTTAATTTTCCCTCCATCCCCCCTTTCCCCGTGCCCCAAGAAGAGTTTGTTGCAATTAACCTTTTTCTATGCATCCGTCTTGTCCGTCTGGCTGGGGTACTCCCCAGGAATGGGAATCTGTCTGTCATTTGCCTGAGGTATCCCCAGCACTGGAAAAAGATCCTCAATATTGATTGAACTGATGGGTGCAGGTTTGTTGAATGAAAAAGCAATTCTTCTAGTAGTTTTGGAGGGTGTTTGCATCTCTTTGTGGCTCTGCAAATATTCTTTGGACTCATTTAGGGGTCCTGGCTTAGAAGTTGCTATTTCCTGAGCTGTCAATGAATGGGGCTCCCTCCCCATGCTCAACTTGGGAAGGGTCAAGGAAGACCCCAGCTCCACTCAGATCCCACTGCCCAGAGATGTCCCAACTGGGACCAGGGTGCTTGAGTCCAGGGTTGGACTCAAGGTGAGTTGGACACCTAGGAAGGAGAGCCCCTATCCCTAAATGGCCCCTCCAAGCTACCTATAGCCTGACACTCCGCCATTCGTAATTCATTTCTTTGGATCATTCAGGCAACAAATATTCATTCAGCTCTCACTGAATGTGAGGGTCTGTACTGGGATCCCTAGCTAACATTGACATGTGTGTGTTTTCACTCTTGCTGAAAGGCTGCCCCCCTGAAGAAAGAAGAGGAGAAGAAAGGAGGAAAGGGAGCGGGTGGGGATGATGAATCCAGGAATGTCAGAAGAGGAAAGGGAACCTGACATTTACTGAGCACCTACTGTGTGCCAGGCTCTTGACTACTACTCCAGCAGAGTTTGATGTCATCAGTCTTCAACCTAGAGGTTAGGAAATGAGCCCAGAGAGGGTGTGTGGCTTGTTCAAGGGTGCACAGCTCTGTGACACAGGACTGAGGATCCAGGTATGTATTGTCTTCCCTGAAGCCTGTGATTTCTCTGTCATCTTCCTGCTGAAGAGGGTTGGGGACCCAGCAGGGAAAGAGGATTCCTAGAGCAGAGGGGTGACGACTGAGAATGCTGTGAGCTGGCAGGCCTAACTGCTGACTCACTGGGTGGCCAACACTGCTGGGAATATAACCAGTAAGAAGTTAGGGAATAAAATGTGGTCATCCCAGGGGCCTGCATGTCCAGCCTGAATGGCTCAGAGGTCACAGGGGCCACATCAGCTACCTCTGCTGAGCGTGTTCCTGGGTGCTAAAGCACACACACACACACACACACACACACACACACACACATCCCTAGCTTCCTTCTGTCTCCAACAGTCTTGCTATGTGGAGAGTATCACCCCCATTTTATCGATGAAGAAACTGAGACGTAGAGAGTGGAGGTAACAAACCTAGGATGACACACCAGGAGTCAGAATGAGAGCTCAGATCTTTCCTGGAAGGCTTGCATAGGAGCAGAGGGGCTGCGGGCTCCCTCCCTGTGAGGTTTGCAGGCAGACAGGGTTCTCAGAGCAACCACAGCCCTTTCCTGTCACTCCAGCTCCACCCTCTGGGACTCTGCCTCAATCCTCCATTGCACCCACAGGCGGCAATTCTGAAGCGGAACAAAGAATTTGGGAGCTGGAGTCTGGTGGCCCTTGCTCAAATCCCTGCTTTACTGTGATGGGCTGTGTGACTTTGGGCAAGTCCCTCAAACTCTCTGGCCTCAGGCTCCTCATTTGTAAAATGGGCATGAGGCCATATGCTTCCTGCTTCTCCATCGACTTACTTATTTCACAAATACCCATTGAGCATCTCCTTCCCAGGTTCTGTGCTAGGCACTGAGAATACAGTGGTAAGCAGAAATGCCCATGGTGTCTGCTCTCAAGAGGGTTTAGAGACAGCCATGAAATGAAATGATCACACAAACCAATGTGTATTTACAGAGGGGTGAGAGCATGCTCAGCAGGAGGCCCCTGGTGTCTCTGGCAAGAGGAGGAAGCATCACAGAGGGTTTCCTCGAGGGGGCGATGACTGAGCTGGGTTCTGCAGGCTGGAGTGGAGTTCAGTAGGTAAGAGGAGAGGCAGTGTTCCTGACAAAGGGTGTGGCTTGTGCAAAGGCCCTGAGACCGGAAAAACTTAGCAGTTCTCAATGAATTAAAAGGAGGCCCAGATGGCTGTGGGCAAGGGACAGGAGAGGCAGTGGGGGCCCCTGTGGACCACTCTACAGATTTCTGTCCTCACCCTGGGAAGCGGGGCAGCTGGGGAGGGTTTTCAGGATGGAACCCGATGATGAACACGAAGCCCTCAGTGAAAGCCCTGCATGCAATAGCATCTGCAACGCGGCAGTGCGGCACAGTCATGTCTTGCCTTCCGCAGGTCCTATGACCCACTCAATATGCCGTGATCTGGGGTGGACTCCGAGCCCAGGACACATCAGCAAGGAGGAAAGGGGCCCTGCTTTCACAGGGCCACAGTTGGGAGGAGAAGAACAGCCAGCAGACATTCACAGAGTCTCGAATGTGCAGGGGGCTGAGGGGGCACCCTGGCACAAGGGGAGACTGAGGCCAGGGTCATGGGCAATTGAGATGAAATTCCCTTTGGGATCTGCCTTTGGGGCTGGTTTATGTGGACTCGCAGTGCATCAGGGCTGGGGGTGCCGCTGCATTCCTCTGTTCAACCCTAGCTTTTCATTTTACAGATAGGGATCCTGAGGCCCAGAGAGCGGTCACCACCTGCCTTGAGCACACTCAGCCAGACCATGGCTTGGAGGCAAGTACTCACTCCATGGTTGCCCGTTAGCCTCATAAGGAACCCCCCTTATGTGGGGCTACCTTTCTCAGGGCTCATCTTCATCAGACACAGCTCCAAAGAGCATAGGCTCTCTAAGGAGGCCTGCCACCAGCAGTGGGGACAACCCCAGCCTTGTGGCCACTCTGCAGGCCCTCTGTGGATGAGACTTCCTGAAAGGCTGGGCCACCTCTCTCACTGCACGTCCCCCGGCAGGCAGCTCCAGGGGGGTGGGAAGAGAACTAGATCAGGAGTTATTGGGCAAGACAGCTGCCGTGGGCCCAGGGAGTGCTGACCTTATCCCCCCAGCCTTCCTAACCTCCCCAGGGGCTGGTTAGCAGTAGCCAAATAAAAGAAGTGTATGAAAGGATCTCTGTAAACTGTAAGTAGATTCTTGGATATAAGGTGTTGTTTCTTTCTGGGGGACACAGAGGATAGAGCAGGGTCTTGGGCATCAAAGAGATGTGAGATTGAAGCCCAGCTCTGCCACTTACCATTGGTAACCTTGTGCTAGTCACTTGGCCAATGTGAACCTCAGTTTCTATTAATACATCTGTAAAATGGGACTGATAACACCTGCAATCATGGGAGTGTTGGGAGGCGTAATGAGTAATACATATGTACATGACACATAGTGGGTAGTCAGGGACATCTAGCTTGCTTTTTCATCTCTATTCTGCAAAGGTGACAACACTTTTGATTCATAGACAATCTGATCTTAGATTTCAAACACAGTGAGAGGTAATCTGAAGATACCATTGGCTTATTTCTTCAGTATTAAAAGGGTCGTTTCCTGCTCTGCTTTCTCCCCATGGGGGTTGTCTCAATCTTCTCAGGACCTTCCCCAAGGGCGGTAACCATTTCCCCTGTGACTTGGTGGGAGCTCTCAGCTGCCAGCCCTGCAGAGGAACCCACCCACAGCCTCTGCCTGAAAACCCAACTGAGCTCCCACAACTATCCTGGCTAGAGGCCAGGTGGTATATGTCTGGGGCACAGGCTCTGAACTCACATAGGCCTGGGCTTAAGTCTGAGCTCCACCACTCACTGGGCTTTGTGACCTTGGGCAAGTCACTTCACCCTTCTGAGCCTGGTTTCTTCATCATTAACATGGCAATGATATCTACTTTGCAGTTGTGTACTGAGAATTAACTGAGATAGTGCCTGTAAAATACTTTGCCTGTCATGTGTTACATGCACAATTAATGATAGCTTAAAAACTGCCCATAAGCCCCTTCTCTTTTCCCTTGAAACAAGCAGGACATAAGTATCTCCATCTTGTGTGGCATGGTGTGGCAGCAGTCTTGTTCTGGAGTTGCTTATACTGACTTGTGAGAGCCGATTGTGTGTGTCAGTGATCTCATGTTGGCAGCTTACAATCTGCCAAGGCGGGAGCATTGACACCACAGAAATTGGCAAGCACTGGAGAGCAGGACATACACCTCCCTGAGAGCCGGTTGTGAAACATTTACCAGCACACCACAGAACCCTGGACAGGCCCTCAACACGGTTACCTGGAGTTCATTACCTTTCAAGTTTCAGGACCCCTTTCTGATTTGGTTACCCTCAACCTGTTCCTCCCTGCTGCAGGCTGCCCTGGCCCCAGCCCCTGGGCCTCTATTGGCTCCCATCCCAGTGTTGATAACCTGCTTTTAGCCCTCCCGCCACGGAGCCTACCGACATTTCCCACTCTGCCCAAAGGAGGGCAGTGCCGGATGAGGTGACCCTGGCATGGCACTGCCCTAAAAAACTGTTGGCCAGCGATCTTCTGTCTTCCTCTCCTCCTTTTTCCTTTCTCGTTGCTGACCCCAAAGGCACTTCCCAAACAGCCACCCCCTCTCAGCTGCCAGCACCTCGGATACCACCCTGTCGTTCCAGTTCTCAATCCATTGTCCCCATAACATCCAGTGCCACTCCTCTGACCTCTCCAGGTCTAACTCTTCTTCCTTCAGCCCCAGCCAGGGGACTCATAGACTTGGAGACAGGTGGTCCTGGCATCTGTCCTGCTTCTCTTCCTTCTCCTGGCGTGGCACTGGACAAGTTACTCAACTTCTCAGAGATTCAGTGATAAGGAAAGCGGTATTTACAGGGCTTCCGCCACGTGTCAGGTGCCGTGCCCACAGCCTTCCTGGCTGACTTCATTCCTTGTTTCCTCATCTGCAAAATGGAGACGATGGAAGTGTCCACCCTGTGGAATTGTGCGCGGAGCTGAAGTGACAGCTTAAATGGGCTTGCTGATTGTAAAGTGTCACGCTAATGCTGTTATTCTACTTTGAAGGGCAATGCTTGTTTAGATCTACAATTTTCAGATGTGTGTGTGTGTGTGTGTGTGTGTGTGTGTGTTTCTTAAAAAAAGCCACAGGCGTGCTATTTATAGCCAGCTCCTGTACAGGTTTTTATCATTCCTTGCCTGCTCTGCTAAAAATAACAAACGACAAAGGTCAAGTCTGCTTCTACCTATCTGAGGAGTCTGCAAAGAATGAGGCTTTTGATTCACTGCCTCAGTGAAGTGAGGACTCTCCTGCCAGCTCGGTGCAGACCACAGCCCTGGAACTCCTAACCAGGTCTCCTGGGTCTACACCGAGGAGCTGAGGAAGGCTGGGGGTGGGGAGCCTGCAAGTGTCTCACTGGGCAGGTGCATCTGGCCTCAGCCACCCCTTCTCCTTCCCTCAGCCTGGGGAGGGAGGTGGTGGTGGAGCACCATAGACTGAAGGGTAAATGTTCTGGGTCCTGGTCCTGGGGTGCAGTGTGGGCCATGGTTTCCCCATATTCAAAATGAGAGGGGTGGGGAAAATAGCCACTGATAATTTTCTCTCCAGGCTAAATGCACACATGTTCCATTCTGTTTTCTCTCCCCTTCAGCCTGCAACACTATGGACTCATTTAATGAATATCCACCGGCCCTTAATAACGACAATAGCATTGATGATACTACTACTCAGTCACTACTTGTGGAGTGCCGAGCACATGCCAGGCACTGAGCTAAGAAAGCCTTGAGGTGGAGTAAACTCACTGAATCCGTGCAACCCCACTGAAGAAGGAGGCTCGTCATTCCCATCTGTTGCACAAGGAGGTGACTGAGCCCAGAAATGTAAGGTTGCACATGCACTGTCTTGTACCAGGCAGTGACAGCTCCAGGATGTGAACCGGGTGTCACATCCTGGGCCTGTGCTTGGCTCTAGGCACCGTGCTGGGCACAGCAGGTAGGAAGACAGACACAGAGCTTGCTTTCCCTGTTGCTGAGGGAGCAATGGCTACAGATAGGATGACCTCACGCAGCGTGGGAAATGGCAGTGGATGGACGGGGGATTGGGCAGCCTGTGCAGGTTGTAGTGAGGAGCACATTTCACCTGGCCTTTGCCAGTGAGGCACTCCAGGTAGTGGGCACAGCAAGAATGAAGGTAGGGTGGGGTTGGGGTGGGAGTATCGGAAGGCCGGGTAGGGCTTGGAACCTCACAGCAAAAAGATTCCCATTTAGTCTATGGACCAGAAACCCTCAAACTCCAGTAATGATGTTTGCCAGTCTGCAAGTTCTAGCATATACTTTGCATCTGTCCTGAAATCACCTCCCTTTTAGAAACATATATATCTCTCTACTTAGTGTTATCTTAAGCATTCACAGCCACAATATCATGGATTTGCCTTGCCAGTTGTATTTTTCTCCTAACACATCAAAGTAAGTGCACAGGTATTAAACTAGAGAGGGTGTGCTTGCCCCGCTCCAAAATGGGGACTCGCATCTGCCTTTGGGAACCAGGACTGTGGGTTTAGGCAGCTTGGAGGTTTGATCCGATCTGGGCTACAGAAGGATTTCTCGGAGGTTAGAAGGGTAGGGGAGGCACTTCTGGGAATCTGCCCTTGTCCCACGACAAAGGTCTAGGGGTGCCAGCATGCCCCCAAGCTGAGAGTGCCACTCTCGCCCCAGCAAAACCCCTCCTCGGCCTCAGCTCTCCAGCTTCACCTGAGCCCACTCCTGATCCGCTTTCTCCTAGTCAAGCGCCGCTGAGGCCGTGCTGACCTCAATGACTAACACACATTCCTGGCCTAGTTACAGAGCCCCTCGCCTCGTGTATTTATAGCCACCTCCCAACTCCACTCATGCCTCTGAGGGAGACCTGGCCCTTCTTTGAAAGCTCCTTTCACTACCTCTGCCCTGTCCTGGGCCCCGCTTTCACTGGCAGGTGCTGTCAGTCTCCCCTCTGTTGGGGTCAGGTGTGGGGCAGGGATTTTGTTCTGTGCAGCCATGGGCAAGTGGCTTCCCCTCCCTGGACCTCATCTGTAAAGTGAGAGCCATCATACTCTCCGGCCAGGCTGGCCTGTGGCGAATATAAACTGAGATATTCGTTCTGAGATCATGAGTAATGACTAATGTTCATGGAACACCAACTATGCACTAGGCCCTGTCTAAACACTTGGCATATTATGAGCTCATTTAATTCTTACAACAACCCCATAAGGGACATACTGTTATCATTATGCCAGTTTTGTAGAGGAGGAAACTGAGGAACAGAAAAGTTAGGCAGCTTGCCCAAGGTCAAACAACTAGCTGGGATTCAAACCAGAATCCGGAATCTGTACTCCGGGCACTGAGCTGAACTTGACACACAGAGTGGTCCTCAGCCATACTGTGGATTTGCCCTATTTGTTTCCCACCTTTGGGGGTCCCCTGAATTAGCTAAGCACAACACTCTCCATCTGCAATAAAGTGGCCGAGGCGGGAGCGAATAATGAAGGTGCAATGTGCAATGTCTGGGCCTTTCAAGGGGTTATTGAGGACTTGGCTAATGAGGTTAGAAGGGGTAGGGGAGGCACTCCCGGGAATCTAGTCTTGTCCCATGACAAAGGTCTGGGGTTGCCACCATGCCCCCAAGCTGAGAGTGCCACTCTCACCCCAGCAAAACCCTTCCTTGGCCTCAGCTCTCCGGCTTCACCTGAGCCCACTCCTGACCGGCTTTCTCCCAGCCAAGCGCCGGCTAATGAGGGAACAGAGCAAGAAAAGGAGAAGAGTCACAGCTGGGACTCCTGTCAAGGTGCCCAGCTTTACAGAGAGGTATGCTGATGCATGGCAGCACGGCAGAGCAGGCTGGTGTCTGATGGTACGTGAGAGGCGTTGGAGTTCTAGGAGTGGAGAACTCAGTTCCCTGCCCCTACCCTGCCTCTGACATCTCTCAGCCTGATCTCAAAGGAGGAAAGTTTCCAATGAATGTTTTGATATAAAGGTTTTAGAAACTTAAGCCACCTCATCCCATGAATGTTATAGTTCCAAAAGAAGATTCCAAGAGGGACAAGAGAACAAATATTGTTTGGGTGTTTACTGTGTGTGTGGCACTGAGCCAGGGACTCAGTAGTCACTTGTTCATTCAACAAACATTGGCTCTGAACTCACTCCACTCTCTGTGCCAGCACTGATGCTGCCTGCCTTGCATGTGGATACTTCTGGACCAGGATACCTGCATAGCAAGTGCCAGGGCTGGGATCGAATGCAGGAGTTTTTCTCACAACACACAATTGCTAATAGCGGGTGCAGGGACATCTGACTTCACCTCCTCATACCCTTTCCCATATAGACTCGGCTGCAGCCCAGTTTTTTAGGTTCCCAACCTGATCCCTTATGGTCACTAGGACATGCTGCTTTTCCTAAAATCAGCCCTAACAGATAAAACCCTATTCCCAACCTTGAAGGAAGCTCCAAGCTGTGGTTTCCAGATTCTGGAATTGAAGAGACGTGTAGGCTGCCTGTCCTTAGCCAGAAAATTAATGGCCGACCCTGATTTAATTAGCTCTTCCTTACAATGACTTAGGGAAGCCTGTAATTAGCTCAGGGGCCTGGAGGGAGAGGCCCAGGTGTTGGAGCCAGCGTTGGAGCAAGCAGCAGGGGAGCGGGGTGCTGGTTTTAAGATCAGACTCCTGCCCTTGCCAGGTAATTGTGGAGGTTGGGAGAACCCCTCACCTCCTCACTGTAGGAGGCAGGTGGAGAGAAATCCTAAATGAATGCAGAATAAGAGAGGGTGGACTTAGAGATTATAAAAATAATTCTTTTACTTTTCTTTCTTTTTTGAGGCAGAGTTTCATTCTGTCACCCAGGCTGGAGTGCAGTGGTACAATCTCAGCTCACTGCAACTCCACCTCCTGGGTTTAAGTGATTCTTGTGCCTCAGCCTCCCAAGTAGCTGGGATTACAGGTGCACACCACCACACCCAGCTAACTTCTGTATTTTTAGTAGAGACAGGGTTTCGCCAGGTTGGTCTTGAATTCCTAACCTCAAGCGATCTGACTTCCTGGGCCTCCCAAAGTGCTAGGATTACAGGCATGAGCCACCACACCCGGCCTCTTTTTTTTTTTTTTTCCTTTTTTTTCTTTGCCTACCCAAATCAAAAGGAGTGCCTTTCCATTTTGATTTGCATTGGAACAAACTATATGGCATATGTGGCTTCTGCAGGCCACACATCACTGCAGGTTCAGAGTGGCAACTAGACTATGTCACTGCAGATAAACTCTCCAAGCCCCTCGCATATGGCTGTGGCAATCCTCCCACAATGTCAAGTGTTAAAGCCAGACTTTTCCAGCTAATAACAGGGCAGACTCTGTTTGCAGTTCTGAGGAGGGCTCCCAGAACAGGGTCTGTGTTGCATGCAGGGTAAGTGGATATTAGCCAGACATTGGGCAAGGTTTTGCCTGAGACCCTTGCCAGCGTCAGACTTCCGGGGCACACACCTTCCAAGGAGTAGATTGTCCCTCTGTGGCTTCCCAGCCCCTGTGTGACCCAGCTTAGTGGGTTTCCCAAGCCCTGCACCTGCCCCCACACAAATCCTCACAGTGAAGCAGAGCCAATCCCACCTCTCAATAATTTAGCCTTGATCTGAAGGCATCAGAGAAGCCCCCATAAACTATCAGTCAAGTAACAGTGAAGAGTTTGCAGGCTATCTTTGAGGATAAGATGGTATCCAGGACCAGAAAATCCTTCATTCATGAACTTTCAGTCTGGGAACTTTCATAGGCATGAGTAAACCCACGGCCAGTGGCTAATGTTGGTGATTATGGATAGTGTTTTAATCTCTGAGCCATTTGTTCTTGATCCAGAATGATTTGTCTGTTGATGCTCCTTTTTAAGGTGTTTTAAGGACATTGTTAATCCCTCCAAGTTCAACCAATATAGAAGCAGTGAGAGTGTGGAAATTGTGTAAAGTGATTGTGGAAATGGAGGTGAAATGCCACTCTTTAGAGATGTATACACCCAAGGTGCTTGTATTGTGACATCTGAGATGTAGAGACAAATTGATTGTAAACTCCTCGGGAAGTTAGTCTGAGTGTGAGTGGAGAGCCAGAGGTGGCCATGGGCTACACTTGGAAGGAACAACAGCATTTCTGCTGCCACTTTCAGAATGCCTACTCTGTGTCAGAGGCCATGCCAGCCACATACATCATCTCTAACTGTTACAGCAACCCTGCTAGAGAGGAAATATTAGCCCACTTACAGAAGAGAAGACTGAGAGTCAGCGAGGGGAGGTAACTTATCCAAGACTATCCAGCCAGGCAGGGCAGTGTTTGGATTTCAACACAGGTTTGTCAGGTATCAGAGTCTGTGTTCTTTCACACTTCACAGAGGTGGGATGGTGGGGCTGGGGGTTGAAAGGCAAGGGGAATTAAGTGGGTGGGCACAAGGCAGAAAGGAAAATGGATGTAAAATTTTATTTTTGAAAATGAATGCTGTGTACCTACTGTGAGCCAGGTTGCCAAGATGAAAAGTGCAGTGTCTGCCCTCCAGCTCCTCATGGTCCTATGTATGTGTACTGCTGTGCCCTATTTGAGCAGGCTTCCTTTCCAGTACATGTGTATTGCTTTTTCTCAGCTGCTGTGCTTATCCCCCTCATCATAACAACCCTCTGTGTTAGGCTCAGAGAGGTTAGCTAGTTGTCTCAAGGTCACACAGTTAGTAAGTGGAGGAGCTGGGATTTGATCCTACATCTGTTTGACTGCATAGCCTGAGACCTTCTCTGGGATCCTGTCTCCCCTGTGACCATCATGCCTATCTCGCTTCTACCTCCTAGTCATTCCATTGGAAGTAACTTTCTGTGTGCATAGCTTCTGCTGAAGCCAGTGTTGGGCTTGTTAGCTGGAGAAAGGAGATGTATTTGAAACCACCCAAGAAAAAGACACTTGAAATAACTTCTCAGTAGCCCTTACTGCTAAAATGCACTGAATCCCAAACAGGAGTAGGCCTCTGAAGGACTCACATCCACACCGTGCGTTTGGCTGGGATCTACAGCTGATGGTGCACTTTCGAAGTCGTTACCTCATAGAGCCTCACAGCAGCCCTGGGGTGGGTGTCCTGAACCTCCTTTTACAGATGAAGAAGCTGGAGGCTCAGAGAGGTAATGGGGCTTGCTCAAAGTCACATTCATACCTGGGGGTGACCTTGGATGCCTCATGTTTTCTCCCAGAGCCTGAGGTTCTTCAGCTGCAGAGATGGTGATGATGATGTTGGCGCCAGGGTTGCTCTGAGGACTACAGGAGCGAACACAGGTGGAAGAATTTAGCACAGGACCTGGCACACACTAGGTGCTCCACAGCTGGTAGATGCACTGGACTCTTCCAAGCGAAGGTCACAGAAGTGGATAGTTAGGATAAAGAGAGGCCATGAGTAAAAGGCTCTTGAGCCACTGCTTGTGCAAACAGGTGGGCTGGCAGCTGCTGACAGTGACAACAATGGCTGGTTTTTATTGCTTAATCCTCCACAAATGTCATATTCCATCCTCATCACAAGCTGTACGAAGTGAGTTATGATTTTGTGCCCATTTTGTAGATGGGAAGGTGGAGGT
The DNA here is from genome assembly GCF_001698545.2 of Rhinopithecus bieti. NCBI lineage: Eukaryota > Metazoa > Chordata > Mammalia > Primates > Cercopithecidae > Rhinopithecus > Rhinopithecus bieti. Next base: position 462,127 of record NW_016813019.1, on the reverse strand, counting down.
GCAGGCAGGTTAAGTAGGTGGGAACTAGATAGCAGTTTTCAACAGAAAAGAGTAAAACAACTCAAGTTCAGAGTGTGACAAGCTTTTAACTTTCTCTTTAAAAATATCACACTTAAATGTCTCTCCTGAACATGTCTCCCTACTTTTGTTGACCTCTCTAGCATTTACTTTGTGACTTCCTTCACAGTAGAACTTACTCCTCTCTGGCATGCCACCTTAGCATTGCTCATGGAAGGTGGAATCCTGGTGCCCACCCAGGGCTAGAAGTGAAGTTGGGTTCCATAAATTGCGAATCTTTGCTATTGCTTTGGAAGTGGTGAAGGCTCCTGCTTTATGCCCAGCAGCACCTCTGACACACGGTGCAAATGGTGTCTGGCTAACCTAAATCATATTTCAAATATGCTATTGGAAAAACCCTGGTCCACGGGGAAAATGTCCCCTTGATGTTCCCTCCCCCACTTGATAGATTCCTCGGGAATCCCGGGTGTGGTTGGTAGCAGGGGAGAGAACTTGGCTCCACTAAGTGGTCAGATATATCAGAGCCCAAGCATTTATCTCTAGGCCTCCGTTTCCTCTTCTCTAAAATGCAGAAAAAAAAAAAAATAAATAAAATAAAGTGAACTGGCAGGACTAGACTGGAGTAGAATCTACAAACCAGCTACTTGTGAGAGCAGCCCACTGAAAATACATTTGTTTGTTTTGCTCAGAGCTTAAAATAAAATTGAATTAAATGCCAATGTTTAAAAATTGGGGGATAGTGCGTAAGAAGCCAGATTTCTATCTTCTCTTAAAATATTGTGAGCACTGCCCATCCAGAGTTGGCTGGAGGCAGGTGAGGCCACAGAGATGAAAATGTGGACACTAGGTCATCCCCTCTCCACCTGACTTCATTAAGGGGCACTTTGTCCCCTGGACTCAGGAGGTAAGTGAGTTTGTGACGCCTGGACCTGCATCCTGAACGTGGGAGCCCCTTCAAGGGAGGGGGTGGGCTTCTGGCACAAAACCTTTCCTATTTACTTAAAACACACTCATGATATGCCAGGGTTGTAGTAAACATATCAGGTACAATTCTAAGCACTATACCCACACCAGGCAACTACTTAGTTCTCACAGCCACTTCCTGAGGTGAGTGCCATTGCTATCATACCCATTTGGCAGATGAGGATGCCGAGGCACAGAGAGGTTAACTCACTTGGCCAAAGTCACATGACCGGTAAGTGGTGGCATTGGGATTTGATCCCCGGCAGCTCTGCCTCCAAATCTGTGCTCTAACCATTGTACAATGCTGCTCCTTTTCCTCTTTTCTGGGAGAATGGCCAGTCTTACGGCTTTGTCCAAGTTTCCACCTCTCAATATGACAACTAATTCATCATCTCCCCAGCTCTCCTTCCCTCTTCTATTTATTACTTCCCTCCCTCATGTCAATCAACTCCTTTAACCGGAACAGCCCTCTAAGGTCAGGTACACTATTTTCCCCATGTTGGGGTGAGGACATTGAGACACAGAGAGGTTAAGTAACCTCTCCTGGCTAGAGGTGGGAGAGTCAGGATTTGACTCTGGCCATCTGTTGGCAGAGCCCATGCTCCTGGCACTCTCTAACACCCTGGAATCCCCTCAACCACCCAGCTTGCCATTCATTTCTTCCCTCCTTCAGTTTTTCACTTATCTATCCATCAAACACTCAACCAATACTTTGTGCTCATGCCACTCCTGTGCTGGGCATGGGGGGCTCAGAGACACCTGCATCGAGACTGGCAGGAGTGGGAAGGTGACATCCTGCTCTCAGAACAGGAGCTGCCCATGAACACTCCCTCTGGGGCCAAGACCATGGGAGAACTGGTTTTCAACGAACAGCCCTGGAGAGTTCAGGAGGAGGGAGCAGAGGGGAAGCTGGGTGGCCAGCTACAGATAAGGCCTCCGTCTCCTTATCTGTAAAATATCTTGAAATAACCTTTTTGTTTTAGAACTGTTTTAGATTTACACAAAAATTCCTAAAGACAATACAGAGAGTTCTTGTCTGTGCTGCATTCAGTTTCCCCTATTAGTCACATCTATTAGAATGGCACCTTTCTCATAATCAATGAATCAATATTGATATCAACTAACACCCGTACTTTATTCACATTTCCTCTGTTTTTACCTAACACCCTTTTCCTCTTCCAGGTTCCCATCGAGGACGCTGCATTGTATTTAGTCATCGTGTCTCCTTAGGTTCCTCTCGGCTGGGACAGTTTTGCAGAATATTATTTGGAAAAAATTAATTTCAAATACTTCAGAAGGAATATTTTGGGCTACAAGAAATATTTTAATCTGGGTGGTGGTTACACTGGTGTAAACATGTGTAGAAAGTGGTACAGTTAAAATTAGTGCACTTTATCTACTATGTGTATCATGCCTCAATAAAAAAAAGATTCTCCAATTTGCCACAGTCCCCAGGACTCCCTGTTACATTTCACTCATTCTCTGTCATTGTTTTGTATCATCTGCTTCGCAACTGTATTCATTACATTACACGGTAGATGAATAAGACCCTTCTAGTTTACTCATCTTCAAAGTGGGTATAATAATTTTCTACTTGATAAGGCTGTAGTGAAGATGAACTGGGACAGTATGTATCAAGTCCTTAATACAAGTGCCTGGTGCATAGCAAGTGTTCAGTAAATAGGAATGATGATTATTATTGTGTGTGTAATATTTGTATTATTAAAAGAGGTGTGTGAGCCTTCCTTCTCCTTACAGCAAGCCCCATCCTCTCTTTCTCCTTTCTCCCCTGCCTCCTCTTTTGTCTCTGTTCATCTCTGCCTGGGAGGGTCAGGAGGTGGGAGAGACAGAGCAGAGCCTGCAAAGACGGTGTGTACCGGCCAACAGAAGCAGAAGACCCTTGAGCATGACCCCCAGACTGTCCTCAAAGCCCAGGGACACTTTGGTGGAAGTTGGGCTTCCAATCATTCCCTATATAAGGAGTTCCTTGGGGTGCGAGGAGCTTGAGGAGCTCTGCAGTTTCCAGACAGCTTCCTCCAAAGCTATATCCTGCCCCCTCAGAGACTTTCCCTGGCCAGTGATCCCTGGACACAGGGATTGGGAGGGCTTTTAGAGGGGTGCTGTGGATCACGGGGACAAAGTAACCTCCAACCTGGGCTGTCTGCTGGCTCAGCCTCTTGGGGGGATGCCAGATTCCCCTGTGTGGCACCCCCAGAGTCATGCCCAGAACCAGTGAAGTCAGCGGGAGGCTGTCTGTGATGAGTGTGCAGAAGGCCAAGAAGGACCCATTAGGACCAATGAGGGGTTGAGGGGAGTGGAAAGAATAGGGACTGAGGGGTAGGGGGCCAGGGCTGAGTCCTGCCTTGCCCTCTGACTTGCTACATGACTGCTGGCGAGTCCCTTCCCCTCTCTGAGTCTCTATTTCCTAATAACAATAATAGTAACAATCATGATGATAGTGATGATGGTGGTGGTGGTGGTGACAGCAGCTCCCAATTTAAGTATAAGGCATGGGATAAGCCCTTTATGTGTACAGCGTAATTTCATCTTTATATGTAACCCATCAGCTAGGTCCTATTATTATCCCCATTTCACGTATTTTTAAAATGGGGTCAAGGGGTCGAGAGCTTGTGTAAGCTTTCCCAGCTAAACCGTTTGCAGATACAGGATTCAAACGCCAGTCTCTCTGATCAGAAACTGACACCATGACCTAGGTCATCTCCCCTGGATTTGCACCTCTGAGATGGGCAGGTAGCCTCAAGAGTCTCTTAGTTTTCCTTCCAGCATCAACCTTGCTGCCTCTGAGGGTGGCTCCCATGTTCAGGGAGGGAAAGGGGGCAGCTCAGAGCTAACAGCCACTGGACACTTGCCTGTGTCGAAGGGCTCCCTCGCTTATCTCATTTGATCTTCACACAGCCTTATGAAATTGGAACTGTTACCACCACCCCCGTTTTACAGGGTAGGAAACTGAGGCACAGAGAGATGGAGGTAAATGTCCCAGTGGACTCCTGGGTGTCAGGATGTGAACCTGGGTCTTCTGGCTCCAGAGCCCCTGCTCTTGTTCGCTTTCACCGCCCTCTGGAGGGAGCACGCCTATGGAGCCGGGTGAGGCCAGAGATAGTGCACCCTGGGGCTCCTCATCAATACCTAAAGAGCTTGCCTGGGCCAGGGCTTGCCCTCCACTCTCCCTCCCAGACAAGGACTCAAAGCCTCATAGATTCCTCTCCTTATACCCTTTCCATCTCAGCAACCCCCTACCTCCCCACCACTGCCCTGCCCTGGACTGGAGACCCAGGCTCCTGGGGAGACCAACCAGTCCAGGGCTGTGGGAAGGGCCTTGCGAACCCAGCCTCCCATACCTGGCCAGAGATGACGGTGAATCACCCGGTGTCCTCGCTGGGTCCCAGGCCACAGACACAAGTACCCTCTCTGACTGCTCGGCTCCGGCACCTACAGTCACTGCAGAAGTCTGCAGTGTATGGCCACACCCTGCAAGGTGGCCACAGCACCCAGGCCTGGCTGCCAGCAGGGCTGCCTCCCTTTCTGGCCTGGGGATCGGTGAGGAGGGAGGCGGGGTGAGGAGGGGCAGGGGAGCAGGGCTGGCCACCAGGGTCTGTGGGCTGGCCTCCACAGTGTGGTAATTGGCAAAACAGTAGTCTCTGTCAAAAGCAACGTGGGAGGTGGGCATTACTCTGCGCCCCTGGCTGCTTCTTGGGCTTTTGTTCTCACAAGCGTGAGGCTCCTGATCCTATCAGCAACACCCTGGCTTCAGCCCTGGCTACCTGGAAGTTCTTTTGTTCTGAGGACTCTCTGTGCAACTGGCTGGCATGGAGCAGCCCTGGGAACATGGGTAAAGGGTGGTTACGATGCGTGCATCTGGCCCAACCCAAGGAGGCTTCCACTGAAACAGGTCACGTGGGGAGATGCCAGGCCAGGAGAGCCTGGGCCAAACAGCACAGAATCTTGCTTCCTCCAGGAAGCCTCTCTGGACTAAGGGGAAAAGAGGGTAACAGAGTCCCCTATCCACCTTGCCTCTGGGCCCCGTGACACTCCTTGCTTGTGCCCTATAATGTGCCTGATCATTTTCTCTTCATAGAGAAACAGGAAGAAAACATGTATTGTTTCCTGCTGAGCAGCTTGTCCTTCCTCCAGCATCCTTGGAGAAGGAGCACTTTCCACGTGAGCAAGTTTCCCAGCTACTGTCATCGTCCCCCTTTGCGTGCCAATGTGTGTTTTATCTTCAATATTTCTGGTGTAAGGAACACACCCCTGAATATATTTTTTCACTTTTATGTGAATTGATATTTCGCTAATCACAGCAACTCCCGTTTGACAAATAGCAGAACATCTACGCTGCAAACGTATTATTTAGTCAATCTAGGGACTTCCTTCGCTTTCCAGCCTTTTACTTTTAAAAATACGGTTTAAGCAGGTGCAGTGGCTCATGCCTGTGATCCCGGTTACTTGCTTGGTGCTGGTGTCAGGGTGTGAATACGGATTGTAGGCTCTCAGTTCAAGCGATGTGGGAACCGCTCATATTCAGGATGGGGAAGCTTAGTTAACTTTCTCAGATCCGTGAGATGACTGGGGAGGAAAAAATGGAGAGCTGGCAATAAAGGGGGTCCAGCATTGACCCCCCACCTCTCTGGGCATCCCAGCCAAGCAGGGGTGATGGGGCTTGAGTCTCTGTGCCACTTCCCACCTTCCTGGGGGAAGACTCAGGAGCAGGTGTCATCTCAGAATGAAAATCAAGTGACTGACGAGTGGCAGTAGGGGATCCCCAGAGGTTCTCAGACCACCCAGGAAGGACATTACTTCTCTAGGGAAACAAAGACAGGAGGTGATCTAGGAAGAAAACCTCTTTCTTTCACCCTTTGAAGATCATTTTGGGAATGATCTTCCCGGCACTCCCCTATCCAGGAACAGCCAGTTGCACACCTACCTGTTTTGTGGCCTTCCTGCCTGCAACCACCTTGAAAGCTAAGTCCCTGGCTTCCCGTGTTTCTGGAGTCTAGAACATAGTTGTGCAGAGAAAGTGCTCGGCTTTAAACTTACAGACTCTTTATGTAAGATAATGATCCCACAGTCCCAGATTGGAGTTTAAGGCCAATGGGCATCTCCTGGAAGCTAAGACATCAGTGATTTTTAGAAGGATGTCAGACTTTTAGAGAATGACGTAAAATATTCTTCAAGTCTATTTGGGAACCTAAATGTCATGAAAGAACTGGTGGTCTGTCCAGAATCAGCTTCAAATCATTATGATGGGGCTATGGGCTGAACTATGTCCTTCCGAAAAGATAGATTGAGGTCCTAACCCCTCATACCCCAGAATGTGAGGTACAGATTGGCATTTACAGAGGGCGTTTACAGAGGTGATCAAGTTAAAATGAGGCCATTAGAATGGGTCCTAACCTGGAATGACTTGGTGTCCTTATGAAAAGGGAACTTTGGACACAGAGGCACTCACTGGGGGAAGATGACGTGAAGGCAGGGGACTAGAGTGCTACTTCTCCACTCCAAGGAGCTCCGAAGATGGCTGGCAAACCACCAGAAGCCGGGAGAGAGGCCGGGAAAGAGTCACCCTCACCATCCCCGGAAGGAACCAAGCCCTCTGATACCTTGATCTTGGACTCCTAGTCTCCAGAATGTGAGACAACACATTTCTGTTAGTTTGTGGTCATGTGTCACGGCAGCCCTAACAAACTAATACAGATGACAGACTGTCTTTTCCCAGTCCTCAGGTGACTGAGAGAGACCAACACAGTCCCAGCAAAGGTGTCTGGGGTCCTCACCATTTGAGGCGATTCTTCCCTCTGGGACCAATAGAAGAACAAAACTCACCAAGCAGTCGTCAATATTCCAGGCCCTAAGCTGGGCATATGCTATTTTCTCTTCCATTGAATCCTTCCAACATCCTCAAAAAGGAGGGCTCTCATTTTAAAGAATATAAAACTGAGGTGGGAAGCACTTAAGTAACTTGTCCAGGGTTACACAGTTGGGACCTGCACCTGGCAGAGGGGAGACGACCTGCGGCCGGAGTGTCCCACTGCACCACGCCTCCTCCCCAGGAGAGGCCTCATGCGATGGCTCCCTGGCTCTGAAAAGTGGTTACCAGAGGTTTGGGGTGTGTGTTGATGCAACCTCTTTGTTCCCTTCCCTGAATTTTAGACTGGGGAAGTTTGGCCACAGAGGGGGCTCACGTTTTTTTCCTTCATTCTTTCATTGAAGAGAACAGGAATGCAGAGAAAAGTTCAAACTCCCCAAAAGGATAAACTGTTTAAGAATCCTCAAGTCCTTTTAAAGCCCTCCTTTGTGCCAATTTCCATCTTTGACAAAGCACTTTCTTCAGCATGGGGTTCCCATCCCCCAGCATGGCCCTCAGATGGGAATTATTGTCCACATTTTAAGGCAGGATGAGTCAGTTGCTTTGTAAAGTGGTGTTGATTACAACTGCCTAATACATTGCTGACGTGGACATTCTGCCGATTGAACTTATGTATAAGGAAAGACACCTGTCATTTTTACTTAGAAAGGGTTTCTGCTGGGGAGGATTTAGTTGTTCTGGCACAGTCTTGGGGTAAAACATTTTCCATAAACGTTTTCTGACTCCACAACTTCCCTTAGTTGGTTTTCCTCTCTGGATGTTCCTGTTGGCAAAGAGAGTGACAAGATTCCTTGATTCCCTTATTGAGGCAGTGACTCGAGCTGCTTTGTGGTTGGAACGTCTTGGCAGTTGCAGGAGGGGTAGGCTTTGGGAGGCCCTTTCGCTCTGGCTCCAGAGAGAACAGGTCAGCCTTCAGGGTTTAGGGTCTGCTGGCACATACTCCCTCCCCTCAGGCTCAGCCCAGGTCTGCCCCAAAAGGAGTGCTGCTGAATGTCCCATCGACAGTGAGCCGGTGGCTTTGACCCCACTTGGAAATGCAGACAGCACGGGGTGGGAGTGCTGGTTCCCAGCAATGCTACTTCTTCCACCCGCACTGCATTTTACTGAAAATCTGAACTCCAGAACCATACTACCAGGGTTCAAATCCCAACTTGGGTGGTATTAACACTGAACACTCTGCTTCAGTTTCTTCCCTTGTACAGTGGGGATAAGAATGGTTATGCATGTCTTATGGGGCTGTTGTGAGCACTAAATGATTAAAAATTTTAAAGCACTTAGAACCAGCCCTGGCACAAAGTGAGCCCTGTATTAAGTGATTGCTATGGTGATTTTTGTGACTATTGTTACTATGAATTCATTCAACCAACATGGGTTATATGTGTGGAGCCAGATGCTACTTCCTGGCAATCCAGGCGTTGGACTTAACCACTCTGAGCCTTGCTTTTCTCTTCTGTGAAAGGAGGATAACAAAATTGTACATGTCACAGGCTGGTGGTAAGGACAAGGGGCTCATCGCAATGCCCGGCACGCAGTGAGTGCTTGGGGACTCCTAGGCTCTGAGATGATTATTGACATTGGTGTGACTGTGATTCCTGCTGGCCATCAGGCCAGGCCCTCCATCGCTGCCCTCGGAGAAACTTACAATCACCTTGGACAGACCCACTTCTGAGGCTAGAAGGTCACTACTTAGGGTCTGGGTGGCCCTCATGTCCTCCCTGGATTCTCCCCGCCCCACCCCCCTGGCACCCCTAACCTAGAACTGTGACCTGGCCCTTCCTGATGTGCCCCTCACCACCCCCCATCCTCTCCTGGCTTTGGAGGGAGGTTTCTCAAACATTGATCGGACTACTGGAAACCCCCAGTAACTTCACCACTGCACATAGATTGTGATTCAAACTCCTTACAGGGGCCCTCTGCTCATATTACTACGTTATCCTGGGCCCTGTTCATCCCTCCCCAGTCCCACTGAGGCCAGGGGTCTCTTTGTCCCATTCATAAAGGCACATGAGAGGTGAATAAATGTATAACAATGACTGCACATAGAGGGTGCTCAGTAAACCCTTGTAACCAAATAAACAGGTAGCTAAGCCCTGGCTTCAAGCATCCTTTAGAGAGAAGATGATGCATCTTTGTTATTATATAATAAAACAGGTTGAACTCCATGCTGAAAACTCCACTACCTGGTTTCCACCGATGGGCATGGGAAGCCTTCGTCAACCTATCTCAGGAGGAGGAGAGGAGTGATGTTACCGCCTCTCCCTGAGGATGGCTCATGGATGGCTCTCCTCAACCTCCTTCCCCACCCACGCCTGTCAAAAGCTGCTGGGTTTAGATGCTCAAGTTTCTGTTCCGTATTATGGATCATTTAATATTCAAGAGATGGCATTAAATAAATATGTGAGCAATTATGTAATGTGTTTGGAAACAATCTGGTTCGTCCCAAAGTGCTTGGGCGAGAAACCAAACTTCAGCAAAGCAAGAGGTCTGGGTGGTGTCTGAGGGCTGAGCAGGGAGGCACGTGGCCCGTCTGCTTGTTTTCTCCCTCCCTGAGTTCAGTCTGTGGTTACTCATCTTCAGGCAGGCACAACGGCAGTAGGAAGCCAGTGATGCTGCCTTGCACAGTTAGAAGCTCAGGGTTGCATGCTGGCTGCAAGGTTTCTTCTCTCTGAGCGTCAGTTTTCTCATTTGTGAAAAGGGCTAACAGCGCCTGCTAGTAAGGTCAAAAGAGATGACGACTCTAAGCTCTGGCTCGGAGGACAAGCTTGTGCAACATAAGTTGTGTCTGATGCTGAAAGATGAGCAGTGAGAGCTCTGATCTATTACATGTCGGGTCCATTGGGCATGCACTCCAAGATTTGTTTATCACCCTAATGTAAGGTTGGTCAAGCGAGGCAAATAGCAGTGGCCCCAAGAAAGGGCTGTAGGAGCACAGAGGAAGACATGGTTGATTTCAGTAAGCAGCCAGAGATTTCTCACAGAGCTGCCATATATGCTGGCTCTGGAAGGTTGAGTGGTGTTCTGGCCTCAGAGAGGGCTGCCTCATTTAACTAATATGCATCAGGCACCTAGCAGGTCTATTCATTTGATAAGAATTTAATGAGCACCTACTATGTTCCAGCTACTCTGCTAAGCACTTTACATGAATCATCTGCAAAATACCATTTTATAGATGAGGGATCTGAGACTCAGAGGGGCTGTCCCAGTTGCAGAACTGGTATTTGAACCTGGGACTGAGTCCAGCTGCCAAACTCTCAATAACCAATAAACATACTACTGCCACCCAGCTGGTCTGTCCTGTCTTCTCTGTCAGCACTTAGCACATGTCCCAGCAAGCCCACCTGACTACCCCACCTCCAAGTCTTCATGTGCAGGCTGGGGCATGACCCAGAGGGTAGAAGAACGAAGAAGGACCAGGTAAGGTGGCTGGCTTTTCATTCAGGCACCAGTCTATCCTCCCAGGGCAGAGGCAGTGTCAGATCCACCTGGGCTCCCCAGTGCCAGTGCTGGGACAGAACCTGGATTGATAACCATCTACCATGTGATGTGATGGGGCCTTCCTCCCCCACAGTCTACACCATGCTCCTAATTCAAATGCCATAGGGCTTCCAGGGAATTTCCCCAAATTGGCCCAATGTTGCATAAATAATATACATGTCCCAGTATGATGACAGAGAGAAGAGAGCTGCTTTCAAACACTGTGTTCTTGCTCAGTTGACCCTCCATTGGCAACCCGCACTCCCAGCATCTCTCTTCCCAGGTTGATACCCCCCAACCAAGTCCCCGTCTCCAACTCACCCCTCCAGGTCTTCTGGTTAAATGAGAGGTGTCAGGGTTTGGAAACTGAGGCCCATGTCTTGCTGGCTCTAGGGACTTGGTGACGAAGTTCAGCTCTGGAAAAGGGGAAAGATGGCATTAGTTAGGGGTGGGTGACATGACAGGGACCCAGGTCAGAAAGGAGAAGGGAAGGTAACCATGGTGTGGAGTGTCCCCGATGTGTTGGCTCTAGGCTAGGGACAGGTTTGACAAGGATTTAGTTCTTGCCTTCTGCATTCAGACCAGCCTGGGTAGGCTTTGCCCCTCCTGGGCCCAGAGCCCATCTCAGGGGTGCAAGTCCACCTGCTTACACTCAGGGAGGGGTCTGCCTGTCTGAGACTGGGAAGGCTGAGTGGTGGGCCCCAGAGAGAGGGTTGCCTCATTGAACTAACATGCATCAGGCACCTAGCAGTTCTATTCACTTGATAAGTATTTCATGAGCACCTACTATGTTCCAGCTATTCTGCTAAGCCTTTTACATGAATTATCTTTGCTGGATCTTCATAAGATGCCACTGTTGTCCCCATTTTACAGATGGCCTGTGTGTGGCCTGTGAGGGCAGAAGGAGTGTGAAAGAGTGGTGTGTGTCCTAGAGAGACAAAGATACTTTCTTGGGCAAGTGACTTAAACTTCCTGAGCCTCCCAGACAGAGATACTTTCTTGGGCAAGTAACTTAAACTTCCTGAGCCTCCTTTTCCCCATCTGGAGGATAGATCATAATACCTATTTTTCAGGATTTTTGTGAGGGGTAACTAAAATATAATATGCATAAGTACCGTGGGTCTTAGAAACACCCAATAAACAGCAGCAGCAGAGGGCACTGGGTGCTACATGGCTCCCTGTCAGCTTCCTTCTCTCTCTCTCTCAATCCATTTATTCATTTAATTGTATTTTTTTTTTTTTGAGATGGAATCTCACTCTGTTGCCCAGGCTGGAGTGCAATGGCGCGATCTCGGCTCACTGAAACCTCAAGTGATTCTCCTGCCTCAGCTTCCCAAGGGGCCAGGATTACAGGCACATGCTGCCATGCCTGGCTAACTTTTTTGTATTTTAGTAGAGATGGGGTTTCACTGTGTTGCCCAGGCTGGTCTCCAACTCCTGAGTTCAGGAGATCCACCTGCCTAGGCCTCCCAAATTGATAGGATTACAGGCATGAGCCACCACGCCCAGCCCTGTTTGTAACTTTTTATTTTAAATAGTTATCGATTCAAAGGAAATTGCAAAGAAATGTACAGAGAGATACCATGCACCTCCCTCTGGACTTCCCCAAGGTTAACTTGCACTACTGCAGCACGCCATAAAAACCAGTCATGTGACATCATACAATCTACAGAGCTTACATGCAGCAGTTTGACGTGTGTGTGTGTGTATGTGTGTGTGTGTGTGTAGCTCTACGAAATGTTACCTGTAGTTTTGTGTCACCACCACCACTACAATCAAGATGTAGAACTGTTCCATCCCTACAAGGCTTCCTTGGGCTACCCCGTTATAGTCATGTCCCTCATCCCTAACCCCTGGCAACCTCTAGCCTGTTCTCTATCTCTCTAATATTGTTCTTTCAATGACATTGTATAAATGGAGTAATGCAGTATATAACCTTTTGGGACTGGCTTTTTTTCACTCAGCAGAATTCCCTGGAGATTCCTCTAGGTGGTTGTGTGTAACAAGAGTTCGCTCCTTTTTATTGTTGGGTAGTATTCCATACGTGGATGCATTACAGGTTGTTTAACTACCAATCAGTGAAAGGACATCTGTGTTACTCCTAGTTGCGGGGTATTATAAACATTTATGTAAGGTTTTTTGTGTGAACAAATGTTTTCATTTGTTTGGAATAAATGCCCAAGAGTGCAATTGTTGGGTTGGGTTGTATGGCAGTTGATTTTTCTTTTTCTTTCTTTCTTTCTTTCTTTTTTTTTTAAGAAAGTGTCAAACCGTTTTCCAGTATGGTAAATGACTGTAGCATTTTACATTCCCACTAGCAATGTACGAGTGGATCCAGTTTCTCTGCATCTTCATCAACATTTGGTGTTGTCACTATTTTCTATCTCAGCCATTACAATAGGTGTGTAATAATATCTAATTAAGGTTTTATTTTTCATTTCCCTAATGACTAATGATGTTGCACATCTTTTCACGTGCTTATTTGGCATCTATATATACTTTTTGTTGAGATGTCTTTTGCCCATGTTTTAAATTGGATTGTTAAGTTGCTGAGTTTTGAGACTTTTTTGTATGTGTCAGATATCAGTACCTCATCAGGTTTTGTGGTTTGCAAATATTTTCTTCTAGTGCATAGCTTAGCTTTTTATCCTTGTCACATGATTTTTTTTTGTCTTTTTATTCTTGTCACAGGATATTTTTTGCCTGTTTTATGGATTTGCTCTCCTCCTCCTCCTCCACCACTAGTTCCCCTTCTTCCTCCTCCTCCTCCCTCCTCCTCCTCCTCCTCCTCCTCTTCGTCGTCGTCTTCTTCTTCTTCTTCTTCTTCTTCTTCTTCTTCTTCTTCTTCTTCTTCTTCTTCTTCTTCTTCTTCTCCTCCTTCTCCTTCTCCTCCTCCTCCTCCTCTTCTTCATCTTCATCTTCATCGTCTTCATCTTCTTTCTTCTTCTTTCTCTTCTTCTTCTCTCTTCTTTCTTCTTCCTCTTCCTGTCTTTCTTCCTCTCCTTCCTCCTACTCCTCCTCTTTCTCCTTTTCCTCCTTCTTCTTCTCCTTCTCCTCCTCCTCCTCCTTCTCCTTCTTTCTTCTTTCTTCTTCTTTTTGAGAAAGGGTCTCATTCTGTTACACAGGCTGGAGTGCAGTGGCATGATCATAGCTCACTGCAGCGTTGAATTCCCAGGCTCAAGCGAGCCTCCTGCCTCAGCTTCCTGAACAGCTGGGACTACAGGTGTGCACAACTACGCCCAGCTAATTTTATTTATTTTTAATAGTGGCAAGGTCTCACTATGTTGCCCAGGCTGGTCTTGAACTCCTGGGCTGAAGCAGTCCTCCCACTTTGGCCTCCCAAAGTGTTAGGATTACAGGCATGAGCCACCACACCCAGCCTCTTACTTTTTGTCTACAAGTTTTATAGTTTTACATTTTACATTGAAGTCCATGGTCCATTATGAGTTAATTTTTATATGTGGTGTGAGACTTAGGTTGAAGTTATTATTATTATTTTCATTATTTTTGCCTATGGATGTCTAATTGCTCTAGCACCATTTGTTGAAAAGGTTATCATCTTACTCCATTGAATTGCTCTTGTACCTTTGTTAAAAATAGGTTGGGCATATTTGTGTGGGTTTATTTCTGTGTCATCTATTCAGTCCATTGATCTATTTGCCATATCTCTGTCAATACTACTGTCATGATTTCTATATAATAAATCTTGAAATCACATAAACTGATTCTTCATTCTTTTTCAAAATTGCTTTAGATATTCTAGACTCTGCTTTTCCTTACAAATTTTAGAATCTTTTCCACATCTATACCAATTTTTCTGAGATTTTGATAGAAATTGCAGAGAACAGACATCTTTGCTATGTTAAGTCTTCCAATCCATGAACACAAGTATCTTCATTTATTTAGGCTTTTAAAACTTCTTTCATTTGTGTTTAATAATTTTCATCATATAAATCCTATAGATTTATTAAATTTATACCTATTTCATTTTTTTGAGTGATTGTTAATGGCATTGTATTTAAAATTTTGGTGTCCACATATCCATTGCTAGTGTATAAAAATACATTTTTTTGTATGCTTAGTTTGTATCTTGTAACTTTCCTGAACTCACATATTACTTCTAGGATGTTTGTGTTTTTAGATTCCTTGGGATTTTATGTAGACAATCAAGTCATTGCAAAAGAGTTTTATTTCTTCCTTTGAATTTGTATGTCTTTTCTTGTCTTATTGCACTAGCTATAGCTTTCAGCACTATATTGAATATAATGATGAGACCTGACATCCCTGCCTTGTTCCCAATCTCAGGGGAAAACATTAAGTAAGTATAAGTATAACATAGTTTTTAGAAATGCTCTTTATCAAGGTAAGGAAGCTTCTCTCTATTCCTACTTTTTCTGTGTTTTATCACGAATGGGTGTTGAATTTGCTTTTCCTACATTGATGGATACCATCATGTGATTTTCTTCTTTAATCCATTAATATGGTGGATTATATTAATTGGTATTTAAATGTTAAGCCAACCCTGCATCCCTAGAATAAACCCCACTTGGTCATGATGCGTAATTCTTTTTACACAGTGTTGAATTCTGTTTGTTAATGTTTTGTTAAAGATTTTCACATGTACACACATGATGGATGTTAGTCTGTAGTTTTGTATTTGTTTGTATTGTCTTTGTCTGGTTTTGCTATTATGATAATAGTAGCTTCATAAAATATATTGGAATTGTTCCTCTTCTATTTACTGGAAGACATTGTATAGAATTGGTGTTAATTTTTTAAACACTTGGTAAAATTCTGCAGTGAAACTACCTGGTCCTGACAGATTCACAGCTGAATTCTACCAGAGGTACAAAAAGGAGCTAGTACCATTCCTTCTGAAACTATTCCAATCAATAGAAAAAGAGGGAATCCTCCGTAACTCATTTTATGAGGCCAGCATCATCCTGAAATCAAGGCCTGGCAGAGACACAACAAAAAAAGAGAATTTTAGACCAATATCCCTAATGAACAGGGCTATTGGCAACAATCCTCAATAAAATATTGGCAAACAGAATCCAGCAGCACATCAAAAAGCTTATCCACCATGATCAAGTGGGCTTCATCCCTGAGATGCAAGGCTGGTTCAACATACACAAATCAATAAACGTATCCATCATATTAACAGAACCGAAGACAAAACCCACTTGATATCTCAATAGACGCAGCAAAGGCCTTCGACAAAATTCAACAGCCCTTCATGCTAAAAACTCTCAATAAACTAGGTATTGATGGGACGTATCTCAAAATAATAAGAGCTATTTACGACAAACCCACAGCCAATATCATACTGAATGGGCAAAAACTGGAAGCATTTCCTTTGAAAACTGGCACAAGACAGGGATGCCCTCTCTCAGCACTCCTATTCAACATAGTGTTGGAAGTTCTGGCAATCAGGCTGGAGAAAGAAATAAAGGGTATTCAATTAGGAAAAGAGGAAGTCAAATTGTCCCTGTTTGCAGATGACATGACTGTATATTGAGAAAACCCCATTGTCTCAGCCCAAAATCTCCTTAAGCTGATAAGCAACTTCAGCAAAGTCTCAGGACACAAAATCAATGTGCAAAAATCACAAGCATTCTTATACACCAAATAATAGACAGAGAGCCAAATCACGAGTGAACTCCCATTCACAATTGCTTCAAAGAGAATAAAATACCTAGAAATCCAACTTAGAAGGGATGTGAAGGAACTCTTCAAGGAGAACCACAAACCACTGCTCAATGAAATAAAAGAGGACACAAACAAATGGAAGAGCATTCTGTGCTCATGGATAGGAAGAATCAATATTGTGAAAATGGCCATACTGCCCAAGGTAATTTATAGATTCAATGCTATCCCCATCGAGCTACCAATGACTTTCTTCACAGAATTGGAAAAAACTACCTTAAAGTTCATATGGAACCAAAAAAGAGCCCCCATTGCCAAGACAATCCTAAGCCAAAAGAACAAAGCTGGAGGCATCACGCTACCTGACTTCAAACTATACTACAAGGCTACAGTAACCAAAACAGCATGGTGCTGATACCAAAACAGAGATACAGACCAATGGAACTGAACAGAGCCCTCAGATATAATACCACACATCTACAACCATCTGATCTTTGACAAACCTGACAACAACAAGAAATGGGGAAAGGGATTCCCTATTTAATAAATGGTGCTGGGAAAATGGGCTAGCCATAAGTAGAAAGCTGAAACTGGATCCTTTCCTTACTCCTGATATGAAAATTAATTCAAGATGGATTAGAGACTTAAATATTAGACCTAAATCCATAAAAACCCTAGAAGAAAACCTAGGTAATACCATTCAGGACATAGGCATGGGCAAGGACTTCATGTCTAAAACACCAAAAGCAATGGCAACAAGAGCCAAAATAGACAAATGGGATCTAATTAAACTAAAGAGATTCTGCACAGCAAAAGAAACTA